>NC_133536.1:66361955-66675297 GCF_048544455.1 Silene latifolia | reverse complement strand
TCGGGATCGTACTAGACAAGTACCAAAATGAGACAGAACAGTGCCAGGCAGCCCCATTGAGGCGCGAGCCTATTAGCGAGGGAAGGGGCCCTGCTCAAGTTTTGAAAGAAGAAAATAGGCAGACTCTTGGGGCGCGAGCCATGGGGCAAAACCAAGAGGTGCCTCCTGGTTGTTAAAAAGGTTGTTTACAACCATATTTTGTAATGAATGATTTGCAAGACTCGGAATAATTACTATTGTGTTAGTAATATTCGTTGTCGGATTTGCAAGTTTGAAAAGCATAGTAAAATATGTAAAAGGAAAATGTTTGATTTGAACTAATTATGTTAAGTTCAATTATTTGTAATTAGTCAAGTTTGTCATCGTACTCGGATTAAACCGACATGGTATAAAGAACCAAGGATGATTATTAGTTATGACTAATATGTTTGCAAATGTAAATAAATGAGAAAAATGGTAAATAAAATAAAAGGGGGTTAAAATACCCTTTAATTTGTAATTAACCAATAATATCATCGAGTCACGGAATAAACCGTCATGGTATAAAGAACCAAGGATGATTTTTGTAATGGTCAAAATATATTTAACATAAAAATGAATTAAAATGGTGAATAAAAGAAAAGAAATTCCTCTAAAATGTAATTAACAAATTAATATCACCGAGTCACGGATTAAACCGTCATGGTATAAGAAACCAAGGGTGATTATGATTTATGGTTAAAGTATTGGTCATAAAAATGATTTGAAACATTTAAAATGGTAAAAATCGTAAAAGGAAAGAAGTAAAAATAAAAGAAAGTGTTGAAGAAAGACGAACTCAAACACATTTGAGTCTGACCTGGACACCCACAAGAGGCGCGAGCCTCCCTGCATAGCAAGGAGTTTCTGTCTCAGGCCAAAACTCAGTTTTGGCTCGCCTAACCCATATTTGAATCGTGTTATGCATTGTTCATGCTCATAAACGCATAAAAACAGTAGAGACATGAAATAAGTGAGATATTTACACCCTCAAACTTACGTGTATTGATGTTTTCAAGGTAGACGACTTTAGAGACGGTTTTCTCATAGCGACTACTCACGATCAAAGAAGTTTAAAAGAGTGCCTTAAAAAAGGATTTCGTTTTGAAAATGAGTTGAAAATATGTTGTTGAAAAACATGTTGATTAATGTTAAGTTGGTCGAATGGGTCGGTCGCACGGCGACGGTACCAAACAAAATTTGTAAGGCTTGTGTTTACTATCGGTAGGTCGTAAACACGTGTCGATTTTGTGACTTAGGAAGTCGGGTCTAGAAGTTTAAGGGAGAAGGAGGGGGCGGACTCTCACGTGAGGATTGTGTTATGTGAAGGCTGGTATTTATAGAGAAATAGGGGTGGTAGCAAGTCGGTTAAGTTTGCTTGTTGGCCAAGAGCATGCCTAAAGAGGCGCGAGCTACCTAGTGACGGAAAGGGGTGTACTGTCCCTTTCAGAAATTTGGACTTTGCATTTGTTCTAACCAATGTTTTGTTGGTTGTGATTTGTGGTCTTTGATGGTTGCTTAGCCGTGTAAGCTTGATCTTGGGTGTTATTTGGGGTAGGTGTTTTGTGTTCTTGACTCGGGTTTGACCCGTGTGAGTCGGGATTTGAATTTCGAGTCGGTTTTTGGCCCGGTGTCGGTTTTGACTCTAATTAGGGTTATTTTAATGGAAATGACATGATAAAGACAATCATGGCATTATTTTGGACATTCGAGATTTGGGTTGACTCAGGTTGACTCGAGTTGCGGGTTTCTGAGTCGGTTTTGGGTCCGAAGAGGGTTTTAACTCTAAATAGTGTTATTTTAATGCAAATGAAGTTCGAAAAATTTTGAAATCATTTTTTCATATTCGAGTAGTGCATTAAATCGTCTCATGTATAGCCAATCCGCGCACACATATCAAAAACACGTTATAGTCCGATCATCATCGGGTGGTTTTTGGAAGGTGCAGATACTAGGTATCTACACCTAATCAAAATTTACAAAACATTTTGAACTACGGTCATGGTTTGATTTCACCTTTTCAGGTGGATACGTAGGCAGTCCTTTCTTACACAAGAAGGATACAACCATCCCCATAATAAAAAAAAAACATCCCCATAAAAAAAAACATTCCCTTATGTTTACCCACATACAAAACATCGCTCATATCAACTTTTTTAAAAAAAAAGAAAGGGAAAAACATTTCCTTTTTCCACAAAAATACAAAGAAAAAAGCCTTTCTCCCTTCCTACAAAAATCTCATTTCCCAATTGCAAATGTTTAGGATATTTCAAATCGAATTGCCTTTACAAATGGATGGAAGAAACAAGCGTTCACAATTTTGACACGAGCAATCCTCTTATTTAATTAATAATGAGAACGATTACAAATTCAACAACAAATGAAGCTCGACAAGTCTACAAATTGTCAAAGCTAAGGTGTCGACTAAGATACCTCACATAATAAAACTAGCACAAAACACACAAAATATAGCTAGTACAACATAATAAAAAAACTCACAACACTAATACAACATAATAACAAAGTGGGTAATGGAGGTCTTCATTCTTCAATTCTACCCTTGCCTTTTATCTCGGGGTACATCTTCCCCTTGTTCTTCTTGTTGGCCCGCCTAGCATGGACTTCCCCTTTGGAACGGATCCTCAACGGATCTACAACGGCGATGGTTTCCGGTCTCTTGCAAGACTCCATGTTCGGTCCAAAACGAGCCCATACACAGCCCACTACATCTTTGGGACCCGAGCTTCTCCTCTTTGGTGGCCTCATCACATCCGGGCTAGCTCCATCAACATAGTCCTCAAAGAAGGCACGGTTGGCCTTGCCAACCTCTCGATACTCCAAGTCAACAACCTCGGCCTTACGAGATTTGGACCTTTCCTCCAAGGTTTGAGCTCTTGACCACTTGACATAAGCGGGAGTCACCCATGTCGTGGCAACGGGGTTTGGTACCTCCCAAAGCGGCCGAGTGGCCCACCATCTTTCGAAGACCTCCACAAGCTCGGAGTTTCAAAAAACGTTCTCTTGGACAAGGGTATCTTGAGTGGGCACCTTTTGTTGACGCCTCATTTGCCTCATGAGCCTTCCGGGATAGATGAAGGAAGCAACCTTCAAGCCCACCACCATCAAAGAACGAGAACTAGCACCCGAAGCGGACAACCCCGTGAAGGACCTCAAGTGCCACCATGGCACCACCCAACGGATGTGAGGACCACCCTCCTCCGCCAATCTTGCGGCCTAATAGGCCTCGATGGATGCGAAGCTATCCGAGTACAACTTCTTCATCATGGTAAGGTGACGGAAGGAATAAGAAGAAGTATCAACCGGAGGCTATACATATCTCAGCCTCTCCAATAGCCACACTTTGAGGATCCTTGGAGATCCAAACGAAGGAGCTTCTCCAAAAGAGCCCTTCTTATACAAGGCTTGGATGATCTCGCTAAGCACTAACAATGATGGGTCCCTACCATGCTCCATTTGCTCGACTACGTGCACAAGGGTCATGCTACCATAGCATTTTGGACCCTCCTTCTTCAAAGCATCAACAAAGAGGTATTCATGGACAAGGCAAAAGGCAAGAGCCCTTCTACTAGCCACCTCCGAAACATTGGCATCCAATCGGTTTAAAAAAATGGTGATAAGAGCCAACATATCCACACCATGAGGAGCAAGGAGAAATTTGACTTGACTTGTTGACAAACCCAACATTAAACGGAATTTCTCCTTATAGCACAACCGAGTTGGGGGAAGCACCGGAACACAACCCGCCCACCCACCAATGGCTCCTACTTCTTCGGCAAGAGGACAAATTTCACCTTTCGGGAAAACGAAAACATGATGTTTCGAATCCCAAAACCGAGAGCATGCTTCAAGAAATGAGGATTGCACCTTGACTTGATGAAGCACCAACAATTGAACAACCCCCATGCAAACGAGTTGATACTAATTGGGAGGTGACAAATCCCGACACCATTGTCGCAACACATTTTCAAAAGCATCCATGAATAATTTTGTGGAAGAAGAAGAAAGGTTTTTGTAGAGATGTTTTTCGTGTTTCAGATGATGAAACAATGAAGCACAAACATCCTTATTTATAAAAAATAATCAGCGCGTTTTTCCGGAAAAAGGGAGAGCTGGCTTCTATCGCCAATTGGCTCGCGCCTCTTTGGGGCTGTTCTCAGGATCCCCACCTTGAATTGTCCCTTTGAAATTGTGTTTCTCCCTGACACCTCAAACCTCCCGCCAGAATGCTCGCGCCTCTTCAGGCCTATCCAGGATGTTTTGTGTTTTCTCACACTTATATTTCCTCATTTTCGCGTTTTACGAAATCCGACACGGTTTCCATGACGCAGCTTTAAACATACGGGTTTTTCTCTTTTTTTTAAGGGGGAAGGGCTAGTCGCCCCGATCCACGACGGATCGTTTCCATGTCAGTCGAAATTCCGAAATTTTTTTGTCTTTTTTCACAAAAATCGAAAATTGATAACACGACGTCAGTTTTCTTCAAAATTTCAAGCTCTCACAAATCCGAGTCTTGATCTCACAAAAATCTACTTTAAATTCACCCCCTGACGGTTCGAGTTTGAATTTTTTTCGAGTCACAAATCAATTTCAACAATTTCGATACAATTTAATTCAAGACACGAGTTAATTGTTCAATTTTTAAATCATTTCTTTTCGAGAAGTCCAAACGTGACGACTCGTCGCGGAAATTTCAAAATATCATTTCAAATTTCAATTTTATCTTCCAGTCATCGTGGTTAATTTTGTTTTCAATCAAATGCTTTTTACGTGTTCACGTTTATGCGTATGTGCTACCTGTTGCCTGTTTTTACACTAACGATGCAGGAACTAGTGCGACACATAAGGGAACTGACAGCCGACAACGCTTCTCTGAAACACAATACACACACACAAAAAAGCCAAAAATCACAAATAAACCACAATCCAAAAACACATATATACGAACCGCCTCACGCAAAATGTAAATATGTACAAACAAGAGTCCAAGACATTGACCATCAACTACAACACTGCCTCCCGTCGGACCAGTCTCGGTCTCACGAGGAGTCGTAGGCAAGGCAGACACCACCATCTGCTCAGGCTCCCTCTCCGACGAACTCTCCAACGTCTCGTACTCCATCGTGATGCGAAGCTCCTCCGCTGCAACCAACTGAGCCCTGAGAGAGGCAATCTCTGCATCTCGGCTCCGCAACCCGTCCTCACGACGCCTCAACTCCTGGTCTCGACTGGTGATCCCCAACCCCTGGGCCTCGATCGTCGACCTAGCTGCGTCCAACTCAGAACGGACCCGAGCAAGCTCCGTCGGATCCGCAGTACCCTGCAAAACACAATACAGATCACTGAGATCTAAAAACGTGAAATGCAACACAAAAAATACACAAAAACAACGTACAAAAAGTACCTGAGCAAGCCGAGCCTCCCTCGTAGCCAGGTCACCAGCAAGTGCCCTCCACCGGTTAGCCATCCGCCACAAAGCCTGATGACTAGCGGTCGACACCTATAAACAAGAAGGTCCTACAATACAATGCAAGGCAAAACATAAATGAGGAAGAATTTTCAAACCAGGAACTCACCCTCAGAACGGTCAACCTTCAATCCATGCCAGCGTCGGTCACCTCAACGAGCGTAGGCTCTGGCAGGTGCAGCTGTAGCTCCTCGCCCCCTGGCCCCTGAAAGGTGGTCTCTGCCGGGAAAACTGGGGGCTGCGTCCTCATCAACGCATCAACCCCCTACAATTTGGGTCCACATTGAAGGTAACAAACCCTCATATCAAAAAGAGGCAGTGAAAAAAAAAACAGAGAAAACATACCTCGATCGGGTACCGGGCAAGCCTCGACAACCGAAAGGTGTCGTAGTCGGCCTCCCGTAACAACAGCTCCTCACCACCCTGACTGTGAAGGTGCTCCTCAACCTCGCCAGGGGTCAACTCCTGGAACAACACCCTAGGCGGATCGACCGATACCACGAAAGTCTCAGTGATGCACTGACGAGCTAAGCGCTCGCCCAGGTACCAAACCGACTCGATCGTCATCTCATGGTACAAATGCTAGGAGTTGTGAGGCCGTAAACGCTCCCTGACAGTGGCCGGCACCTCTGTGTAGTGCTCCCAAGGCCACCCGATAAACTGTACTCAAGGCAAAGCTAATCAGCTAACTGGGGGCTTTCAAAGATACCTAGTCATCATTATATAACAAATATAATAGAAAAGGATGAGAGAGAAAGTTAGAGAGAGTTTCTTCTCTTAATTTCTAGGGTTTTCTTATTCTGTTGCAATGGCACGAACAAGGAAATTCAACAATAATCCTTCACAATCATCTGGAAATAAATCAAAAAATAACTCATCTAATGCTAAAGGGAAAGGTAAATCGATTGATCGTCATATCAGATTTTCGTCTCAGGAGTTTGAGCAGGATTTAGATTCGATAGTTGAGGAAGAGGAACTGGAGGAGGTCATTCCGGCAGCGGAGAATGGGACGGCGGAGGTTCTGCAGCCTTTACCTCGCCTCGTCAAGGAGGATGTCGCGGGTGAGATTTCCTTTTGGTCTACTTCAATTTTTTGTTACATCTTGGGTGCAAATCCGCCGAGTAATGTTATCAGTGGGTTTGTTAAAAGGGTGTGGCCTTCTAATGGGGTTGACAAAGTGTCTTTTCTTCCAAATGGGATTTTCCTTGTAAAGTTTAAGACTGCAGAACAACAACAGGCAGTTTTGAAAAATGGTCATTTGCTTTTTGATAACAAGCCTGTAATCATCAAAGAGTGGAAACCTGAGTCGGAATTGATTAAACATGATGTCTCTAGGATTCCCCTTTGGATGAAGATTTATGGGTTAGATATCAAATTTTGGGGTGAGAATTGTTTGAAAAAGATTTGTGGTAATATGAGACAATTCATTAAATGTGATGTGCCTACGGCACAGAGGTATTTCATGGGATATACTAGGATTATGGTGGAGGTTCAAATTGATCAGCAATTCCCAACTGAAATTCGTTTCATTGATGAGAATGATAGGGTTCATGGGTACGAGTAGTGTATGATTGGTTGCCTACTCTGTGCACCTCTTGTAAGGGAATGGGCCATACTGCTGAGATTTGCAGGAAAAGGGGACCTAAAACCAGGAAGGTATGAAAACCAAAAGCTCCTCTCCCTGGAAAGGTAATCCATCCTAAGCCTGCACAGCCAAAGAAAGTGCATCAACCAAAAGTCAATGCAGGAGTATCTCAAACCAACCAGAAAGATATTCCACTCAGTACGCAACCTAGGGTCCTACAGACTCCCAGTGTGCAGAGGAGCAGTCCTGCAATTAGGTCTAGGGTGCCTGAGGTGGAACAGTCTGTGCCTAGACGTTTTATATCTCCAATGATGAGGGCAGGTACTGAAGAAAGACGTTTGTTCACACCTGGAGGGCTCTCTTTTATGTAGTCTTTAACCCTGTCATTATAGAAGTCAAAGGCTGAATTGATTGAACGTGTGTTGTATGAGAAAGGGGAGACCAGTACTGTCCATCCTGATAATGGGTAGTTGTGGTTTTTAGAACATTAGGGGAATGAATAGTAGTAATAAACAGAATGAAATAAAGTGGTTTTTGCAGCATAATAAAATTGGTCTGTTTGGCCTCTTAGAAACCAAAATTAGGAGTAGGAATTGGAATAAGGTGAGATCTAGTCTTTGTGAGGACTGGGCTATTTGCACGAACACCAGTCTTCATAAGGGAGGCAGAATCTGACTAATTTGGGACCATACTATGTTTTCAGTTAATATCTTGGATGTGACTGCTCAGTGTATACATACTGAGGTTTATGATAAAATCAGAAGGAAGAATTTTTGGTACACTATGGTCTATGGGTTTAATCATTTATCTGAGAGAGAGGATTTATGGCTTAGCCTTAAGACTTACCATAGTCAGGTGAGTGGCCCTTGGTTAGTGGGGGGGGGGGGGGGACTTCAATTCCTTCATGGATGTTGATGAAAGGATTGGGGGTGCACCAGTTACTAGGGCAGAGATGAAGGATATGGTTGAGACTGTTCAGGATTGTGAGCTTTATGATCTGAAAAGTTTTGGCTCATTTTACACCTGGAATAATAAACATGAGCATGAGGGGAAAATTTATAGTAGATTGGATAGAGTTTTGATTAATGAGCATTGGGCTAATGACTTCTCTGATAGTTATGCTACCTTCCTGCCAGAGGGTCTTTTTTATCACTGCCCGTGTTTGATAAGTTTTGAGGATTCTAGAGTTAGGAGTGGAGCACCTTTCAGGTACTTTAACATGTGGTCAAGGGCCACTGATTTTGAAGGGATTGTGCACAGAAGCTGGACTGCAGAGGTACAAGGCACTGTAATGTTCAAGTTGATCACTAAGCTTAAAAGATTAAAGAATAAATTGAAAAAATTGAATAGAGAGCAATTCAGTGACATTGAGAACCTTACCAGGATCACTGCCTTGTCTCTTTCTGAACTACAAGTCCAGTTGAGAGCTGATCCCCTCAATGTGCAGCTCTGCTATGCTGAAAAAGAATGTGCTAAGGAATTGGAGTTCCTGGCAAAGGCAAGAAATGATTATCTCAAACAAAAATCAAAGATTAATTGGATGAAGGACGGAGATGAAAATACTTCTTTCTTCCACACTAGCATCAAGAGAAGGCGAGCTAGGAATAGAGTGTACCAAGTCAAAGATATTAAGGGTGTTTTGTGCATTCAACATGATGAAGTTAAAGCTGCTTTTGAAGAATATTATATCTCTTTATTGGGATCCTCTAAGCCTGTTATTCCTGTAAAGAGGTCAGTGGTGAGACATGGGAAATGTCTGACTAGTAGTCATTGTGAGATTCTAATGGTTCCTGTGACTCATGAGGAGGTTAAATCAGCCATGTTTGATATTCTAGGAACAAAAGCTCCTGGACCTGATGGCTATAATAGCCAATTTTTCAAGGACTGTTGGGAGTTGGTAGGGGGGGAGGTCACTGCTGCTGTCCAAAAAGTTTTTCAGACTGGGAAACTTTTAAAACAATGCAACAATACAGTTATCACTTTGATTCCTAAAGTTGTTGTGCCTGAAAATGTGAAGAAGTTTAGGCCTATTGCGTGCTGCAATACCCTTTATAAATGTCTCTCTAAGGTGATTTGTACAAGATTGGGGAGAATATTACCTGATATAGTGAGCACTTCTCAGGGGGCTTTTGTTAAGGGCAGAGATATTGTGGGTAATATACTGATCTGTCAGGACCTCATCAGGTTATATAAGAGAAAATATTGCTCTCCTAGAATACTGATGAAATTGGATATGCAAAAGGCCTATGACTCTATTGAATGGTTCTTTGTGCAAGAATTACTGCAGTATTTGGGTTTCCCTGAGTTAATGGTGACCATTATTATGCAATGTGTTTCTACACCATCTTACTCAATTGCACTAAATGGTGAAGTTTTTGGTTTCTTTAAAGGGAAGAGGGGGTTAAGGCAAGGTGATCCATTATCCCCACTTTTGTTCACTCTTTGTCTTGATTATTTGAGCAGAGTCTTTGTGATTACTCAGAAGCATCCTAAGTTCAGATACCACCCTCTTTGCAATAGGATTGGGCTCTCTCATCTTTGCTTTACGGATGATCTCATTCTTTTTTGCAAAGGTGAGAGGGATTCCATTAACCTGATGTTGAATGCATTTAATTTCTTCTCTAAAGCATCATGTCTTATTATGAATAGTGATAAATCGAATTTCTATTGTAATGGAATGGATGAGGACCTGATACAGGAAGTTGTTAGGCTTACTGGCATTAAAAGGGGTGTTGTACCATTTAAGTATCTTGGAGTGACAGTATCTCCTAAGGGGCTATCTGTATTGGATTGTGAGTGCTTGGTGGAGAATGTGGTTAGCAGGATTAAAGGTATGGGGACGAGACATCTATCTTATGCAGGAAGGGTTGTCTTGATCAAGACTGTTTTCAGTGTCCTACATAATTATTGGGCACGAATATTCATAATCCCAAAGACGGTTATTAGGAAAATTGAGGCTATTTGCAGGACCTTTCTATGGCATGGAAAGGAGTCCAAGGCAAGCCCTGCATTGGTAGCCTGCGAGAAAATATGTATGCCTAGAAGGAAAGGAGGGCTAGGGTTCAAACATTTACTACACTGGAATGTGGCAGCTCTAGCAAAGTATGTATGGTGGATTGAACACAAGGAAGACCACCTCTGGGTTAAATGGGTTCATGTTATATATATTAAGCAGAACACATGGAAGGATTATACACCTACTGCCAATACTAGCTGGGCTTGGAGGAAGATTTGCCAAGCCAAGAAACTGATGAAGGATTATCTTTTTGATTCTGCACGCAGTACTCAAAAGTACTCTGTTAGTCAGGGATATAAATGGTTGGTACCTGATGCTGAGGATGTATGGTGGCATCCATGGTCCACTAATCGTTGGGTGGTTCCTAAGCATGGTTTTGTAGCCTGGGTTATGGCTCATAGGAAGTTGCTTACCCAAGATAGGCTGAACCGTATGCAACTGACACAGACAAATCAATGCTTTCTGTGTGGAGTGGCTGCTGAAGACCATTCTCATCTGTTTTTTCAATGTGCATATAGTGCAATCTGCTCTAAGCTCATTTTAGATTGGTGCAAAGTTCGTATACCAACTTAAGATTGTGTGCAATGGTGGATCTCTGCCAGGTACAGGTCCTTGGGGATGAAGCAGATCATTGGGGTCATTTTGACTTCTTTGGTCTATCATATTTGGTTATGCGGGAATACAAGCCGTTATGATCAAGTAGTGCTGATGCCTGATTTACTTGTAATGAAGGTTAAGAATGATGTCCGTTCTAGGTTATCTTGTTGTAATCTAGGCAGGAAAGTATAAGTGTAACTAAATGGATGGAGTTAATTAGTTGTACTTAAGGAAGTTAGTTAAAACTATGCCTTAATATTGTATGTTTGAGTTTTATGATCTTTAATGGAAAGCTTACATTTACCCAAAAAAAAAAAAAGATACCTAGTCATCCTATCTCTACCTGTCTCTACAAAATAAAAGGAGCTAAGAGACCACAACTTAGGTCAGCAACTCGAAGGGCGTTCACGGGACGACTGCAGTCCTCGTAAGTCGACTTGGTCGACTTCTTCCGAGCCACCGTCCAGGCCCTCACAGCAGGGTAGGTCGAAGGAACGCCACCAGTGGTCCTCGGGCGCAGAGGGATGAAGTAAGCATACAACCAAGCCTGTAACCAAACACAGCACACACAAATCAGCCAATTTTTCAAAAATTGGCAAAATCAAAATCAAACTCAACAAAAAACTACAAAAACGCTCGTACCTCCAAGATGAGACCGGGACCAACCAAAGCAGGGGCATTACCATCCCCCACTGCCTCCGGGCGCACCGCAGCGTGCAAGTACCGGGTGAAGCTCACCAGAGCCGACGTAACCCAGTCAAACTGACCCAGAGTGTCGAGGTCAGCAAGAAGAGGAAGTACCTTGGTCGACAAGCGCTCACCCTTGTCACCAAAGTACGTGGCACCCAAGAAGTACCACAACCACAACCGCGCCTTCTGCGCGTCAGCTCTAGCCTCCGCCTCCGGACTCGCCAACGGCGCCGGAGCGTAACCCACCACTCTCCCTCTGAAGTGGTCCCTCACATACGAGCTCGCAATCAAGTACGGAGTGATGTCGGAAGGCTCGATCAAAGCACTGCCAATCAAATGAGTAACAGCGGGAGAAGACACTCTCTCCGGTGTCTCCAAGAACTCAACAGGCGTCTCGCCACAGAGGAGGCCCGATATCATGGCAAAATCCTTTAAAGTCACGCCGACCTCCTCAAACTCCATGTGGAACGACGACGTCATGTCCCAGTACCGATCCAACATGGCACGGATCAGACAGAGGTTCGACCTAATTGAAGCCCTGTGAATATCCTGCCAAGTATCCACCAGCAGCCCCAAAGCCGACCTCTCTATCAACGCCCTCGTACTGGCTCGGAGAACGTCGTAGAAACCCAGACAGGTGGAGAAGCCTGAGAAAGTCCTCATGGTACCAATCTCCTGAAATCAAAAACAAACAACGTCAGAACACCTATTCAGGTCTAAAATGTCAGAAACGACGAAAGTTCGACCAAATGGCACAGCTTACCAGGCCCTCGTGCGCACGGTAGGAGATGTGCCTGTCCAGCCGAAGCAAAAACTGGCTACCGTCAAAACCCTCGGCCCAAGCAGGCGCCGCCCGCAGGTTCAACCCCCGCGGAGCTGTAACCCGTCAGGCCTCCCAACCCGCGACGTGAGCGTCGTCTTCAACCGTCTCTGCTCTCCGTCTCTTCTGTCCACGAGACTTCACGTGACGGATAGGAGGCATCTCAACGACCCTAACGACGTTCTGCAACTCCCGTCTGGTCAGCCGAGGAGCCCTCCTCCTAGCAACCCTCCTCCCAGAGGTACCAGCCTTAGACCCTGTCTGAGCTCTCTCAACACGAGCAACCTCAACAACAGGCTCCTCCTGAGCCCCAGTGGCTCCCTCAGTACCGACAGCCCCAACAACGGGCCCCTCACGAACCTCAACGGCTCTCTCAGCCCTAACAACCTCCTCGGTGGGCCCCTCCTCCTCATAATCTTCCTCTACTACCACGTCAGGTGCACTAACCGGAGTACTAACCGGCCCAGTCCCAAGCAGATCCTCCAAGGTCTCAGCAATGGACCCAACAGGCCCCGAGCGCTCCCCTACAACCAAAGGCAATCAAAGAACGTCAGCCAAACTTTCGGCATTACGACGGCATAAAATGGGCAAATCCAAAAAAAACCTGCAAAGCAAAACAAGGGCAATCCCGCCCGAACCCAACCAAACAAAACAATCTACAAAAAAAGCACAAAAAACGACTCGCCCTCCTTTTTAAGCAAAAGACGAGTCAAAACAACAACAAAAACGGCACCTCAAGACCCACACAAGGTCCGCCAACAACCCAAAAAAACGTTCCCAATGCAATGGGGTACTTTCCCACAGCTCAAAAAAAGGCAATTTTACGCCAATTTGAGCGCAAACAGGTCAACATTTCAAAACACGACCACAACGAGGCAACGTGATTTTACCACGTCTCAAAGCGACCTAAACTACCAATGAGGTCCATTTCAAGGCAAACTGACTCAATTTAAGCTCAAACAGACGCTTATTTTGTCAGAGCTAAGACCGTCGCAAAAGGCAAAATTCCAATTTTGCCCACAATACCCAACAAAGGTTCAAAGTGACAAACACGGTCTTCCCCGACTACAATACAACCTAGTGGGGCACACAACTCAAGCAAATAAACTCGACTTTGTGAAATGAGACGGTTTCCTCGTCTCATTCACGTTTTTCGAGCATTGGGAGCGGGAACGGGGACCCAAAATGCAAACTAAAAGCACCCCTATACTCCTAAAAAGGTTTCTAACCTAATGCAATCATCAATTTCACTCGAAATTGGCTCATTTAAAAACGCCCAATTCGATTTTTAAGGGTATAAAAATTCGCCCTAATTCAAACAAAAAGACCAACAAATTCAAATGGATTCTAGAGGAATTACATACCTTGAGATGACATATTGATAATGGCACAAGCTCGAGCAAGAAGCAAAACCAAAAATGACGATTTTTTGGTCGGGTTTTTGAGTTTGTTTGAAGAAGACGAAGTGAATGGGATCGTCCTGATCCTCGCGTCTTTTTACAGAAAAAAGGGGAGCTCCCTTCCTTCGCCGAGTAGCTCGCGCCTCATTGAGGCGTCCCTATTTCATTCAGCGGAATTTTGGGATTTGGCCCAGTTCCACACACGTTTTCTCAAAATTTCAATGACGAAACTAAAGATCGTCATTTTCAAGTCAAAGATCAATAATAGTGAAATTCAAAATTCACTATTTCTTCAAATTTCAAGCGACGGCAATTAAAACCGTCATTTCAAAATTAATAGTGAAATTCAAAATTCACTATTTCTTCAAAATTCAAACGGCGGCAATTAAAACCGTCATTCCAAAAAATAATAGTGAAATTCAAAATACACTATTTCTTCAAATTTCAGACGACGACGATTAAAACCGTCATTCCAAAAAATAATAGTGAAATTCAAAATTCACTATTTCTTCAAATTTCACACGACGGCGATTAAAACCGTCATTTCACTTCAAAAGCAACAATAGTGAGAATTCAAAATCCACTATTCCTTCAAATGTCACCGACGACAACAAAAACCGTCACTTCAAAAACAATAATAGTGAAATTCAAAATTCGCTATTTCCACGGCAGCGTCAAAAGCCCCATCTGTCAAAAAACAAGCAGGTAGGGGGATTCAAACCCGCTATCCCCACAAACATTCAATACAAACACCGAGATTCCGCAACAGGATGTCGGGGGCTTCCTCACGAAGCCCGCTATTTCAAAACAAGCCCGTCCAACGCGGCTATTTCCACAGTCGATCAATCGACCCTTCATCATGGCTGGCGGGCCTTACAATCGCATATGGCTGGCGGGCCTTACAATCGCATGTGGCTGGCGGGCCTTACAATCGCATATGGCTCGTGGGCCTTAGAATCGCACATGGCTCGCGGGCCTTACAATCGCATATGGCTCGCGGGCCTTACAGTCGCATATGGTTGGCGGGCCTTACATTCGCATATGGCTGGCGGGCCTTACAACTCATATGGCTGGCGAGCCTTACAATGCACCGCGGCCGGCGAGCCCCTTTCATATACGCGCAGCAGCTGGCGAGCCTCTTCATATACGCCCAGCGGCTGGCAAGCCCCCTCATATATGCACCGCAGTTGGCGAGCCTTTGTGAAGGAAATGTAGATTCATATACATTAAAACATAGTCTTATATATGTCTAATTAATTTGTCATAAATTAAAACGGATCTTATGCATGCAAACAATAAAATGAATAGAGGAGAAATCATGTCCTTACATATTGAATTTGGGTTATTTGGGCACAAAAGAGATCACCTTTCTCTTTTGTTCTTGAGCTTATTCCAATGGAAGAACAAAGATCTAAGAGTAAGATCTCTCCCTAAATATAATACCCAAGGCTCCTCTTAATTAAACTAATATTACAAATACTAGTTATAATATTAATCTATGAGAAAATTGAACCAAAAATATTGTTAACACTTGAATATTTTCGGTTTTGATGAGAGATAAAGAGAGGATTTTATTTCTCTAGAAAACTAGTATTTTGGATGATAGATTAGAATGAATTATGGACTAACTCATATTAGTGTATTATTAGGTAAATAAGATGAAAAACCATAATGGTTTTTCATCTCAAAAACCGGGTGGAAGGGTGGCATGGGAGGGAGCCAATGCATGCTCTAGTTGCTCTTCACAATGAGCATTAGGTTTGCATGGCTACAAGAGTAGGTAATCATTGTGTTTTCTATTAATATAATCAACACAATATTAGACTAATTACTCCCATAATTTCGGTCCATTTAGATAATATGGACTCCACATTATCTTTGTCAATTGTCAATATGTCACATGTCATATGTGACATAAATTGTTATGTATTTTTAACATATTAAAAATCAACGTATTAATAAAAATACGTCACATACAAAATCGACTTAGTAATCTCATAATTACTTGTACCAAAAATATTTTACCATTTATAAATCACAACGGATTGTATTTATAATAATTCATTCAAATTTAATTGTTACATTAAACAATTTATTTCATCCGAGTAATGACACAATTCAATTACTCAGACCGTATCTCATTTAATCACATTTCAATATGATACGTAAATTTCACTTCCAAAATCGTCCGTCAATTTTCAAGTAATTTAATTAACTCGTAACATTATACGATTAATTAAATAATCAATTAAGAGGGTTGCCCTTTAGGTATGACCTAGGGGGTCAACTGATCACCACCGTCACACGACAAGAATGTCAAACTCTAGTCGACCAATCATTACCGATATATGTTGACCAGTTGACAATAATAATATTACTTCCCAATTGTATTCATTTTAATGAGACTTAAACATGTGATCATCATGATCAACAGTCGTGATCGCATTATTGTCGGAGGACACATATTCCAACAATCTCCCACTTGTCCTCGACAAGTGTGCGTCACCAATTCTCTTGTCCTATTACTATCTCCCACTCAATGCAAGGTGTCTTTCAGGTCGTACTTGCAAGTGATCATATCGAGAGTGGTTTCCTCGATCTGGAGAATAACTGATTGACCGGATTTATCCACTCTGGATACCTTCCGAGCGTGGCCACGCATTTCCAGTTCATTACTCCTCGAGTGGCCCCGAGATATTGTTATAACCCCGACTAGGGGTGGACAATTCCTATCGCACTCATTCCCTTCGACTAGCCACACCATCATAACCCAAAATATGCCCATTTGACCCCATTTACGAAGGTCGTAGTAACACAAATCAAAGTTAATCTGAAACTGTGCCATCTTAGGCGAATAGTCTTTAGTCAAAAGAATCGACTCATTTGAATACTATAGTAGCTCTCGCCACGACCAGGCTATATAAATTTGCCAGAACTCTATAAGCGGTCATTAGGCCCGACAAAATGTTCCTAACAGTCTGCCTATGTGATCGACTAGTCATCTCACATGACTCTTTGGCACTTGAACTTGCCATCAATCGCATCACACTCTAGTCACTTCGAGACGTCACCTCATATAAGTAACTATGGGCAAAAACAATGTTAATCCATGTTCACTTTAACGGGGTTCAATTGTCTCCACAACCCGTTTGGATATAACAATGTACCAAGTGAGTTAATAATAACTCAAACGACAAATGTCGACATCACACTCGGGTAGTTAATATCATATTACAACCTTGTGATGTATATCATAAGTGTAAACACTCATTGATTTGCAACAGAAGTTTAACATCCCATGTGTCCATGTGTTCAAACTTCTTACACTTGCAATTTCCTTCACATTCATGTTCTCACTCATAGCATGAATCTTACCAAGTACACATCAAGGTTCTCGACCTTGGTTTCGGTTCTTTGTCTTGAAAGAACTTCCTTATCGATTATCTCATAACGAACGAATTTGCGATGAATAATACAACTTGCACTGATCAAGTATTTCATCCACACATAATGCACTAGGTATATGTTTTGTAGAATCTTGTAACAATTGACAAGATTACTTAGCTTAGCACTTCTAATAAGTCCTAGCTTTTACTAGGAAAGATTGTTTATGAATAACCTCTTATTCAACCAAGCATCTTTCCAAAAACTTCTCATTTCTCTTTCTAGGCTTGAAAGAATTGGGATTCTCATAAATCCTCATATGTGCTCGGATTTTCTATAATATGTGCAACTTCTTGAAACATAATAGAACATTCCGTCAACCACCAAATCGCTCATCGGATTCTTCTCGAGAATTCATGACGTTTCTATTATGGCTCACCAACCAATCATCATGCTCTTATGCATATGATTCAAAATTGGACATGTACATGATTATTCTAATGGCGGAAACATTAGTTACTAATAATCATGAGATCAACCGTTCTCAGGTTCAATGAACTACCATGACTGCTAATGGTAATCCCATTTTCATTCATATGAATAACCTATGTATATGTTGATACGATGTGTATCTCTTTAATACTAATCCAACATCCCATGAGGTAATTGGATTCATCTTTGTCCATTTTCATCCAGAATTGAAAACTCGAAAGCTTCTTTATGAAAGAAGGTATTAGCTCGTCATTCTTTAATGAGTAATGTGTTTTATACATTCAAGGATGATAGCTCCCACTAAATTCCATGTCTTCACATGAGAATATCCTAACTCCCACTCAATTCAACATGTTTTGAAATTGACTTCTCAATCAAAAATTGTCAAGAATATAAATATAAATTGCCGTGCCAAGTTACTAGGATAAAACCATATATGTTCCCATCATATCCTTTCAAAATGCCTATTTTGAAGTGGTCTCATCTTAACCTTACGGAAAGAGATTTTAAATCTCTAACACACTCATGTCATAATGATGTGTAGCAATGTCATTATTCAAATACGAATAATATTTAGAATAGGTCCTTCGGAATACCCTTTCGGAAGGAGGTTTAACCATTTCATATCGAGGTTAAATAATGACATTTGCGTGGTTAAAACGTTGGCTATTGAAGATATCGGAATATCAATCTTTGCAACTTGATCATAACTAGTATGTTACTGTGATTCATTTAGGCTCTTAAGTAAAACTCATGATTGAAACTATTGGTCAAATGATTCATAACCTTAGTCAAAAGCTTGTTAAGACTTTACATTAGTCATTATTCTTCCAAAACTTCTTTTGGTCTCCTCGTGTAGTTATCTTGAGAATAAACTCTTATGATTACTTCACTTGGTCTCTTAAGTCATATAGAACTAACTTGAGACTCGACATACTATGTAAATAGATATTACATTATTCAAATCATTCTCTCTTGCGTAGATCTTTATTTACACAAGTGCACAATTTCATGTTGCCTTGTGTCCTCATTTTTCTCCCACTCTATCTTTAGAATGAATACACTAAGCATTCAAAGATAGCATATGAGACATAAATTAATGATGTTGAAGTATAAGGAGGACTACCTCATAGGTTGACTAATTGTTATTGATTTCATATGTGTACTTGGTGGTTGACATACCTTTAAGAGAGTTCATAGACTCAAAATCACTTTATAAATGATCATACACAAGCCTTAAGCATGTGGACATATAATGAAACCGGTCATTATATTTGTCTATTAGATCACTTTTAGTGAATAATCTTATGTTTCAAAACGCAAGCATTTAAAGATGAAATTTTTAGAACATAAAGGATAAATGATAAAACGGGTGACTTGGGTTGCAAACCAAGTCACTATCATCCAAAATACAAACCATTATCCAAAATACCTTTCCATGTCGAACACGGAAACTTAAAGTTCTAAAATTCAAAAAATAAGACAATGAAAAACAAAGCTCCATAAAAGCTATCCTTAGCTTCTTCATGGTTTCTTATGCTTGCTTTTCTTTTCCTTTGTCTTTGCTTGGTGGAGGCCCTATTTACAATAAAAAGGGAGATACATTATCACAACTTTGCATCACATTACCATAGTTGTATTAGAAACATAAAAGAAGGTTAGTCATTTACCTACTGGAGTGATCTTTCCAGCTTTGATATCACCAAGGTATTTGGAACAATTCCTCTTCCAATGTCCCATGCCATTACAATAATGGCATTTGTCAAGAGGACCCTTCTTGACTTTGGAGGTGCTAGCTTCACAAGACTTAGCTTTGGTGAATGTGGGAGCTTGCTTTTTACCCTTTCTCCCATTCTTCTTGAACTTCCCCTTACTCTTTGTGCTTATGTTAAGCACATCCTTGGGAGGGTTCACATTTAACCCCATGTCCCTCTCGGCTTGCACAAGTAACTTGTGCAACTCCTCAAGAGACACATCCTTGTCTTGCATATTGAAATTCACCCGGAATTGCACATATGCCTTAACCTTAGACAAGGAGTGTAGAATCCTATCTACGATGAGTTCTTTGGGGATTTCAACCTTTTGAATCTTCAAGGTCTCGACAAGCTCCATGAGTTTGAGCACATGAGGGCTAACCTTTTGGCCCTCTTTGAAGTCGAGATCAAAGAATGCCGCGGCCGCCTCATATTGGACGATCCGCGGAGTTTGTGAAAACATGGTCACAAGTTTGGAGTAAATCTCATTAGCATTGCCCATTTTGAAGGCTCTCCTTTGGAGTTCCGCCTCCATCGCAAATATTAAGACATTTTTCATTGCGGCGGACTCCTTTTGGTAAGCCTCATAGGCTTCCCTAGTGGCCGCGGTGGACCTAGTGGAGGGCTCGGGTGGAGAGGCCTCGGTAAGGTAACAAAGCTCGTCGTCACCTTCGGCGGCTAATTTGAGTTGGGCATCCCACTCGGAGAAATTTGACCCATTCTTTTCAAGTTTACATCGATCCATAAAGGATCGGAGCCATGATGAAGTAGCGAGTGGTGTAGCATTAGGTGTTGGTGTTGCCATTTGTTATGAATAAGAAGTGGTCTACAAAACAAAATATAAGGAGTAAAACAAATGTCGTTTTAATTATACTCGTAAAATGTATGATTTAAACAAGTTATAAGCATTTTTCTAGTGACCTCTACCCAACTAGATAAATGATTCCAAGACCCAAATTCATATCGATTTAGGCACGGTGGGGCCGATACATCCTTCATCAATATAACTCGGTGGATTAACGTTTAATCGATTCTACTTTTAGAACTCTTGGTCGATAATATTACATTAACAATTATCTATAGCCCAAAACACATCGACAAGGGCACGGTGGGGCCGATACATCCCTTATCAAATACTTTTGTTGAGTTCAATCCAAATTTCGAATAAATGTGTCCATGATCCAAACCCACATTAACTTGGGCACGGTGGGGCCGATACATCCCTCATCAACATGAATTCGGTGGATTAACATTCATCACCCACTTCCCCTACGTAACAAGGTTTGTACCCCGGTGTGGCCGAGTGCACTCCCTCACGAAATAGGTTTTCATGGTTTCTACTATTTGGTAAGGCTATGTCTCAATTGATAGTTTTAGCGAGAGGTCATGTCAATTTATTATCTATCACGTTTTAAGTGAACTAAAGCGGTGAACTACGATAATTCTAATTGACACGGTCGATAAACTCGATAAATAGACAATGCATGTTTAGTTATGGCGATTTAGCGATGCATGTGACATAAAATAAAATGCAAGCATAAAGAAAAATAAATCCTAGTATGGCCTTTCCTAAAATAGAAAAACTATTAATCTATTACATATTCGGAAACCAACTCCATTGGTCCCTTGAACTTCGGTTGTGGCACGCATCTCGAGGTAACACCGTCTTTATGTATCGCCATTCTTGAAGAAATCCGTCTTTTGGAACTCCGGAATGATAAAAATACGTCACATACAAAATCGACTTAGTAATCTCATAATTACTTGTACCAAAAATATTTTACCATTTATAAATCACAACGGATTGTATTTATAATAATTCATTCAAATTTAATTGTTACATTAAACAATTTATTTCATCCGAGTAATGACACAATTCAATTACTCAGACCGTATCTCATTTAATCACATTTCAATATGATACGTAAATTTCACTTCCAAAATCGTCCGTCAATTTTCAAGTAATTTAATTAACTCGTAACATTATACGATTAATTAAATAATCAATTAAGAGGGTTGCCCTTTAGGTATGACCTAGGGGGTCAACTGATCACCACCGTCACACGACAGTAATGTCAAACTCTAGTCAGCCAATCATTACCGATATATGTTGACCAGTTGACAGTAACAATATTACTTCCCAATTGTATTCATTTTAATGAGACTTAAACATGTGATCATCATGATCAACAGTCGTGATCGCATTATTGTCGGAGGACACATATTCCAACACTTTGTGCGTAAACAATATACAACTCAAGGACATATCCCGAAGATGCCTCAGGTATGACTCCTTCTTATAGCTGGCGAGCCTTTGTACGTAGTCTAACGGACTTTAAACGACCCGCACGGACAGTCGATAGACTCTAAACTGTTCCCGACGACGGGTCCTTAGCTCATACTCTCGAGTCGCCTTGGCGTCGCCCTTCCTGACGGCATGTCCTTGGCTCGGATCCTTTCGAGCCACCTCGACGTCGCTTGGGTCTCCAGGTTGTAATCTTCGATTGACCTGGGGGCTCTACTTTGACTTTCGCCCTGTCTAAGCCTCAGTCAAACTGGGGGCTTTGTAGATACCCAGTATCTGTTGAGACTCCAACAAACACCCGATGATTATCGGACTACAACATGCTTAGGAATCGCAGCGTTTGATCGACAGTTTGTGTACAACTTTACGTCGGAAAACATAAAATTATTTCAAAAATAAAACTTTTCAAAACTTTTCAAAAGTATCTGGAGTGTTTAATGCATGATGACGGGGTCGCAATGACACTAACTAGAGTCAAAACCGACACCGGACCAAAAAACGACTCAAAACTCAAATCGCGACTCCAACAACGAGTCAAACCGAGTCAAACACAAAAAACAAACCATTCAAATGCTTCTATCTTAAGATTTCCCGGAATCTTACATAGTCAAGTACCAAACATGTTCATCCAAATCCTAGGATAGAACAAATCATGATTGCTTTCATGTAATAGTGACAAGACACCTCGAAGACGTGCGACGTGGCTCGGGCCTCTTTGAGCAGCCCAGGTGGCCACATCGCTCAAAACTCACAAAACCACTCATTCTCCTATAAATACCCCTCAAATGCCACCATTTGAGAGGGACCCGAGTGTCCGCCCCCTCATTTCTCCCTTAAAATTCTAAACTCGACTTCCTAAGTCACAATCCGACACGTGTTTACGACCTACCGATCGTAAACACAAGCCTTACACATTGTTTGGTACCGTCATCGTGCATTAAACCACTTGACCGACCATCTCGACCACTACACCATCACTAAACTTAAAAAAACACTCTTTTTACTTACCAAAACGGTTTTAAACCGAGTTTTCCGACCAAACGAGTTGATACACTTACGTCGGTTTCTCGCCATAAGCCTAACATGTAAGTATGAGGGTGTAAAAATCTTCTTTTGTCATGTCTTCATATATGCTTTCATGACTATAACATGCTAAATCATGCATAACATGGTCCAAAACATGGGAAGAATGAGCCAAAACCGGATTTTTGGTTGAGGCAGAGGCTACTTACGTAGCACACAGGCTCGCGCTTAAAGCAGCCTGCCTTACCCTTAAATCCAAACCGTGTTTAGTCTCTTCATTTCCTTTATTTTCATTTCATATTTGTAATCGATTTTTACCATTTCAAGTATTTTCAAACCATTTTTACAAGTTTTTAACCATAAAACATTTTTCACCCTTTGTTCCTAATACCATGACGATTTATTCCGTGTTTCGGTGATAATATTTGGTTAATTACATTTTAAAAGGTATTTTAAAACCTTTTATTTCATTTATTTACATTTTGGAGGGTATTTTAAAGCCTTTCATCATTTCTTTACATTTTCAAAACAAATGTATTAGTCACCAATACAAAGTCATCCTTGGTTCCACATACCATGTCGGATTTTAACCCGAGTACGATGATGAATATTGACTAATTATATTCAAATGAACTAAAAACAATTAGTTCATAATCATTTTCAAAACTATTCATGTCAAGCTTACAAAATCGAACCCGACATCGAATATTGTCAAAACAATGACGATTATTCAAGTCTCGTTCTTCAAATCAACACAAAAGCGGTCTAAACGGCCTTTTCAAAACAAAACGGGTTCAAACACCCGTCCTTCAAAACATTTGACAAACTTTTTCAATAGTCAGAATACGTCTTTCATCGTTGACTGATTCGCGCCTAAACAAGCCACTCCTTTTTTCTATTTTCAAACCAGGGGAGACCCTTTTGCATCGCCAATAGGCTCGCGCCTCTTCTGGCTGCTTGATGCAGGGTCTGTTCCCCTTCCTGAACTTGTCTAGGATGACCCCGACTTCGGTTATCCCGAATACAGGACGGGTCAGATGACGAATCTTCCCATTCAACATTATATTTGCAAAACACCTTACTAAGACAAATGGATCACGTTATGCACCATAAACCTAACTCGGTAAATGGATGTTTAATTTCCGTCTTGCATGCAAATCGACGTTAAATCCAACTCGACATCTTATACTTGATATTTAGATTAAACAAACCGACTTAGAAAGCTCACATGTGAGTTTAAACTAGTGGATGCGCATTCATGCATTTACCCGTTTTATCAACTTTTGCATTCAACCAACCAAGATCGATTAGTAGAGGCCGCTACCGCGGGCGGGATTGGGTGTCTGACTAAAGGGCTTCCCAATACGTACCTTCACCTCTTACTCAGAAACTTTGGATAGTGGACGACTTTATCCAGGGCGTACGAGAGTCATTCTAGAGATAGGATGTTAAAGAGGGACGATTCCTTATCTTTAGTACCTATGTCAAACCCTGCTTTGTGCTTCGTTTGACCGAGGTATAAAGTGGATTCGAACGGTTTCCAAGCATCCCACAAATGCTTGGTGGCGACTCCGAACATCTCTAATCGTTTCGAGACCCTTGCCGAGACGAAACCGACCGATCTAAAATGATCCGGTCGAAAGCATTATTATGCCACCGAGCGTGGCTTTCAAAAGACCGCTATACGGCCGCAGATTGGCCTGGCGTGTAGGTGGCTATGTCCACAGGATCCGGCCAAGCATATGGAGTTGTTCACTGATTACTGCTCCGCCATTCCTTTAGTTGCTAGGGTGACACAAGATAGGGTCAAAGAAATTCTTTTTCCTTTTTCCTTGACTGATGACGCCCGGGAATGGTTGAGAGATCTAGATAGGGAGGCTGCTGGTGTAACTGACTGGAGTTCTCTGGCACTAGCCTTCTACAGAAGGTACTTTCCACCACAGCACACCAACGCATTAAGAGCCCAAATCACAACTTTCACACAATTGGCTACTGAAGATTTAAGTGAAGCTTGGACTAGGTGCAAGAAGCTAGTTCGTTCTGTACCTCATCATGGTTTCCAACGATGGTTCTTATGCAACCAATTTTATAATGGGTTGTATGCCGATCAAAGAGTCATATTGGTTGTTGCAGCTAAAGGGAGATTTCAGAAAAATATTGAAGACAATATGGGATTGCATCTTATTGAAGACGTGGCCATTCATGTAGCTGAGTATGGGAATCCCAGAGGAGGTAAGCGAATGAACGAAAGAGATGGTGACTCCCTTGTAGCTGAGGTGAAAATTCCTAATGACGGGTGTGACAAGTCGGAGAGTCCGCAAATTTCAGGTGATCATGAGTAGGTCCATGCCATGATTGAGCAAGAGGTGTTTTGTGGTAGATGTGGTGGGGAAGGACATGATCCCATTACTTGTATGGCAGAAGTAGAGCGAGTTCATGCTTACCAACAATATAAGCAAGGAATTCCGTTCTCTAAACTTTATGAAGATTTAGCCACACCAAGTACGTCTAGTCCTATCAGTTCAATGCTGCAGCAAGAGAATTCTTCTTCTACAATTACATAGATAGCAGAGTTGAAGTCTTTGGTGCTATCTTTAGCATTTCAACTCCAGAAAAATGCGGAAGACAATGAGAATTCTATAAAGAATTTGAAATATCAATTTGCACAAATTGCATCCGAGCAAATGAATCAAGCAAATCAATCACCTCCATGCTACCCAATTAATGCAATTAACCTCCAAAGCGGTCTTACTTATGACAGACCAACAATGCCGGAAAATGCTGATTTATCTGTTGAAGGAAATTCGGAAACTGTTTTGGAAGAGCAAATTGACGAAGACGCTGCTGAACCTCGTCAAAGAGCTCGATCGAGTGAATTCGGTACTCGATCGAGCAGTTCTCCTTTTGACAACTCTCGATCGAGTGATAAAAGTGTTCGATCGAGAAGTGTCGAAATTGACGACCTCGATCGAGAAGGTTGTGCTCCTCGATCGACCAGATTTCAGGTTAAAAGGTCTCGATCGAGTGGTGAAAGCACTCGATCGAGCACAAGCAATAGCGAAGACACTGTTTTGAAGTCTAAACACGTTGATGGATCATCTTCCCCTGCTGGGGAGATGCCAAGTTTAGACAAAGGTAAATGGAAAGTCGCGCACCCACTTAATGTTACCAGAATTCCTTATCCGGGACGTCTGAAAGATGCTAAGATTGAGCGACAGTTCGGTAAGTTTGTGGAGGTGGTCAAGAACCTTCAGGTAACTGTTTCTTTTACTGAACTAATTACCCAGGTACCTTCTTATACAAAATTTATGAAAGATATATTGACGCGTAAGAGAGAGCTTAGTGAATTTGAGACTGTAGCCTTCATGGAAGAGTCTAGTAATTTAATTCTTAATAAAGCTCCGCCCAAATTGAAAGACCCGAGTAGTTTTTTTATTACCTGTAGAATAGGAAATTAAGTGATAGAAAAGGCTCTTTGTGATTTAGGAGCCAGTGTCAGTGTCATGCCTTACTCTGTTTTGCAAGAAACTTAATATGGGTCACCTTAAAATGACTAATATCACCCTCCAGATGGCTGATAGATCGGTTCGACGACCCTTAGGCATCCTAGAAGATGTGCTTGTTAAGGTGGGCAAGTTCTTTATCCCAGTAGATTTTATTGTCTTAGACATAGCTGAGGATGCCCGGACCCCGATTATATTAGGAAGACCATTCTTGTGTACCGCTGGGGCTATTATAGATGTCAAACAAGGGCATTTGACTCTTGCGGTGGGGGATGACGCTATCACTTTCAGTTTGCCGGGTACACTTGTTAGACCAATGATAGAGGACACTTGATATTCAGTTGATATCATTGATGGGTCTGGTTATGAGGTCTAGTCGGATTCCTTGATAAGGGATCCGCTGGAAGCTTTGATGTTGTTAGATGAGTGTGTAGATAACCCGGAGAACAATGACGCTGTGTTGGATTTGCTTGAAGCTGCGATAGATGAGTGTGAACTCACCAACGCTGAAGGAGAGAAGGTAAAACAGCTGGTTAACACTTCTTGAGTTATTGAGGTAAAGGTACCTGAGCGTAAGCGTCTTCCTTCTCATCTCAAATATGCATTTTTAGATGACACTGAGTAGTATCCAGTCATTGTTAGTGCTAAGCTTGATGATAAGCAGCTGACCGCTTTATTAGTTGTTCTTAAGAAAAATAGGAAAGTGATGGGTTATTCGTTGGATGATATCGAGGGCATCAGTCCTGATATTTGTATGCACCGGATTGAGCTAGAGGAAAATCACAAGCCTTGAAGACAAGGTCAGCGCAGGCTGAATCAGAAGATGCAGGATGTTGTGATGGCTGAGGTAATGAAGCTACTTGATGCAGATATTATCTATTCTGTTGGTCATTCTAAAAGGGTGAGTCCAGTTCAGGTGGTTCCTAAGAAAGGAGGAACTACCGTGGTTAAGAATAATAAAAATGTGTTGATACCTACTAGAGTTGTGACTGGTTGGCGGATGTGCATAGATTATAGACAGCTGAATGCCGCCACGAAGAAGGATCACTTCCCCCTTCCCTTTATTGATCAGATGGTAGAAAGGTTAGCCTCTTATAAGTTTTTCTGTTATTTAGATGGATACTCAGGTTTCTTTCAGATCCTTATTCATCCGGATGATCAGGAAAAGACTACTTTTACTTGTCCTCAAGGTGTTTTGGCTTATCGTAGAATGCCTTTTGGTTTGTGCAATGCCCCAGCTACCTTTCAAAGGTGCATGATGGGGATATTTTCTGAGTATATAGAGTCTATTATGGAGGTCTTTATGGACGATTTCAGCGTCTATGGGAGTGATTTTGATAATTGTTTGTCTAACCTTGATAAAGTGTTGCAGCGCTGCATTAACGTTAATCTTGTGCTTAACTGGGAAAAGTGTCACTTTATGGTCAACGAGGGAGTTGTCTTAGGACACTTAGTTTCTAATATGGGCATCTGTAGATACCTCGTTTCTGCACCTCCCGCCAAACACCCAGTGATGATTGGGCCGCATGTTTAACATATGTCGCGATTTTATGACGTTTCGTAAATCGGTTAATAAAAGGTAACTCATACACTTTTGTATACCCCTTGGTTGTCATCTAGGTGTCATTACGGTCGTTTTGGCAGTAATTAGAGTACATTTGGAGTCCGGGTAAAAAACCGTCTTCATTTCCTAAAACCGTCAAATCCCGAGTCAAAAAGCAATGTGCTTATCTACCTAAGTTTAGGATGTCATAAAATGCTATGGGTATATCTCATTTTAGTCCCCATGTCACTTCTTTGGGCTAGGCTTAAAGTTTACATTACAAAATGTACATTTCATTTAGCTAAAATGCCAACCCGGCCTTTAGGCCCATTTTACGAAGTGATAACGACTTTTTTGGGTCAGTCTTATTTCACAGAAAGTTCTAGATCTTTCTCTTATCTTTCCAATGCCACCAAAATCACCTTATTCCAAGTCTTGTAGAGAAAGTTATGCCTAAAATACGACAGGCTGTCAAACGCGTTTTCTCGCGCAGAGGAACCTACCTGAGAAAGGACGCAGTAAGAGCTGCGCCTCTTCTAAGGGACGCAGCACCTGCTGCGCCTTTTCTCAGGGCTTTCTTTTTGTCCAAGTTTCCGTGTTTCAACTAAGTCGGTTGTTTCCGGATCTTTCTTTCTTATTCCTTCCCAAATTCTACCCTTATCATAATTCCTCCATATGTTTAGTATAAATAGATGCTTTTGCCTCACATATTTTTCACGCGAGTGTCCGCCCTTCTCTTCTCCCTTTGCATTCTAAGACCTTGCTCTAAGCTTTCGACGTCTACGTGCTTGATCAATCGACCACGTAAGCTCAGAACATTCTGAGTACCAGTCACGTTTGCATGACCGACCAATTTGACCACTACACCACAATCGATAATTCAATTTATTTTAAATCCTTTTTCAAGGGCACTTTCATATTTGCATTAAAGTTGAGTCGAGTTACCACTAAAAAACCGATTTAGTTAAATCTCACGACGCTAACATGTAAGTCTGAGGGTGTAAAATCCCATCTTAATTCTGTTTTTATTTTCTTTATTATAATTAATGTAATGATTTATGTCATAAGCATGCTCAAAACCGTCGTTTAAAATCACCTTTTAAAACCTTTTAACGGAAATAACACAGATCTGGCGTGGGGAAGAATCGCATCAACTGATGCGCCTTCTGGAAAGGGCACAGCATCTGCTGTGCCTCTTCCAGGGACTGCTCTCAGTTGCTGCACTTCTTTTTCTTTCTCGGGTTTTTGTTCCTTTCGTCTTTTATTTTTCTTTCTTCGTTCTTTCCCTTATTTCACCTAATAATTTTCAAATTAGTTTTTATGAATCCTTTTCCATAATTTTCGACTTAAATCCCTTAATTAATATTTGCGGGTTTTCGTCACAAATTCAAACCCGGATTTTATAGACTCGATTTATCTGTATCAAGTCCCTTGAATTCGTCTTTATACATATTTCTCTTTATTTTTCATATTTTGTTTTCTATTGTTTTCAACCGTCTTTAATTCAAGTTTTGTATATAAATCAATTCCGGCATCGTAAATAATATCTAACCATATTAAACCGTTGTATTCTCACTTTTAATTCGTTTTATAACAATATTAGTATGTATGTAATCTGACTAAATCACTTTCATTCGAGTTATATATCAATAATCTATCCTAATCAAACAACCAACGATAACAACCCACGAGTATGACTTTCACAGTCAGAACCAACTCAAGAACAGTCGCATGAACTGCTGCGCCTCTTCTAAGGGACGCAGCAGATGTTGCGCCTGTTCTGGGGCGGTTTCTGCCTCTGAACTCTTCTCGTCTTGACGTAGGGTTTCTAATTAGATTTTAATTAACTATTATTCTTATTATCACCATAATTTCCTTATTTTCCAAATTTCCTTATTTTCGAATTTCCATATTTTCCAAATTTCCTTATTTTCCAAATTTCCAAATTTAAATCAATTTCCAATTTCCAATTACCTTATTTTTTCCAATTTTCTAATTTTTTTTATTTTTTTTATTCTTTTCTTTTATTTCTAAAACTCTTTTGGGCATGTTCATGATGCAAATTCAAATATCCATTGTAATTCAATTGTAATTCATTTATTATAATTTATTTATCTCCCTTGTATGATTTACTTACTTGATCTTTCACATGTAATTGAATCTAATATCCACTTCGACCTAATTGTTTGCTAAATTATTTGTTCACCGACTTAGTTAATTCTCACATGTTAGGATTAATCTATTGTTTGTTGCATTGCATGCATTACATCGACAAGATATAAAATATGAACGATTTCCCTAATCATTAGTAGAGGCCGCTATCGAGGCGGACGAGATTAGGTGTTCAGTAAAAGGACTTCCTAATACGTACCCTCACCCCTTACTCCAGATCTCTGTGAACATCCGTATTCATTGGCATCCACGAGAGTCATTCTAGACATAGAATGCTAAGGGTAACGAGTTCTTAGTGTTTATGTCACTACTTTGTGTCTTGACATGACACGAGGCATTCGAACGGTTCCAATTTCCCATAAAAATTGGTGGCGACTCCACAAATGCAAACGCTTGTCCCAAGCGCCCCCGTTGCCCATGTCCACAGCATCGAGGTCAATAAAGAAAAAGTGCAAGTGATTAAGCAATTACCTCCTCCTGTTAATGTTAAAGGAGTGGGGAGTTTCCTTGGACATGCCGACTTTTATCGCCGTTCATCAAGGACTTTTCTATAATTGCTAAACCACTTACACATTTTTTATTAAACGATGCTCCATTTGTATTTACTGATGAGTGTCTTTTTTCTTTTAACAAGTTGAAACTGGCCTTGATTTCAGCACCGATTATCCAGCCTCCCGACTGGGAGCTTCCGTTTGAGATTATGTGTGATGCCAAAGCTTTGAGTGCAATTTACTATGCGAGCCAAACTCTGGATGAGGATCAAGTGAAGTATACTACTACTGAGAAGGAGTTATTAGCTGTGGTTTATGCGCTGGAGAAATTTCGCTCTTATTTGATAGGTTCGCAAGTTACTGTTTTTACGGACCGTGCAGCGCTAAGACACCTTCTTGCTAAGAAGGAAGTTAAGCCACGATTGTTGAGGTGGATACTCCACCTCCAGGAGTTTGATCTGCAAATCAAAGACAAGACGGGCGCTGAGAATGTAGTAGCTGATCACCTGTCGCGGTTATCGCAGCAGGAGGGAGAGGATCCTTTACCTATTGATGATTGTTTTCCTGATAATTCTTTATTTGCGGTTGCTACTAACACAGGTGTTGATCCGTGGTATGCAGATTATGCTAACTACGTTGTAGGTGGTGCGCTTCCACCTAACCTGTCATATCAGCAGAAGAAGCGATTCTTTCATAATGTGAAGCGCTATTTCTGGGATGATCCTTATTTATTTAAGAAGTGTGCTGACGGTCTTTACAGACAGTGTATTCCGCACTGGGACACCAAAGCAATCCTAGAGGGATGTCATTCTTTCTCTTATGGCGGTCACCACGGTCCACCGCGAACCGTGGCTAAGGTACTTCAGTCTGGTTTTTTCTGCCCTACTTTGTTTGTAGATGCTAAAGTTTTTGTTTCAGCTTGTGATGCTTGCCAGAGGTTGAGAAATATTTCTTAGAGACATGAGATGCCTCAAAATGGTATTCTAGAAGTCGAGGTTTTCGATGTCTGGGGCATTGATTTCCAAGGACCTTTTCCGTCCAGTAAAGCTAACAGGTATATTTTGGTAGCTGTAGACTATGTGTCTAAATGGATAGAGGTTATTGCTTCACCTAACTGTGATGCCAAGACCGTGATTAAATTGTTTAAAAAGATTATTTTCCCCCGATTTGGTGTCCCTAGGGTCGTCATTAGTGATGGGGGTATGCATTTTAAAGAAAAAAAACTTACAGCTATACTGTCTAAAGTCGGTGTCCAACATCGTAGAGGTTTGGGGTATCATCCCCAGACCAGTGGGCAGGTCGAGGTCTCTAAAAGGGAACTAAGGAGATTTTGGCTAAAGTTGTTTCTAAATCACGGAAGGATTGGAGTTTAAAATTAGATGACACATTATGGGCATATCGGACTGCCTTTGAAACACCGATCGGTGCATCACCATATCGGTTGGTTTATGGGAAGTCTTGTCATTTACCTGTTGAACTAGAATACAAGGCTCGATGGGCTATTCGTGAATTGAATTATGATTCTAAGTTGTGTGGTGAGAACCGTTTATTGCAGCTAGATGAACTAGACGAGTTTAGGCTAAATGCCTACGACAGTGCGCGCATCTATAAGGAGAAAACAAAGAGGTGGCACGACAAAAGAATCATACCGCGAGAATTCCAAGTCGGGCAAAAGGTGCTGCTGTTTAATGCCCGACTACGCTTGTTTCCTGGTAAGCTAAAGTCCAGGTGGAGTTGCCTTTATACAGTGACAACTGTCACCAAGTTTGGGTCCGTTGAGTTAGAGCATCCCGGGGGCAGGAGATTTAAAGTGAATGGTCTTCATGTGAAGCATTACTATGGAGCAGATGATTATGTTGGCAACGTCGAAGTGTACTACTTGAACCATCTAGATGAGCAAGAAAATTGAAGCCAAAAGGTCATGCAGGACCTCTTAAACCTGCGCTATCCGGTAGGCAACCCGCCTTGTAATTTATTGTACTTTGCTTAAAACCCTTTAGTTAATTTCATGTGCTTTAGTTGGTAGTTTTACGGGCGATAAACTGAACGTTTGATCTGGTTTTGTTAGTCTTATGGGTCATTTGTTGCGTGCTTGCAGGTGCTTCAAATGACGTCTAGGAGTTCAGGTTCAAAGAGCTTGATCGAGTGCTTTTTTTCTCGATCGAGTACTTTCCTCCATCGATCGAGTACTGCTGCTCTCGATCGAGCACCCTGAAAATCTGACCTCTCGATCGAGTACTCTGGTCTCTCGATCGAGAACTTCCGTTTCCCCACTCTACTCGATCGAGTACTTTACTCCTTTGATAGATTTCCTTTCCCTTGACTCGCGTGCTGCGATGTCATGAGGCTGTTTACGACCTCCCTCGTTGCTGGCTGGTTTTGGAAGGTCCCTGCTTCGTGTTATCCTGTAAATTTTCGGAAGCTATATTTGATACCGTCGTCAGGTACCAAAAATAAATACCTAGCTACTACTAACAGAAGTCAGCGGTAAGTAGGGTCGATCTCCACAGGGAGGCGGTCACTATCTACTTGTCTATTCGTTCTGTCTACGTCACAAGATGGGGGTTTTAAATATTTGAACTAAACTAATAAGATTAAGGCAAGAGAAAAATGAATAAGAGAAATTAACAGAAGAAAGAGGGAACTAGGATGTCGGTTCATCAATGACCGTCGATTAATTGCAATTAAGGTCACAGATTAGTCGATGTGTCAGTCTAAAGGGCAACGAATATCTCCTTCCGGTCTCAATTCGCCCTAAAATGCTATTAACTTAACTTCCGCCCTCACTAAAGCATCCTATTGCTCACTGCAGGTCTCACCCCTTCCAACCTTCCGGTCTAGGTCAAGGCTTACCAAAGTTAAATAAGCTAATTGCGTCGACTCAACTAGCAGGATACAATTATAGCAGTGATTAACAACATAGACTAAAACAACAACGGCAAATCTATAAACCAAATTAGCAATTAACAACAGTCCATCGAATCACCTAATCCTAGCAGAGAAATTAGCTAGACATAATAAAGGGAAGAGCAAATGGTAAAAGAATAAACATTAAATAAAGAGAGGAAAAGAGAAAGGAGAATTACAGAGTAAAATCCGGAAAGCAGAGAACAGTAGAAAAGTAAAAGGGAAAAAGTATTGTAAATTAGTGTATGAGATAGGGAAGAGAGTTACAAATTACGTCCCTCTTCCTATTTATAAGAAAATAGAACTTTTATTTAACCTAATGACGGATTAAAGCTAAAAAGGCTCGAGCCCAATAGAAACCACTCGATCGAGCCCTTTTAAACTACTCGATCGAGTAAAATAAAGCTCAGACCACTCGATCGAATAGAAAATCTACTCGATCGAGTAAACCCTAAAATGCAACTACTCGATCGAGTAGAAAAAGGACTCGATCGAACAGAATTGTACTCGATCGAGTACTTTCCAGCGCACAATTCCTGCTTCGCGCACTGAACTTCAAACGGCTGCCATTTCTTCGTTACTTTGGCAAACAGGGCGATTCCAGTGGCGTTGGAAAGCTAAGAGGACAAGATTTGATCTCCAATTGGAATCACCTGAATATCGGTTGTAGAACTCGAGATATGGCTCTTCAAATTAGGTACTAGAAATTTGAAGTTCTTCCTTTGCTCACCTAGCTATTTTACTTCTTTGCGCATCTCAAAATAGCTACATTCCCGCTCCAAATTCACTCTTCCTCCAAATGCATGCTAAACGGACGGTAAAAGGCTTGATTTCACTACTTTCTGGTCCATTCCTGCAAATAGAACAAAACAAACCAAAGTAGCATATTCGGGGCATTTCGTAGCATAAAACTACGATAATAACATAGAAATACGTGCATAAAAAGGCCAAAAAGGACTATATAAAATGCACGTATCAATATTCTTCTTTTCAGTTTGCAAAACTTTTCCCTATTTTTGAGTACAATGAGGGCATTATACGGTTTGGTTTGGGGAGGTGATATGCATCCATATCTGAGTCTACATACTGTTTTTATTGCACTTCAGTTTGCACGTTTATTTTCGCATGCATTGTTTATTTTAATTTCAAAAAAAATTCAAAAAATCCTGTAAAAATTGAAAATTTTAGAAATATCAAAAAATTTCACGTTTATTTTTGCATTTAGGTTGAGTCGGAACGTTGGGACTTTTATGCTACATTGAATCTTTTACCTTTGCCTTGCACATTTTAAACATTTTTGTCGGCATGGTTATTTGCATAATCTACGAGTTTTTGTTTAAACTCAGCTGAACGAATAGACTTGACTCTAATATTGGCAAGCTACATATACATTCTAAGATTTAGAGCTTGATAAACTGGTGACATTCATGACCGGTTTCACTTAGGATGTGAGTAGTACTCCTTATAAGACATGTAACATCAAATTTTTTAGGTGGAATGTGAAATATATTAATATAATAATAAGTGCATAAATGCATTACATGGTTTTGAGATGAAAGGTACCACCTACACATGTTGGAGTAGTGTCCTCCACAATAAGTGCGTTTACATAATAAATCTCGTAAAAGGAATATCAGGGATTTATTTATTTATTTGTCAGCTGGTCATCGTTAATCGGTAATGATTGGCTGACTAGAGTTTGACATTACTGTCGTGTGACGACGGTGATCAGCTGATCCCTTTAGATCACACCTATAGGATGACGCCCAAATAGAATAAATTAATTGTTTGTATGGGATACGAGATAATTAATTCCTTATATTATTTGACTTTTAATTAGTCACGTAAATGTATTATTTGATGACGGGTTACGAACTCGGGACAAGGAGATTTGTTATTTAATTATGTGATATTTAAATAATAAATTTATTAGAATTTATTAATTAATTGTTAATTAATTAATTTTATACGATATGTGTATATGTTTTGAGGTGGAATTAATTAGCTATTAAATTTTACAAGAGGTTGTAAAATTAGCTAAATGGGTTAATATTGACACATTGTATGTTGATAAAATGGTCTTATGATTACTTAATAGTTAAGTAGTCATTGGTAGTTAATTTATATTATTTAAGTGTTAAATAATCAAATTAATATTTAATTATGTCAGATAATTAAATATAAGACTTATAAGCATTTGTGGGGCAAATGTCGAAAATCGAAATGGACCCGAAGGGAACCATTTGGACAAATTTTTATACACTACTAATACACTCATTGTGAGTGGAAAAGGTAGGCATTTCCCACTAGCATTTGTATGTGAATTGTATACATTTGCATGCCTATATATACCTAAGTCATTCCATCATTTCTTAGGTTGGAAATTTGAAGAAAAATTGGTCTTTGTGTGCTTGTTGTGGATGGTTCATATACACCATCAAAAGACCATATTTTTCTTCTTATTTTGTTCATCCTTTTACAATAAACACATATAAAAGTAAACTAATAATTTTATCAAGGTAATAATATTAATTAGTACATCAAATATACATATTACAAAGTTACTACTACTATTAACTAGTTATTAATTTTAGTAGTATTTTGGGCTTATCTTGGGTGCCACCTTAGGAGATTACCTATTTTGGTAATTTTGGTGTATTTGGAGGATCATCCACATTCATATAGCTCAAGAACTACAAAGGTAGGAGACCTTTGTAGTGCCCATACTTGCCTTATACAATGTAAGGAACTTTTGTCTTAAGATGGTTTAATACCATCTTTTATACTTTTATTTGCATGCATGTAGATTTAGACCACTTTAAATTAATTTGTAATTTTAATATCATAAGATGAGTATTAATTTGGTCTAAATAACTAACAAGTGGTATCAGAGCATTGTTAAATACATGCATGTTGTTTTAAGACGATTTTAGTAATTTATGAGATAAATTAATAAAATTAATATTATGTTACTAAAATTAGTTTTATCACATAATATGGTCTTGCATGTAAATAATCTAGTCTTAAGATGATATGAGACGAAAATTTGATTTTTGTTAAATTTTTCCACTTTTTATAACTTAAAATGGCATAAAATTGAGTAAAAATGCATTAAAATTAATTCAGAGTTAATTAAATTTTGGTTGCATGTTAATTTTATGCATGTTTAATTAGAAATAACCACTTGCATGTTCTATTTATGAGATAAGTAGATACTTTAAATTAATGTGATTAATTTAGGTTGTTTATTAATTTTTATTTGATAAAAAATTGAAAAATAATGGCTATTTTGCAAATAAATATTGATTTAATTTTTTGGCTCAAAATTTTTGAATTTTTAGCTCCTGAAAAATGTTCCAAAATGTATAAAATTTAATTTTAAAGTTGTTTCAATTTTTATGGTTTGATTTAGAATTAAATCGTAAAAATTGTCCGTTTATCAATTAAATTGTGAAATCGTTTTAAATAAATTTTAAAAACAAAAATTTTCACTTGCATGGCATTTTTGGTGTAAGACCAGAATGTTCATGGCTTTGAAATTTATTTTTCCATAAATTTTTAAATTAAATGGAATTTTTGTATGATAATTGTGAATTATTATATCATTTTTGTCATAATTGTGTTTTAATTCCCATATAAATTCAAGATAATTGTTGAGAATAATTATTTTGATATTAGACCAGATTAGTATGATGAGTAAGTCTTAAAATTATTTTAATAATTGATTATGAATTTTTATTGGTAAAAATTCCGTCAAAGCAAGCTCAAATGATCGTTGTTGGTAAGTTAGACGATTTGGCATGTCATTTTTCCATAATGCATTTTATTATTCATTTGGATGAATGTTTTTTTTATCATTTTAATTATGTAATTTTTCCTAATATGGCCATAGGTAGAAGTTGGTATTTTCCGTAATGTAAGGGAATATCGACTTGTTTTGTAATTAATTGCGATTTCGTATCGCCTAATTTGTAATTAATTAATAGTTTTTATTTTAATTTTATTACAAATTGTATAATAGGGTATTTTTATGTAATTTAATTATTAGTAATTAGATGAAGCATCTATAGACGGAGTTTTCATGAAGACGGTATTTTCGGAAAGGCGTTCCGAAATCCTAAAGAAGGAGGCCAATTTATGAAGACTCAAGGGACCAAGGAGTTGGTTTCCGAAGTGTAATAATTTTAGTTAATTAGATTAACTAGGTGGCCATATTAGGACTTGTTTGTTTTAATTCATTTATGCATTCATGCCAAATCGTCACTACATGTTTTATTTTTGTTGTTATCGATTTAATTGTCTAGCATTCACCAATTTAGTTCACTTAAAAGTGATAGACAATTAAATTGATAAGATCTCTCACATTTGTTTAAAATTGAGATTAAGCCTTACCAAATAATAGCACCTATGAATCCCTTCTTCATTAGAGGTAGGTTCGGATCACCGAGGTACACTCTTTTTACGTTGGGTAAGTAGGGTAATAAAAGTTATTACGCGTGAAAATTGGTTGGACTCAACGGGATAAATATGGGCTGAATCGGTCCACCGTGCCCATATTTATTCTGGGGCTAAAAGATAGATTTTAAGAAAATCCGTCAACCAAGAGTTCTAGTAGTAGAATCAGTCAAAGTTGTTGACTCACCAAATTTATATAAATGTGGGTTGAATCGGTCCACCGTGCCCGTGTTTATATAAAATTGGATCTTGGAATCATTTCTATAATTCAGTGGGAGATCATTATATAAATGGGAACTTGTTAAATAGTTTCACAAGTTAAATATTTCTAGACGATAAATGTTAATTTTTCCTTTATTTCCTTTGTAGTAATCACGATGACTTCTACTAGTGAAACCGTCACCATAGCTAGAGATTCATGGCTACGTTCTTTTATGGACAAATATGTTTTAAAACCGACGGTAGTAATTTTAAAGATTGGGAGGAACAACTTCGATTAGCTGCCGCAGGTGATGGCAAATTACACTACCTTGTCGATCCCTCTCCCCCTTCGCCTAGGACTAGGGCCACTACTGATGTAAGGGAGGCTTTTTCAAATTATCAAAAGGAATCCGTCGCAATAAAAAATGTTTTGATTTTTTCAATGGATCCTGCTTTACAAAGGCAATGTGTCAAGTTTCGCGATGCACATGAAGTATTCTCGAGGCTTTCTACTATGTTTTCTCAAGCCCCGAGAATAATTCAATATGACACCGCGGTTCGTTTCTTTGAGGCTAACCTCAAAGATGGTCAACCTGTAAGTTCACACGTACTTAAAATAATTAGTACGTGGAAACTTTAGAGGGGTTGGGATGCAAGATCCCTGACGAACTTGTGGTGGACCGAGTGCTCCATTCTCTCTCGCACGTCAAGGGATTTACCCAATTTAGGGTAAATTACAATATGACGAACATGAAAAAGAGTTTACATGAGCTCCATTCTCTGCTTATGCAAGCAGAGAAGGACATGGGATTGAGTGGGAGTACAAGGAAAGATGTGCTTGCGATAAATGTGAAGGGGAAGAAGCAGTTTAAGAGGAATGCAGGTAAGAAGCCCATTCAGGTAGAGGGCAAAGGTAAAGCAATTGCGAATTGCTCTACCAAGCCTAAACCTATAAAGGGTAATCCTCTTAAAGATACTTGTAATTACTGTAATAACAAGGGACATTGGAGGCGTAATTGTACTAAGTACTTGGATGACATAAAAGCTGGCATTGTGAAGCCAACATGTAATTTCTCAACCGAATCTTTTATGATAGACATAAATTATGCTTCAAATACAACTTGGGTATTAGATACTGGTTGTGGTTCTCATTTGTGCAATCATTTGCAGGGCCTAAAAAGTATAAGAAAGCTAAACAAGGATGATGTCGATCTCCGAATGGGAAACGGGTCTAAAGTAGCCGCCGTCTCAGTAGGAACTTATGTACTTAGTTTAGCTTCAGGAATACAATTGCATCTTAATAATTGTTATTTTGTACCAACACTATCTAGAAATATAATATCCGTATCTGTGTTAGACACAGAAGGGTTTTCCTTTGTAATTAAAGACAAGTGTTGTACTTTTTCCCTTAATGGGATTGTATATAGTCAAGCTATTTCAATCAATGGTATTTATATTCTAGATACTTGCAACGATGTTTATCATTTAGATAATAAAAGACTCAAAACAGGTGATCCTGATCAATCTTATTTATGGCATTGTCGATAAGGACACATGAACGAGAAGCGCATTAAAAGACTAGTGTCGACTGGTGTAATTAAACCTTTTGATTTCGTATCATTTGGTACATGCGAATCTTGTCTTCTTGGCAAGATGACTCGTTCACCTTTTCTAGGAAAGGGATCTCGAGCTAGTGAGTTGTTGGGTTTAATACATACCGATGTATGCGGTCCAATGACAAATCCATCGCTAGAGGTAATTATGACTATTTCATTACTTTTACCGATGACATGAGTAGATATGGGTATATCTACTTAATGAGGTATAAAAGTGAAGCTTTTGATAAGTTCAAAGAGTTTCAGAATGAAGTAGAAAACCAATTAAATAAGAAGATTAAAGCATTACGATCAGATCGTGGTGGGGAGTATTTAAGCAATGACTTTAAAGATCACCTTATAAACTGCGGTATTGTATCTCGTTTAACTCCTCCCGGCACACCACAATTAAATGGTGTGGTTGAAAGGAGGAATCGAACTTTATTAGATATGGTTCGATCGATGATGAGTAAAACACGATTACCTAAGTCATTCGGGGTTTTGCCATTTTATCTCATTGTACAATCACTTAATAAAAGTCCCACTAAAGCAACTGACAAAACTCCATATGAGATATGGAAAGGGAAAGTCCCGAATCTGCGATACATGAAAGTATGGGGTTGTGATGCTTATGTCAAGAGCAAGTCTGACGATAAGCTTGCACCTCGTTCAGAAAAGTGTATTTTTGTAGGCTACCCTAAGGAAACTTGTGGATATTACTTCTACAATAGTAACGAGAACAAAGTGTTTGTAGCTCGTGAAGCTGTCTTTCTAGAAAAAGAGTTTATTTCTAGAAGACAGAGTGGGAGAAAATTTGAACTTGACGAAGTTCAAGAGCCAAAAACTGATATGACAATACAGAAGATGTTCCTTCTACGTCCGAATCGCTATTGTTCCTTCTGAACCTAGGAGGTCAGAAAGGGTTAGTCGCCGGCCTGATAGATACCTTGGTATTATCGAGGAAGATGGTGACTATGAAGTTTTACTTTTAGAAAGTGATGAATCCAAGACCTATAAAGCATCTATTATGAGTTCTGACTCTAAGCTATCGCTCGAGGCCATGCAATCCGAAATGGATTCCATGTACGATAATCAGGTATGGGACCTGGTTGACTTACCTAAAGATGTTCGACCTCTTCAATGTAAGTGGATATTCAAGATTAAAATCGGCATGGATGGACATAAAGATGTTTATAAAGCTAGATTGGTTGCAAAAGGTTTCACCCAGGTTCATGGTTTACACTATGATGAAACTTTTGCACCAGTTGCTATGCTTAGATCTGTTCGGATAATGTTAGCGATTGCTGCATTTCATGATTATGAGATATGGCAAATGGATGTCAAAACTGCTTTCCTGAACGGGTTTCTGGAAGAGGAAGTGTTCATGACAGGGTTTTGTGGATCCTAAAAATCCTAACAAAGTATGCAAACTTAAGAGATCCATTTATGGTCTTAAGCAAGCGTCAAGGAGTTGGAATCATCATTTTGATCATGTTATTAAACAGAATGGTTTTTCTCGAAGTGTTGAGGAACCATGTTTATACATGAAGTTTAGTGGGAGTAAAGTTGTTTTCTTACTTCTTTATGTGGACGACATATTACTCATTGGGAATGATGTTGATATGCTTGCTTCTGTTAAGAAGTGGTTGGGAAATCACTTCCAAATGAAAGATTTGGGAGAAGCTCAACGCATCTTGGGTATCCGGATCTATAGGGATAGATCCAAAAGGATATTAGCATTGAGTCAAGAAGCCTATATTGATAAGATTCTTGGCTGATTTAATATGAAAAACTCCAAGAGAGGTTTTCTACCTATGGGCAGTGGGATCACTTTGAGTAAGTCATAGTGTCCTACTGAGCCTAAGGATATTGAACGCATGAAATCGATTCCCTATGCTTCCGCTGTTGGATCGATCATGTATGCTATGATGTGTTCTCGTCCTGACGTCTCGTATGCTTTGAGTATGACGAGTCGTTTTCAGAAAACTCCAGGTGAGAGTCACTGGATAGCCGTCAAGAATATTCTGAAGTACTTGAGAAGGACTAAAGATTCATTCGTAGTGTTTGGAGGAGAATCTGAATTACGTGTAAGAGGTTATACGGATGCCAGTTTCCAAACCGATAGGGATGATTTGAAATCCCAGGCTGGTTTTGTCTTTTTGTTGAACGGAGGGGCGGTTTGCTGGAGGAGTTTCAAAGAGTCTGTGACTGCTGATTCTACAAAGGAAGTGAGTACATTGCCCTCTAAGCCGCAAAGGAAGTCGTTTGGATTAGGCAATTTTTAGAGGGACTAAAAGTAGTTCCGACCGCCGAGGATCCTATCACTTTGTATTGTGATAACAGTGGGGCTATTTTTCAAGCAAAAGAGCCCAAGTCTAGTAACAAGTCTAGACTTGTACTTAGGAAATTTCATGTAATTAGAGATTTAATAGAAAGGAAAGAAATTACAGCTTGTAAGGTTGGGACAGCTGACAACATCGCTGATCCTTTAACCAAGCCATTGTCTCAATCTAAACATGATAGTCATGTAGTTTCGATGGGATTGAGACGAATGCCAGAACTGTTGTAAATTATATGATATGTAATAATCAAAATATTGTACTTATTATTTCATATATGATAAGTTGCATTTATCGTTATATTCAGTTTTATGTCTGAATTTATATACTTTGTTTTCTCCAAATAGGTTGTAAAGACAATGTCGAACCCTATTAAGTGAACTGGATTAACATTGTATTTTGTCCCTAGTTACTTAATGAGGTGACGTCTCGGAGTGACTAGATTGTAAGGCGATAGATGACAGGTTCGACTGTCATATGGTCATGGTGATGACTGGTCGATTACATAGGCATATTGTGAGACAATTTGTCGGACAGTGACCGTTTATAGAGTCCTTTTGTTGCTAGGTCGTGGCGAGGATTTCTATTTATTCCTTCGAGTCAATTCTTTAGACTGGTGACTATTTGTCTGAGTTGGTACGGTTTTCCGGTGGCTTTGGTTTTTGTTCTAGGTCGCACCGTAAAAGGAGGCCGATGAGCATTTACTGGGTCATTGTGATCTGTATCGAATGAAGAAAATAGGTCAACAGGATTGTCCTTTTAAGTCATATTTTATCTCAAGGCCACTCGAGGAGAGATGACTGTGAATGCGTGGCCACGCTCGGATGCGATCTATAGTAGATTATCCGGTCAGACAGTCATTCTCCTGATCGAGGAAACCGCTTTATGATATGATCACGTGCAAGAACGACCTGAAAGACATCTTGCATTGAGTGGGAGATATTTTTGGACAAGAGAATTGGTAACGCACACTTGTGTCGGACAAGTGGGAGATTGTTGGAGTAGTGTCCTCCACAATAAGTGCGTTTACATAATAAATCTCGTAAAAGGAATATCAGGGATTTATTTATTTATTTGTCAGCTGGTCATCGTTAATCGGTAATGATTGGCTGACTAGAGTTTGACATTACTGTCGTGTGACGGCAGTGATCAGCTGATCCCTTTAGGTCACACCTATAGGATGACGCCCAAATAGAATAAATTAATTGTTTGTATGAGATACGAGATAATTAATTCCTTGTATTATTTGACTTTAGGTCACGTAAATGTATTATTTGATGACGGGTTACGAACTCGGGACAAGGAGATTTGTTATTTAATTATGTGATATTTAAATAATAAATTTATTAGAATTTATTAATTAATTTTATACGATATGTGTATATGTTTTGAGGTGGAATTAATTAGCTATTAAATTTTACAAGAGGTTGTAAAATTAGCTAAATGGGTTAATATTGACACATTGTATGTTGATAAAATGGTCTTATGATTACTTCATAGTTAAGTAGTCATTGGTAGTTAATTTATATTATTTAAGTGTTAAATAATCAAATTAATATTTAATTATGTCAGATAATTAAATATAAGACTTATAAGCATTTGTGGGGCAAATGTCGAAAATCGAAATGGACCCGAAGGGAACCATTTGGACAAATTTTTATACACTACTAATACACTCATTGTGAGTGGAAAAGGTAGGCATTTCCCACTAGCATTTGTATGTGAATTGTATACATTTGCATGCCTATATATACCTAAGTCATTCCATCATTTCTTAGGTTGGAAATTTGAAGAAAAATTGGTCTTTGTGTGCTTGTTGTGGATGGTTCATATACACCATCAAAAGACCATATTTTTCTTCTTATTTTGTTCATCCTTTTACAATAAACACATATAAAAGTAAACTAATATTATTATCAAGGTAATAATATTAATTAGTACATCAAATATACATATTACAAAGTTACTACTACTATTAACTAGTTATTAATTTTAGTAGTATTTTGGGTTTAACTTGGGTGTCACCTTAGGAGATTACCTATTTTGGTAATTTTGGTGTATTTGGAGGATCATCCACATTCATATAGCTCAAGAACTACAAAGGTAGGAGACCTTTGTAGTACCCTTACTTGCCTTATACAATGTAAGGAACTTTTGTCTTAAGATGGTTTAATACCATCTTTTATACTTTTATTTGCATGCATGTAGATTTAGACCACTTTAAATTAATTTGTAATTTTAATATCATAAGATGAGTATTAATTTGGTCTAGATAACTAACAACACAATCAACTAAACATCAATAAAACGAAACCATTCTAGAATACATATACTTGCTGAAATCTAGATGGCCATCTTCTGGACAGATATCGTTGCTTGATGATACTTTGGTCCTCCTGAAGTACTACTGTTAGAAATCTATATCTCATTACTTTACATATTCATATATGTTACATTTAATTTAATCATAAAATTAAATACAAATCTTATGCATGCAAACATAAGTAAATATAGAGAAGAAATCGTTTTCTCACCATATGATTTTCGGATAAAAAGGGCACCAACAAGATCTCCTTCTTGTTAGTTCTTGAGCATTCCAAATAATGGATGAACAAAGATTCAAGTATAGAATCTCTCCCAAAAGTGAATACCCAAGGAATACTTCTTAAAGACTAAAATAATATGATCTAGTATTAGGATTAGTCTTACTTAAAATTTGACACAAAATATTTATTTGTACTCTTGAAATATTTTGGTCCAAGAGGAGGAGATTTTTTAGTTTTTATTTCTCTAAGAGTTTCAAAAGATGTAGAGAAATCATAGCAATTTCTTACACTAGAAATTCTATGTAAAAAATGAATGAATAAAATCCTAGAGAAAACACCTTCTCTCTTTCTTTTGTTTTGGCCGAAAAAGAGGCCTTGGGTAGGTTAACCTATGCCCTTTTAATTTTTCTCTTCTCAAAAGCTTAGGGTGGCATGGCTAGTAGTTAGCTTTCATGATTGTGTTTTCCACTTAAAACAATTAACACAATTTTTCCACTAACTCCCTCCAAAAATCGGTACATATCTATAAAATGGGAGGTCCATTTTATTTTATCATTTGTCACTTGTGACATATGTGACATGTTACTTGACATGTGAATTTGTAATGTATTTTTATCATATTAAAAATCAACATACTAATAAAATATGTCATTTACAAAATCGACTAGTAATTCGTAATTACTTGTACCAAAACGGTTTATCAAATTATAAATTACAACGTCTTGTATTTATAATAAATTATTCATTCAATTTCAATTCTAAATTGTTTCGTAAACAATAATTTTATCTAAGTAATAAAACAATTCAATTACTTAGACCGTATCTAATATAATCGAATTACAATAAGACACGTTAATTTTACTCACAAAATCATCCGTCAATTTTTAAGCAATTTAATTAACTCGTATCGGCATACGATTAATTAAATAATCAATTAAGAGTATTTCCCTATAGGTATGACCTAAGGGGATCAACTGATCACCACCGTCGCACGACAGTAATGTCAAACTCTAGTCAGCCAATCATTACCGATATGTGTGGATCAGTTGACTGTAAAATATTACATCCCACATGTATTCTTAAAATGAGATTCAGACATGTGATCATTATGATCGACAATTGTGATCGCATTATTGTCGGAGGACACATATTCCAACAATCTCCCACTTGTCCTCGACAAGTGTGCGTCACCAATTCTCTTGTCCTATTACTATCTCCCACTCAATGCAAGGTGTCTTTCATGTCGTACTTGCAAGTGATCATATAGAGAGTGGTTTCCTCGATCTGGAGAATAACTGATTGACCGGATTTATCTATCATAGATACCTTCCGAGCGTGGCCACGCATTTCCAGTTCATTACTCCTCGAGTGGCCCTGAGATATTGTTTTAACCCTGACAAGGGGGTGGACAATTCCTATCGCACTTATTCCCTTCGACTAGCCACAGCCATCATAACCCAAAATATGCCCATTTGACCCCATTTACGAAGGTCGTAGTAACACAAATCAAAGTTAATCTGAAACTGTGCCACCTTAGGCGAACAGTCTTTAGTCAAAAGAATCGACTCATTAGAATACTATAGTAGCTCTCGCCACGACCAGGCTATATAAATTTGCCAGAACTCTATAAGCGGTCATAAGGCCCGACAAAGTGTTCCTAACAGTCTGCTTATGTGATCGACTAGTCATCTCACATGACTCTATGGCACTTGAACTTGCCATCAATCGCATCACACTCTAGTCACTTCGAGACGTCACCTCATACAAGTGACTATGGGCGAATACCATGTTAACCTGGGTTCACTTTAACGGGGTTCAATATTGTCTCCACAACGCGTGTGGATGTAGCAAAGTATAAAAGGAGTTTTTAGATTTAAAAACTCGAACGACAAATGTGATTATCATATGAGTAGTCAATACTTGATTACTACTTCATATTCTATAATCCAATTTAGATCTTGTATGTAGTTGTTCATCTCAATTCAATTGAAATGACATGACTCATCATGTTAAGCCTATGAATAGGCATTGTAAGTAGGTCTTAGCAACTCCCTGCTCAACCTTGCTACATACTTGTTTTCCTTTCGTAATGTATACATTTGCATTAGAAAACTTTCTGAGTACGTGTCTAGATCCAATCTAGACATAGGCTTTCTTGCCTTAAAATAGCTCCCACTGTTTTCATAGTGTGCGGGACTCATCCTTCTTACACATCACATGATTGCAAGTGTACTCAATTTCCGTTGTAAATATTTCTCATTGTTCTTTATTGCCTAGAACGATTCTAGAAAATCTATTTCTTAAATAACATAGTCACAATGGTATCTTAACCATCCTAATGTGTTTTGATTATGGTTTTGTCGGAAACCATGCGCAATCTCAATTGTCAATTGTCACTTGTGTAACACCCTTACACAAAATTGCATCAAAAACACTTTGCATTACATCCTTAATGCTTCTGCAAACACTTAAGGGTAATCTTTATGGCTTACTTGGTAACTATTACTTAAATTCGATTTGAAACAATTCATCATACTCAAAGTATATGAAATGTTATACATCATTACTCATTTAATGGATTCGGCAGCGGAAGCAAAGGGAATCAATCAAATATTTTCAACTTGATTGAACTACTCATGAATCTTATCAACATAAGACTTCTTATTTGATGCTAATATCATGTAGATTTATATACATAAATCTTGATATTAAAGATGTATTATATTACTCCAAGTCTTAAATCATTCCCAATGATCAATATGTCATCCATATATTAGACTAATTAAAATTTCCGTAACTCCCACTAATCTTCATGTATAAACATAACTTCTCAACTTATTGAGAAAAGTTTCATCACATGATCAAAATGTTGATTCCAACTCATTGATGTCCTACTTAAGACCCTCTCTTAAGTTTCACATTATCTTAGGATGGCAAGAATCTACAAAACTCAATACATGTATTGAATACATTCCTTCTAATTTAAGAAGTGGGTTTTAGATTCACTCGCTATGTGTATATCATCATAATGAAACACAATCCCTAAGAAGATCCAAATAGACTTAAGCATTTCAACTAGTGCAAAACCCTTTGCTACCAATCAAGCTTTGAAATCTCTCTCTTTATTAGTGCAAAACCCTTTGTCACTAATCAAGCCTTTTATTTCGGATTTTCATGGCTCTAAGCCTTGTATTGAGTTGTGACTTAAACATTCTCATGTAAGTCATATGTTCATTACTTTCCAGAAGTAATTAACTTGAATCAAACAATTTCATTGTAAGTTGTAAGCTCTTTACTTTCTTAAAAGTAACATGAATTCATCATCTTCAACAAGTGACGACTTTAACCTCCTAGGTTTTGAAGAAACAACGTTTTACACAAAACGTCTCATGTAGCCAAGAAAGACCAGTTTCTTGTGACATAACATTCTTTGTGACTCTTTGAATAATTTCTCCCACTCTGTCTTCTAGAAATAAACTTGTATTTTAGAAAGACAGCTTCACGAGCCACAAACCCGTTGTACTCGTGATTATAATAAGGAAAAATGAGCATTTGTTTCTTTTGAAAACTTACAACCATGGTACCCTACCATTTCATATCTCATATGATTCGTTTTAGATTTAGTGGAAAAATAATTTAGACAAAATGATAAAATCCCCAAAAGGATCAAGTAACTCAAAGTAACTTGATCGAAGTCCAAACCATATCGAGTAGCGTTTGATTTCTTTATCCAACCACACATTATCCCATAATGTGTGTTAAGAGAGATTAACTTGTGATACTATATCACATTTCATTTGGCTTATATCAAAGTCTTCACTTTGATAATCCCATCACGATTAAATCGTGATTCCTTGAACTCTTTGAACTTCTTCAAAGATTTCTTTATTTACCTTATTAAGTGAACATATTAGCGTCAACTTAAATCATTGGTAAAAGAAAATGATCAACCTATTTTGGATCAATGATTTACAACCTCGATCTCCTTTTCAACCAAAAAGGCACGAGACATCTTGCTTTGAATACAAGATACGCATATACCATAAGATTAACAATCTAATGGTTTCAAGAGTACTCGATAACTCTTTGCGTTCATCATTCCAGAATCTAAGGTTTAATCTTAGGTTACCAATTTGAGTCTTGCATCATCTCCATGATATATCATTCTAGTTTGGTTTAGAATATAATCACCTTGATAATGGGCTAGCCATACATCAAATCATGGTGTATGGGGTCACAAAAGTGAAACCTCTTTTGTATCTTAACAAGTTTATATTCTTATTTGGAGTTTATGCACTTAATAGTCACAATTAAGTACAACTTTAAACTCAAAAAAGAAAAAAACCAGATTGAGTATACAATGACTCTATCTCTCAACATCATTGTTGCTAGTCGTCATATTCTAATCATCCTATGTATCAAGTACAATGATGAAAATCACCACCGGTTTCTCATATTGACGAAGTAGTACTAGCAAAATTTATGTCAATCAAATAAACATTTAAAGAAGAAGGTCCCATTAGATGTCCCACAACTAACTTGTTGATTCTTCAATAATTTGGGGTAGTTTCCTTTCTAGTGTCCAATAATTAAGACAATGGAAACTTTATCGGTCGGGATTGATAGGTTTAGTATCGTTATTCTCAATAACGTTACTTTTAACATTACCTTGTATCAATTCCATTCTAATTTTACTTCTTTAAAACCTTATCCTTTTCTTAACGGTTTAAGAGAATGCTCCCACTCATTTCAATGAGTCTTTGCTTTGAGAAGCAAAATTAAATTTCATGAAGACTACTCTTCAATTCATTTGTTTAGTCTTAAAACTTTCATTGAAGTGGTTGCGGAATTTTGGTCTATTACGATTTCCAACAAATCTAGTCACCAAAATGATTTAACGTTTCAAAGTACTTAACTCAATTAAGCATATGAGAAACAATCCATTGTAAGTAGATATGTTAGTCAAAAATCAAAAACTCTTTTGATCGCGAATAACTTTTATCTATACTCTTCACAAGAGATCCTTAGAATGAATAATACGAGGTTTTTAGAAGAAAAATCATAATTTTTTCTTTAGTTACGATGTTTTAATGGAGATTTGAATCAAGAATCGAAATGATATCGTATATGAATTGTATTAACTTGGGCACGGTAGGGCCGATTCATCCCTTATCAATATAACTCGGTGGATTAACGTTTTAATCGATTCTACTTTTAGAACTCTTGGTCGATAAAATTACATTAATATTTATCTTTAGCCCGGAACACATGCGACTACGGTCACGAATACTTCCGTTGAGTGATACGGTCGTTATGTACCAAAAATAAACCTAAAAACAACTAACAGAAGCTAGCAGCAAGTAGGGTCGATCTCCACAGGGAGGCTATTTTGCTAATTATCTGTTTAACTCAGTCTGTTAGGGTGTCACAGAAATGGGGGTTTGAAATGATTTTCTAAACTAATAAGAGTAAGGAAAAGAGAATTAAAAGGGAAGAATCAAGCAGATAAGAAGAAACAGCTAAGACAGACGGTTCACCATAATCATTTAGTCAAGTAATCTGGGTCTCAGGTCAATGCAAATACGGTCTAAGGGGTAGCGAATGTCACCTTTCGGTCCTTAATTCACCCTAAAGTGTAAACAGCTTAACTTTCGCCCTCACTGCAATACTCTATTGTTCGCTACAAGTCTCGCCTCTTCCAACCTTTCGGTCCAGGTCAAGGATCACTAGGAATTATAGGTCTAATTGCGTCGACTCAATCAGACGGATACAATTAACTGCAGCATTTAACCAACAAAAACAATACCAGCATTAACCCAATAAATCAATTACTCTCCCTTCATAAATATGGATCCCCTATAGTCTTAGCATAATGAAAATTAGCTACTCATGGCCAATGAATTAACAATAACAGTCATATACTAATAAACTAGATCAAGAGGCATAATAAGGGAATTAATGAGATCTACTAGCATAAGAGAAATAAATAACAGTAGAGAAATTAAGGGCAATAAGAAGGGAATTGAGAATAAAACTAAATAGAATTAAAGTCTAAGAGAAGAGAAGAAATTACAAAGGGATCCGACGGAGAAGCGAAGAACGCCGCCAAAACGTTGTAACGTGATACTGAGTAACAGGAAATGTAATTCATATTCTCTTAGGTCTAGGTAATCTCTTATTTATAATCGGAGAACTTATTATCTAAGATAAAATAAATATAACATAACATAAATAAAGTCTCGACATAAGCCTTCTCGATCGAGTGACAATGGGCTCTCGATCGAGCTTCCTTGCGTTAATTCTTCTCGATCGAACAGACAGGGAGACTGTTCGATCGAACATCTCCGTTAGAAGCTCCTTCGATCGAACAGACACGGAGACTGTTCGATCGAGCATTCCAAAGATAGCGACTTCCTTTCGATCGACCTGTTTGAACACTCAATCGAACATACTCTTCAACGCAGCTACTAGATTGACTTTAACGCCTTAAGTACAACTTCACGCACTCCAATGCAAAATGACATTTCCACTTCAAATCTACTCTTTCTCCAAATGCATGCAAAACGAGCGGTAAAAGGCTTGATTTCACTACTTTATGGCTCATTCCTGCAAATAAGACAAAATAACCCAAAGTAGCATATTCGGGGCATTTCGTAGCATAAAACCACGATAAAAGCATAGAAATACGTGCATAAAATAGGCTAAAAAGACTATACATTAGGCACGTATCATTGAGCTCAATCCAAATTTCGAATAAATGTGTCCATGATCCAAACCCACATCAACTTGGGCACGGTAGGGCCGATTCATCCCTTATCAACATGAATTCGGTGGATAGACATTTATCACCCACTTCCCCTACGTAACAAGGTTTGTACCCCGGTAGGGCCGAGCTCACTCCTTCATGAAATAGGTTTTCATGGTTTCTACTTTTTGGTAAGGCTAAGTCTCAATTGTTTATTTTAGCGAGAGGTCATGTCAATTTATTATCTATCACGTTTTAAGTGAATTAAAGCGGTGAACTACGATAATTATAATTGACACGGTCGATAAACTCGATCAAAAGATGATGCATGTCTTAGTTATGGCGATTTAGTGATGCATGCGACATATAAATAAAATGCAAAGCATAAAAATAAATCCTAGTATGGCCTTCCTAAAAATAGTAAATCTAATAAACTATTACAAATTCGGAAACCAACTCCATTGGTCCCTTGAACTTCGGTTTTGGCACGCATCTCGAGGTAACACCGTCTTTAAAGGATCGCCTTCTTGAGTGGTACCGTCTTCAAGAATCTCGGGAATAAATTACATAACAAATTACATAATTTCCTATTATACATTTGTAATTAAAATAAAAATAATGTAGGGTAATATCCGTATAAACCCCTTAAAATTAAGGACTATAACGCAATTTTATCATGTGATTAATTGTCATAAACGAAAAACTAGAGAAACGATAAAGGAACAAGAATCAACCTCGGGTCCTGTGAATTTCGGCCTAAGAACAGAAATCAATATAGATTTCCTCCTAATCGTTGCACCCAAGATCGTCTGAGACTATGCCCCTTGTGCTAGAAATTACTCTCTAATTGCCTTGCAATATTGAGAGAGCCTTTTTGTGAGTTTTGATGTGAGATCTAGAATTTCAGAGAGAATGCCTCCAAAACCCTAATTTTTGTGCAAATGACAATCATTAGGTCAAAAGGAGAGAAGGACTCTCCTTTTGTTCCTCTCGGCCAAACCGTGTGCAAGGGGAGGGAGTGGGCTTTCCACTTTCTCCTTATTTAACTCGAGGTCCGACTCGTTTTTGCTAAATGTATATGACGGGTTTTAATTATAAATCGTCACTCGTTATCGGATAATAAAATATCGACTAGTAACATGAATTAGTCGACATATTAATACATGTCCGACAATGACAATATTGTATAATTAATTCAATATACATTAATTTAAATATAACCGTTTATATTCAATTTACGAATTAACCGCTTAATTCCCTTTAGCCAGTATTATTTAATCCGTATTAAATAATTATCTCAACATCACGTTTGACTAATTATTATTCAATAACTCTGACTAACCGCTTAGTTATATTAGGCATCAACATGATTGTATTTTCATACCGTCACATCTCCCAAACGTATCCTATAGGTGTGACTTTTAGGGACCAGTTGATCACCGTCATCTGTATGACAATAACGTCAAACTTATCTAGCAAGCCAACCGTTATTGATAAACGTGGACCAACTGATAATAATACAAAAGTATACCCTTTAATCCTTTTAGAGATTTATATGTCATTGCACTAACTGTGGAGGACACCAGCCCCAACAAGCTCCAACTTGTCCGTACAAGTGTACGTGCAATAACGTTATCCGCACTAACTGGAGGACACCGGCTCCAACAAATAAATCTATTAAATTACAAAACGGTGATACGAGATCACAATAAATTACAACCGAATCGATATTCCCATATATTTCGGGTAATACCAATTAAAAACTAAGGCCATACTAAGTAAAATTACATAATTCAAAAAATTACATAAAATAAAATTATGACAATCATAAATAAAATGCTGCATTATAATATGTATGAACATGCCCAATTTTATGCTAAATCGCCTTTAAGGAGCCAATATCGTATATTAAACGGTTTTTTTTTTTGTTTGCGTGATTCAACCTTTTAAAATCACACTAAATTACATAAAATCATATTTATGCACAAGTTAATTACCCTAACCAACTTAGGACTCAAAATTAGTCTCCACTAACATATTGACAATAATTAACTTATATTACTTAAAATTGTTCATAAATGGACTCAAAAATTACAATAAAATGCTATAAACTTCAAATAAATCACAAAAATTTCAAATAAATTCAAAATTTGAAATTTAAACTCATGAACATTCTGGAAAAATACCATGACACTCATAATGTTCAAAAAACTTAGGTTAAAAATTTCGAAAATTATCAAGGAAAAACTATGTTGCGGTTTATCGGATTTATCAATAATAACCATAAAAATATGATAAAAAATTATATTTATTAACTTTTCACTTTTAGATCTGAAAAAAGGTAATAAAATGCAACATGTGACATTTTTCCTTAGTCATGAAGTATGTTTTAGCAATTATTCACTAATTAAAGTCACTATTTATGCTATTTTCCATCAAAAATCATAAATCATGCATAAAGACTTCATTATGGCCTATTATTTTACACACATCTTGTAAAATTGCATGTGACAACATACTAAATTTTTATGACCAGATTCGAAATATTTCTCATATTAACCTATTTATCATTTAAATTCGATTTTTATCATGAAAAATCCATATTTCGAGCATAAGAACTCCAAAAATTATGAAAATTTACAGGTCATCTAAAAATAATATATGTGAAAACATATCCAAAAACCACTGGAAAATTCAAAGTTTAGCAAATTTTAGCCCGAAAATGACATTTTTATCATAAAATCACATTTTAATGTCATTATTAAATAAAATGAACAATAAAAATCCATAAATTAACCAAAATATCCTAAATACATTTTAGGATCAGAAACTTTAACATGCAAAATTAATTTCGTGATATATCATAATAAACACAAATTTATAAGTTGTATATGTTAATCGTATAACTCGGAAAAACTATAACCGATTTGCATGCAAACAACCTAAGGCTCTTGATACCGCTTGTTAGAAATCTATATCTCATTACTTTACATATTCATATATGTTACATTTAATTTAGTCATAAAATTAAATACAAATCTTATGCATGCAAACATAAGTAAATATAGAGAAGAAATCGTTTTCTCACCATATGATTTTCGGATTAAAAGGGCACCAACAAGATCTCCTTCTTGTTAGTTCTTGAGCATTCCAAATAATGGATGAACAAAGATTCAAGTATAGAATCTCTCCCAAAAGTGAATACCCAAGGAATACTTCTTAAAGACTAAAATAATATGATCTAGTATTAGGATTAGTCTTACTTAAAATTTGACACAAAATATTTATTTGTACTCTTGAAATATTTTGGTCCAAGAGGAGGAGATTTTATAGTTTTTATTTCTCTAAAAGTTTCAAAAGATGTAGAGAAATCATAGCAATTTCTTACACTAGAAATTCTATGTAAAAAATGAATGAATAAAATCCTAGAGAAAACACCTTCTCTTTTTCTTTTGTTTTGGCCGAAAAAGAGGCCTTGGGTAGGTTGCCCAATGCCCTTTTAATTTTGCTCTTCTCAAAAGCTTAGGGTGGCATGGCTAGTAGTTAGCTTTCATGACTGTGTTTTCCACTTAAAATAATTAACACAATTTTCCACTAACTCCCTCCAAAAATCGGTACATATCTATAAAATGGGAGGTCCATTTTATTTTGTCATTTGTCACTTGTGACATATGTGACATGTTACTTGACATGTGAATTTGTAATGTATTTTTATCATATTAAAAATCAACATACTCATAAAATATGTCATTTACAAAATCGACTAGTAATTCGTAATTACTTGTACCAAAACGGTTTATCAAATTATAAATTACAACGTCTTGTATTTATAATAAATTATTCATTCAATTTCAATTCTAAATTGTTTCGTAAACAATAATTTTATCTAAGTAATAAAACAATTCAATTAATTAGACCGTATCTAATATAATCGAATTACAATAAGACACGTTAATTTTACTCAAAAAATCATCCGTCAATTTTTAAGCAATTTAATTAACTCGTATCGGCATACGATTAATTAAATAATCAATTAAGAGTATTTCCCTATAGGTATGACCTAAGGGGATCAACTGATCACCACCGTCGCACGACAGTAATGTCAAACTCTAGTCAGCCAATCATTACCGATATGTGTGGATCTGTTGACTGTAAAATATTATATCCCACATGTATTCTTAAAATGAGATTCAGACATGTGATCATTATGATCGACAATTGTGATCGCATTATTGTCGGAGGACACATATTCCAACAACTACTCTAGGAGCTTTCACCCAAAATTCAAGTCGACACAGATTCCTGCACTGCCAAATGGAATACAGAACTGCAACCACAGCAGCAAAAACAATATGCTTCTTCAACAGAGATTTACACCTCCATTTCACACACCAACTGACAATGTCCTGCCCAGGTAGTTGAACACCTAGCCAGTCCTTCAACAACTGCCAGCAAGATGAGCTCAATGGACACTGATAGAAAAGATGCAGATGTGTCTCATCACAAACCTTGCACAGCTCACATAAACCATCATTAGGGATCCCAAAAGACTGCAATCTGTCTTTGGTTAGAAGCCTCTGCCTAACACACAGCCAAATGATAAAGGAGTGTTTAGTCACATTGAATCTATTCCAAACCAGAGGGTACCAGTCTACCTTAGTCATTGATCCTTGTAGCCATTGGTAACCAGCCTTAATAGTATACTCACCATTACCAACAAACCACAGATTATTAATATACCCAGATTTTAGCATATTTTTTACTTTACAAATCATCCTCCACGTCCAGCTTGTATTTTGCCTGGGTTCATAAATCCTCCAATCCATGCCTTTCATATATATGTGATCAACCTATTGGATCCAAAGATGGTCACTCTTACAAGCTAACCACCAAGTATATTTCCATATCATGGCTAAATTACATTGTCTGCTATTAACAATACCCAATCCTCCATACTTCTTATCAGTGCACACAGACTCCCAGGAAACTGCAGGTGCTCTCCCATACTGTTCTGATGCTGACCATAAGTAATTTCTACAGATGGTAGTGATTCTGTCAATGACTGTGACTGGTATAACAAAGATCCTAGACCAGTACACATGAAGTCGTGATAGTACACTCTGAACCAGTACCAGTCTGCCAGTGTAACTCAACTTCTTGGCACCTCAACCACGAATTCTAGCTACCACCTTTTCAACAAGACGAGTGCAATCCCCAATAGCCATACACTTATAGGAAATAGGAATCCCAAGGTACTTAAAAGGGAATTGTCCAATCTTGAATCCAGAAACCCTCAACACATAATCAACCTCAGCTTGACATACCCCATTGAAGTATATATTTGATTTGTCACAGTTCATCTCCAATCCAGAAACACTAGAGAGTGTAGCAAAGGCTTTCAATAACACTTTAATAGAACCCCTATCCCCTCTACAGAACATAAGTAAGTCATCTGCAAAACACAAGTGGCTTAACTTCATAGCTCTACAGAGGGGATGAAAATTGAAGTCTATCTTATCAGTCACCACAACAAGGACCCTACTCAAATACTCCATACAGATGGTAAATAACAGAGGGGACATGGGGTCACCTTGTCTAATACCCCTCCTCCCCTGGAAATAACCAAAACTAGAGCTATTAAGGGATAGAGTAAACCAGGGAGAGGAGACACACACCATTACCCATCTGATCATCTGGGGAGGAAATCTAAGAGCTGTCATCATTTGCACAATAAATTTCCACTCAATTGAGTCATAGGCTTTCTTGAGGTCTATTTTCATGATGCATCTAGGGGAACAAGACTTTCTGTTGTACAATCTTACTAAATCCTGACAAATCAAAATATTATCCACAATTCCCCTTCCCTTAATAAAAGCACTTTGATTAGGACTGATAATCTCAGGGAGCACCTTAGCTAGCCTATTGCAAATCACTTTAGAGATGGTCTTGTAAATGACATTGCAACAGGCAATGGGTCTAAAATCAGCCACACTAACAGGTCTCTCTTTTTTAGGGATTAGGGTCAATGTAGTAGAATTAATTTGTTTCAGCAGATTACCTGAATCAAAAACTTCCTTGACAGCGTTAACAATATCATTGCCAACAATACTATAAGCATCTTTGAAAAATTGAGAAGAGTAACCATCTGGTCCAGGTGCTTTGTTTGCAGGAATAGAGAAGAGGGCCTCCTTTATTTCATCAGCAGTCACAGAATTAATCATACAATTAGCTTAGTCCACACTAACCACCTTTTCTTGCCTGACAGTAGGGAAGTGCACATCCCCAACAGTTTTGCTAGACCCCAACAACTGAATATAATAATCCTGAAAGGCCATCTCAATGTTGCCAATAGTAGTATGTGTAACCCCATGGAGGTCCTGAATACACAATACTCTATTATGAAGTCTTCTAGCTTTCATCACACTGTGGAAATAATTAGAGTTTTCATCTTCATCACTCATCCAATGAACCTTAGCTTTCTGGCTAAGGAAGCTCTTCCAAGCAGCATCCAACTCCCTATAAGCACTAGCAGCCACCTTCTCAGCAGCCTACAGAACAACATCAGTGGGAGAAGCATGGAGTTGTTTTTGGATTTCATATAAATAGAGCAATGCCACCTTTGCTGAAGTTTCAACATTTAAAAAGCTAGACTTGTTCAAAGCTTTCAAAGGGTTCTTAAGAGCCTTGAGCTTCTTAGCTATCCAAAACATGGTATAACCCTCAATATGAGTATCCCAAATACTTTTAACAATTGTCAAAAAATTTGCATCTTGCCCCCACATATTGAAAAACTTGAAGCTGCCATTCCTTCTCTCAGTAGTAGGCCAAAGAGTAATAGTATTGGGGCAGTGATCATAGAGCCCTTCAGGGTGAAAAATAATGTTAGCAGCAGGAAACTGTTCCAACCACTCATCATTGATCAATACTCTGTCAATCCTACTAAACACCATGTCACCAGCATCATGCTTATTATTCCAAGTGAAAAAAGCCCCCTGTGCAGGAGCATCCATCAACCCACAAGTAGCTACACACTCCTGGAAACCCCTCAACTCTGCATTAGTAATTTCAGACCCAATCCTCTCATCCATTGCCAACACATTATTAAAGTCCCCTATGACCATCCATGGTTCATTTACCACTGCAGCCATAAGATTAAGAAACCCATAGAGAGTCTCTATCAACAACCCTGTTGAAACAATACATAAGAGACACCCACCATTGAACCCCAGTAGGCAAGAAAGTAACCCTAGAGTGCATCACCTGAGCTTGACTACTAATAATCTCAACTTTATAATTCATAGGATCCCAAACTTGCCATATTCTGCCCCCATCATGAACATCTATATTGTTAGCCATGGACCAATTCATCCCTAAACCATTATGCATTTTATTTATGGAATTCCTTCTAACTCTAGTTTCTAGAATACCAAATAAACCTACATTATTCAAATGCAAAAATCTTCTAACATCAGATTGTTTATTCCCACTATTAAACCCTCTCACATTCCAAAACCCAATGCTACCCATTCTTTATTAAAATATTATCACCCTCCATTTCAGGCTCACAGACCTCTCTAATCTGAATTGAACGTTCGACCACTTCAAGAAATGTCCTCCTATTGCTCCCAATACTTATATCCCCCTGTCTAGTCATCTGAGTGAATATTCTAGCAGGAGAGGAGACAGATTGGAAAGGCATTGAAGTAGCAAAGATCCCTTTTCCAGTACCCAAATCTGCATTGCTCTTCTTCCCACTCGGCTTGTCAGCAACCACAGTGAGCTGATTCCCAGCCTTGGGGGCAACTGGTGCAGCTTTCTTAGGCACCCAAAATTTTCTTCCCTGAGGGTGAGCTTTCTGTGTGTTGTGTATCTTCATGTAGTAACGGGCTAAATGCCCCATAACCTTGTACTTAGTGCAGATGGTAGGCTTCCACTCATAGTGGACAATTTGTCTATGAGGGTTACCCAACTCATCCTGGAATTCCACCACATCAGGTAAAGCCTCCCCAACAGTTACTTCCACCATAATTCGTGCATACCCTATGAAAGTCTTCAGCTGGGTGTTGCTATCACATCTAATGGTGTTCCTACAAGATTGGCAATCTTCTTAAGAGCATGTCCCCAGAACTTTAACGGGAGCCCATAAAACCTGATCCAAATAGGAACTACATCGACTGCTTCCCTAATCAATTTAGACGACAGGGTCCATTCTTTGATAACAACAGGTTTGTTATCAAAGAAGACTGGACCCGCCAGCAGAATCCTAAGTTTTACGGCTTCAGTTTTGAATCTAACCAAGAAGATTCCATTAGAATGAAAAGCAATGTTTTCAACCTCAGGCCAAATACGCTTAACAAAACCATCTAGGACCTTCTATGGGGGATTCGCACCCAATACATAGCAGTAGACAGCCGTCGACCAATAATCTAATTCACCCTTAACATCAGACTCAGTAAGTTTCAGGCCACTTACCCTAGATGCAGACGGAGAAGCAGACCATGGTGACTTGTCCTTCCTAACAACATCCTCCCAGTCCTCATCAGATTCTTCCTCCAAGATAGACTCCATGACCGCATTCAGATTGTAGGGACGAAGAAGAGATGTCGGCTCCTGAGTTTGACCAACATCATCTTCTTTGTCGTGATCAGAAAGCGAGATTATACGATATCGCGAACCAGAATTATTATTATTAGATGTTTTATTACTACTATTTGTTTGAGTTTTTGTGTTTTTAGAATTATTATTTGCTATTACTCTAATTAATCTACTAGATTTAGGGAAATTTTTCCTTTGTCTAGCCATTGCTTATAAGAAAATATGTAACATCAAATTGTACGAGCATGACACTCTTTTCTTAGTACCTGTATGCATTCGGGTTTGTGGCGGCGACACAGGTGGAGAGGTAACTTACAACCCCTTCTTTCATTTTTTACCGATGAGCCTCACATAGCCAAATTGACATGTTTTGACCAATTATTTGACTACGATCCTAAATTAGCCTACCATAGTCAAGCTAGTTTCGCAGTTATTTTGGGTATGTTGTGTTTATCAATTTTGTATTCCTTCTTGAATTAAGAAGATGAGGAGAAAAAAAAGGAAAAAAAAATGAAATGGAAAAGATTGGAAAAAGATAAAAAAAAAAAAAAAAAGATGAAAGAAAGTGGAAAGAAGACAAAAAGAAAAAATCATATGAAAAAGTTGCTGAATATGACTCCCATGCTTATCATTGTTTTTATGGGGAGTCTTTTGATGGTGTGAGTGATGTTTTGCCACAATGGCACGGTTCCACGTTTTATATATTGAGTTTTGAAGCGGAATGAGTTTATTATTTGGTTTCGGTTGTACTAGCTTGGCTTTACCTCCACTTATCCAAATTGTTTTGCCCCTTCTTACCCAATTACCTCACCTCACACTATATGTAAGTCCTCGGCATGTGTCTTGGTCCTGATTTGTTGGAATGCATATGTTCTCGTCGGTAGAAATAGGTTTCATGTTAGTTGCATGCATGTTCTTGTAGGTCGAGTTAGGTGAGCAGCTTTATTTCTTTCTATCTCACAAAATTATACTCACCTTGTGCTTGATTTGTGTGATGAGCGAACCGTGAGAGTCCGATAAATATGAATCTTGCATGGTCGATGGTTCATTAGTTTCAAAACATTGATTTAACTCGTTTGCACTTGACCCATTGCTACTTTGTTAAGTTGTTGCATTAAATTGGTTTGGGTGGACAATTTGTAGCTGGTAAGATGGTCCCGTTCCACTAGTTGTCTTTAGTTGCATTTATAGTTTGCTTGGGGACAAGCAAAGGTTTAGTTTGGGGAGATTTGATGCGTGCATTTTATATAAGGTTTTTACCCTATATTTACACACATTTCTGTGTTATTTACGTGGCATCTAGCTACAAATGTCCCAGAATAGTCTACTTTGGTTTATCTTGCATTAATTGCAGGAATGAGCCGGAAATGAGCATAATCGAGCCTGAACCTGTCCTGTTTGCATGCATTTTGGAGGAAGAAGAATCGGAGCCCGGAATTTGTCACCTAAGGATGCGTGAAGTGGCTTCGGAAGATGTTTTGAGTTCATCTACGCTCATACAGTGATACTATGCTCGATCGATTAAGTTTGCTTTTAAATATGGTCGATCGAGTAACCTTTCATGCTGGAAGACCTCGATCGAGTATTTATTCTGCTCGATCGAGATGGGTATTTACTGAGTTCCTCGATCAAGTATTTATTCTACTCGATCGAGAGGTTTAACCTTTATTCTGCTCGATCGAGTAGTTTGTTTCTACTCGATCGAGTGGCTTTGACTTTTAGAATATTTTTACGCAATCTTTTAGATTTTCTTTTCGGATATTTTATTTGTATCTTAGAATAAATAAGAGACGGCAGGGAGAACGAGAGGATCATCTCTTTTCTTGTCACTTTACTCCTTAGACCTAAAATCTCTATTTCTTGGAATTCCTTGGTATTCGGCATTTTCGATCTTTTTCTTTGTTGTTTAGTAATTTATCATGTTCAATTTATTTATCTCATTCGTCTTTATTGATTTCTCAATTTGCATTATGCGTAGCTAATTTCCTTATGCTAGGACAAAAGAGGAGCCATGGTAATTAGGGAAGATATGATTAGGTGATTAGGCTTGGCTAGATTTAGGTTTGTGTTGTTAATCACCGCATTTATTAGCGATTAGCTGCTTGAGTCGATGCATTTAGCTAGTGGATTTGATATGCCTTTACCTAGATCGAAAGATTGGAAGGGGTGAGATCTGCAGTGAACATTAGGACATTTTTGTAATACTCCGTATTTATAGTCTTGGGGGTACTCTATCGAGTAGGCCTTACTCTGTCGAGTAAGGGTAAGTGGCGAAGCAAAATAGTTTCTGACCTGTTGGGCACTCGATCGAGTAGCTGGGGCACTCGATCGAGTAGGGGGGTACTCGATCGAGTACCTTGGGTACTCGATCGAGTGTCCGGTTTTACGGGGGAGTTTTCTCGGGTTTTGTTAATTACGCGATTAAGGTATTTAAACATATTCGTAATTGTTCTAAATCACTTTTTACAAAACCTAAAACCTGTTTAAGAGAGAAAGCAACTAGTCTTCTTCCTAATCGCGTTCTTGACAATTCCCGGAGTTCAGACGGTCAGTTCGTATCGTAGTTCGTGTCGTTGGATTCCTTGCGTCGAGGGTAAGCTTTTAATATAATTTCTTTAATGTTTTGATAAGATTGATGAAACCCTAATTTAGGAATTGGGGGTTTTTATGAGTAGTATTTGAATGGTAGCATCTATGTGTTGTATGATAGGAGGAGAATTCGTAGAGGAGCCGTTTTGATACAAACAGATACCGTCTGCGTGTTGTGCTTTCCAGGTAGGATTTCCTACTCAGTATTAGTCCCATAATGGGATATTGGTGATGTGCTGTAGTTAGTTGTTTGATATGATGATTGTGATTGTGATTGGTTGTCTATGGTTCTCGAGATGCGTTCTCGGCTGAGTGGGGTCACTTGCGGGAGTGACTTCACGCCCTAGTTTCGCCCTTCGTGGAACCCGCCACGGAAGGGGATGTGCACATTAATGGACAGGGTTATCGCTCGTACGATGAGCGGGGCTTAGGTGGGAACGGCTGCGGTCCCCCACTGGCAGGGCTGGTCCAGTGGACAGTCAGTATTGAGATGATGGGAGTTGGTGGTGTGTGTGTGTGTGACATTTCAAATTTTCTGTTTGTCTTATTGTTGTTATCTATATTGATTGTGTGATTAGTACTGACCCGGTGTTGTTTTGTAAAACTGCGGTGATCCATTCGGGGATGGTGAGCGATATTGAACAGTATAGAGATGAGTACTGGGATAGCTGGGATGGCCACGACATGACGATAGAGTCTTCCGCCGTAGTTTAGCATTTATTTACATTTCGATTGAGAACAGATAGTTTGGAGTAATGTATTGCACTTTCGATTTGGTTTCGAGGATTGTATTTATTCATTAAACTATTTACAATAAATGTTGTTTCTGTTTTATCTATTTGATATCATACCTCGGGCGTAGAGATGGTGATGTCTTCATACCTGAGTGGTCCTGGTAAGGCACTCGGAGTATGGGGTGTTACAAATGGTATCGGAGCGACGATCCCGAAACCGTAACCAATGAACTTAATGAACATAGGGAGTCAATTAAAATGAACCCGGGGTAAAAGTTGTAGGAGCTAGTGCAAAGGCTTGGGAGACGTCCTAAAGTCGCGGGGATCGCCCTACAACTTTGAACCGGTCATATGGGGGAAATGTGTGTTGAGTCATGTGTGTGCTTAGTAACTTGCGTAACAATGTGATGGAATGTGTTGATGGTTGGATGTTCGAATTGGAAGTTGATGAGATGAAAGAAAAGTGATGTTATATATATAGACATTGTTGATGAAATGATAGCATGATGGAATGTTTTACAACGTGGCAAGTAATAGCATGAATGTTATGATATAATGTGATTTATAAAGTTAGCAATGTTAGTATGTGACGTAATATGCGGGTAGCTCTTACGTATTAGTGGTACTTGATCGAGTGAGGCCGACTCGATCGGGTAGGTTTTTGACGATTTTGAGTCCAAAATCGCGTTTTGGGGCACTCGATCGAGTAACAAGGGGTACTCGATCGAGTAGAAAATCACTCGATCGAGTAGCCTAGATACTCGATCGAGTGGTTTAGAGATCGAAGGTCTGTTTGGTTCTGGAGTTTGGGTACTCGATCGAGTACATGGGGGCACTCGATCGAGTAGCCCGTTACTCGATCGAGTGGGTTTGGATACTCGATCGAGTAGGTTCTGGGCAGCGCGTTTTCGTGTTTTGAGGTTTAGTACGTGTGTTCATGTTTACCCTTTCTTATATAGCTTCAAGATGCCGCCAAAGAGAAATGCTTTGTACGCGAGAGCAGAGCTTATGACCACGGATGACATCGTTAAGATGTTGGAACACCAGGACGCTCTTCGAGACCCCAAGAGAGTGAATGAGGACAAGGATAAGAGTAAGGAGAAGGAGGTTGACCATGCTAAAGTCAGCCTCTATATTGCGAGGTTTAACCCGAAGGAGTACAAGGGAGTTGAGGAGCCTAACCATCTTGATAGTTGGCTGAGGGAGATGGAGAACATACTAGATTTAGTTCGTTGTCCTGATGAGATGAGAGTGGATCAGGCTGCATTCTATCTGAGGGAGGCAGCTGGCAAGTGGTGGGATTCCGTGAAAGTGAGTGCCAAGGAGATATATACCAACCAAGGGTTACCTGCTATACCTTGGGAGGAGTTTCGTAGGGCTGTGAGGAAGGAGTTCGTACCAGAACATGTGAGGAGTAAGTTGAGAGAGGAGTTCGATAAGTTTAAGATGACGGCTGAGATGTCTGTGGCTGAGTACTACAGGCAGTTCAATGAGAAATCTAGATATGCTGAGGATATGGGTTTGAGTGAGGAGAATCTGGCTTTGAGGTTTGAGAGAGGGCTAACCACGAAAATTATGGATAAGTTACCCGTGGGAGTCCTTACTGATGTAAAGGAAGCGTATGAGAGGGCTGGGAGAGCCGAGAGACTAGTGGAGATGGCTCAGGAGAGGTCAGGTGGAGAAAAGAGGAAGTCTGAGAGCGAGGGTGGTGGCCAATCTAATTTCAAGAAAGGCAACCACAATCAATCTAAGGGATTTTCTTCTGGGTCTGGGTTTAGTGCTGGAACTTCCTTTGGGCGAGGCCGTGGGAGTGTGAGCAATAGCTGGGGAGTGACCTGCTTTGGTTGTGGTGGCGTAGGCCACAAGAGACATGAGTGCACGAGTGCACCGGGATCTTTTCAGAGACCTGCACAGAGCTTTGCGAGCAACAGACCAGCTGGATCATGGCCAAACCGGGGAGGTCAGAGCTACCAGAGTGGAGGCAACCGCAACGGCGGTAATTCTTATCAGAAGACACCGACGAACAACAACAACAACAATCAAGGGTCGGGTGCTAAGCCGACCGCATCAGCCAAGATCTTGTCCCAGGGGAGGTGGGCGAAAGACCGATGGCAAGTTGTTCATGATGGACAAGAAGGCAAAGGAAGATGCGCACGTTATCACCGGTACATTCCTTGTTAATGGTATTCCTACGTTTGTTTTGTTTGATTCGGGGCTTCTCGATCGTTTGTGTCTTTGAGTCATGTAAAACAGTTGGGTTTGAGAGTATATGAGTCTGTTAGTGAGCAAGTTTTCATACCTTCAGGTGAGTCTGTATCGTGTGGGAGGTTGTTTAGAGATGTATCTTTGATAGTTGGGCAAGTCGATTTCCCTGTAGACTTGCTAGAGTTTCCTTTTAATGGTTTTGAGATGATAGTTGGGATGGATTGGTTAGGAAAGTATAAAGCTAAGATAGACTGTCATCAAAAGAAAGTGTCCCTAAGAGGTCCTAAGGGTGTTAGAGTGTCTTACCGTGGGTTTCTAGTCAAACCCAAAGTTAAGTTGATTGCATGTCACCTTGAAGTCGTATCCGAGGAAGGGATGTCCTCGATTTTGTGCCATGTGAGAGATGACCGGATAGAGAGAGCCCTAGCGATTGACGAGATACCAGGTGGTGGGAGAGTTTGCAGATGTTTTTCCAGAGGAGATTCCGGGGTTGCCACCGAAGAGGGAGATAGATTTCACCGTTGAGTTGAAGCCAGGGACGGGGCCAATCTCTAAGGCACCGTACCGTATGGGTCCTAAGGAGATGGAGGAGCTTAGGAAGCAGTTGGATGATTTGATAGAGAAGGGATACATTAGACCAAGTGTATCGCCTTGGGGAGCACCAGTTCTTTTCGTGAAGAAGAAAGATGGGAGTTTGAGGCTGTGCATAGATTACCGGGAGCTGAACCGTGTGACGATAAAGAATGAGTATCCTTTGCCAAGGATAGATGACCTGTTTGATCAGTTGAGCGGTGAAACAGTCTTTTCTAAGATTGATTTGAGGTCGGGGTACCATCAGGTGAAGATTAGAGATGTGGACATACCGAAGACAGCTTTCACGTCGAGGTATGGCCATTATGAGTATGTGGTGATGCCATTGGGTTGTCTAATGCGCCGGCGTGTTTTATGGATTTGATGAATAGGATCTTCGAGACAGTTCTTGGACCATTCGTGGTGGTGTTTATCGATGACATCTTAGTCTACTCTAAGACTAAGGAGGAGCATGAGGAGCATCTGAGGATCGTGTTGCAGACTTTGAGAGATCATGAATTGTATGCTAAGCTGTCCAAGTGTGAGTTCTGGTTGGAAAAAGTTGCTTTTAAGGGGCATGTAATCTCTAAAGATGGGGTAGTGGATCCGGCGAAGATTGAGGCAAAGACAAAGTGGGAAGCACCGAAGAATGTTCTTTGAGGTTAGGAGTTTCTTGGGTTTAGCCGGATACTACAGGCGGTTCGTGAAAGATTTCTCCAAGATAGCTAGACCGATGACAGCGTTGATGAGGAAAGAGAACAGTTTTCGTTGGGATGAGAGTTGTGAGACGGCGTTCCAAACCTTAAAGGAGCGTTTGACCACGCTCTCCCGTCCTCGCATTACTGAAGGGAGCGAGAATTTTGAGGTTTATACGATGCTTGAAGAATGGGCTAGGTTGTGTGTTGATGCGAGAATGGTAAAGTGATTGCCTATGCTTCTAGGCGCTTTGAAGCCTTATGAGGAGAATTACCCTACTCATGATCTGGAGTTGGGTGCGGTGGTGTTTGCTCTCAAGATTTGGAGACATTACCTTTATGGAGCAATCTTTAAGGTATTTTCCGATCATAAGAGTCTCAAGTACATCTTCACGCAGAAGGAGTTGAACATGAGACAGAGGAGGTGGATGGAGTTGATTGGCGATTATGACATGGAAATCATCTACCATGAAGGGAAAGCCAATGTTGTAGCCGATGCTTTGAGTAGGAAGAGTGTACATTCTTTGTGTACAGACTTTATCTTTGATGAGGCCGAGAGATGAGGTAGCGAGGTTCGGGATACATATGATGCGAAAGGAGATGCCATGGGTGATATGACAAGACAACTTGAGTTTTATGATGATATTCGGGATAAGCGAGGCTTTGGATCCTAAGATAGTGGAGTGGAGAGTCTGGGTAGAAAAAGGGACAGTGTCCCGGTTTTCCATTCATACGAGATGGTAGTTTGAGGTTTGATGGTAGGTGGTGTGTTCCTAATGATGAGGAGTTGAAAAAGACTATCATGACAGAGGCACATTGCACACCATATTCAGGTGCATCCGGTGGAGATAAGCTTTACAAAGATTTGAAGAAAACGTTTTGGTGGCCTGGGATGAAGAAAGAGACAGGTGAGTTTGTGTCCCGTTGTTTGACATGCCAGAGAGTTAAAGGGGAACAGAGAAGACCACAAGGTAAGGTTCAGTCTTTGGAGGTGCCCGAGTGGAAGTGGGAATCCATTTCCATGGATTTCATTGTGGGTTTGCCTAAGAGTCAACAAGGTAACAATATGATTTGGGTGATAGTGGATCGTCGACCAAGTCATCTCACTTTGTTCCAATGAAAGATACATGGACTAAGGCACAATTGGCTATGGCATATCGAAAGAACGTGCTTAAGTTACATGGAGTCCCTAAGGACATAGTGTCCGATAGAGATGCGAGGTTTATATCGAGGTTTTGGAAGGAGTTGCGAGAATCGTTGGGGACAAATCAAGATGAGTACAAAGATTTCATCCTGCGACAGACGGGCGGATCGAGAGAACAATCAAGACTCTTGAGGATATGTTGCGAGCTTGTGTGATGGATTTTGGTGGTAGGCTGGGAGCGAGAGGTTGGACTTGATAGAGTTTTCTTACAACAACAGCTATCACACCGGTATTGGTATGGCACCGTTTGAGGCTTTGTATGGGAGGAGATGTAGGAGTCCGATCTGTTGGGACGATAGTCTTTGAGGCAAAGTGGTTTTAGGACCAGAGATGGTACATGAGATGGTGGAACAGATTAAGATGATCGGGAACGGATGAGAGCAGCCCAGATCGACGTAAGAGTTATGCGATCTACACCGTCGGGACATAGAGTTTCAGGTTGGGGACAAGGTTCTTCTGAAAGTGTCTCCTATGCGTGGGGTTATGAGGTTTGGGAAGAAAGGCAAGCTAAGCCAGAAGTTTATAGGGCCTTATGAGATCTTAGAGCGAGTTGGGGAAGTTGCTTATCGTCTGGCTTTACCAGTGCGTTAGAGAGAGTACATAATGTGTTTCATGTATCGCACTGGCGGAAGTATGTGAGTGACCCGTCACATGTGTTGGAGGCAGAGAGCTTAGAGCTGGATGAGTCTTTATCATACCTTGAGGTGCCTAAGCAGATCCTAGACCGAAAGGTTAGGAAGACCAGGAGTGGTGAGACAGTTTTGCTCAAGATCCTTTGGTCTAACCACGAGACCGAGGAAGCTACATGGGAGGCAGAGGATATCATGAAAGAGCGTTACCCCTTCCTTTTTGATCAGGTATGTATGGTTACGGGGACGTAACCTTGTTTCTTTTAGGGGGGTAGGAGATGATCGCGAGCAGTTTCTAAGAGTTTTATACACCTTTTTATATGTTGCGTCGGTAGGTTGTCGGGATGAGTTGGGTAAGTAGCGTGTTTTATATTGAATTTTGTTTTGGTTGTTGAGTCGGGAATGTTTTGGAGTACCTTTGTTTTTGTAGTGGTTTGAACTTCGGGGACGAAGTTCCTTTTAAGGAGGGAAGACTGTAATACTCCGTATTTATAGTCTTGGGGGTACTCTATCGAGTAGGCCTTACTCTGTCGAGTAAGGGTAAGTGGCGAAGCAAAATAGTTTCTAACTTTTGTTGGGCACTCGATCGAGTAGTCAGGGCACTCGATCGAGTAAGGGGGTACTCGATCGAGTACCTTGGGTACTCGATCGAGTGTCCTGTTTTACGGGGAGTTTTCTCGGGTTTTGTTAATTACGCGATTAAGGTATTTAAACATATTCGTAATTGTTCTAAATCACTTTTTACAAAAGCTAAAACCTGTTTAAGAGAGAAAGCAACTAGTCTTCTTCCTAATCGCGTTCTTGACAATTCCCGGAGTTCAGACGGTCAGTTCGTATCGTAGTTCGTGTCGTTGGATTCCTTGCGTCGAGGGTAAGCTTTTAATATAATTTCTTTAATGTTTTGATAAGATTGATGAAACCCTAATTTAGGAATTGGGGGTTTTTATGAGTAGTATTTGAATGGTAGCATCTATGTGTTGTATGATAGGAGGAGAATTCGTAGAGGAGCCGTTTTGATACAAACTTGTAGATACCGTCTGCGTGTTGTGCTTTCCAGGTAGGATTTCCTACTCGCATTAGTCCCATAATGGGATATTGGTGATGTCTTTGTAGTTAGTTGTTTGATATGATGATTGTGATTGTGATTGTGATAGTGATTGGTTGTCTATGGTTCTCGAGATGCGTTCTCGGCTGAGTGGGGTCACTTGCGGGAGTGACTTCACGCCCTAGTTTCGCCCTTCGTGGAACCCGCCACGGAAGGGGATGTGCACATTAATGGACAGGGTTATCGCTCGTACGATGAGCGGGGCTTAGGTGGGAACGGCTGCGGTCCCCCATCGGCGGGTCGGTCCAAAGTGGACGATCGATATTGAGATGATGGGAGTTGGTGGTGTGTGTGTGTGTGATTCAAATTGCTCTGTTTGTCTTATTGTTGTTATCTATATTGATTGTGTGATTAGTACGACCGGTGTTGTTTTGTAAAACTGCGGTGATCCATTCGGGGATGGTGAGCAGATATTGAACAGGTATAGAGATGAGTACTGGGATAGCTGGGATGGCCACGACATGACGATAGAGTCTTCCGCTGTAGTTTAGCATTTATTTACATTTCAGTTGAGAACAGATAGTTTGGAATAATGTATTGCACTTTCAGTTTGGTTTCGAGGATTGTATTTATTCATTAAACTATTTACAATAAATGTTGTTTCTGTTTTGTCTATTTGATTATCATACCTCGGGCGACCGAGATGGTGATGTCTTCATACCTGAGTGGTCCTGGTAAGGCACTCGGAGTATGGGGGTGTTACAATTTTAATGAGGGCGGAAGCTAAGTTAGTAATGTTTTAGGGCGAATAGCGGACCGGAAGGACCTTTTCACTACTCTGCAGACCGAGTTCAAGCTAACCTTTGACCTTAGATTTGATCTCTAGAAAACCATGGTGAACCAACTGTCCTAGCTATTTCTCTCTCTCTCTGGTAATTTCTTTAGATTCTTTGCTTGTTCCTTTATTGTTTCTCTTCTCTTCATCTCCATAGTCTAGAATCAACAATCAAACCTCCAAGAAACGGTTACTTAGGCAGACTTAGTTTAGCTTACATTATTCCCATCTCCCTGTGGATTCGATACCCGACTGCCTCTACTACATTTATAGAGACCGGTTGGTTTTATTTTTGATAGGGTTGCGACAGCCGTGTCACTCCACCATAATCAAGCCCACAAAAATTACCCATAAAAAAACTTCCCCTACAAAAACTATCCACCGAGGAATACCCCTCCAAGGTACCCTCGAGATCCCGAAATCAACGGTATCTGGAGAGACGACGCAAAGGATTTCTATATGGTTCCGGGAAAGGGAAAACAAGCGAAAGAGATCGGTCATCTTACCCGGTCCGGACGCCCCCACCAAAACTCGAACAATGCAACGTTCGTTCCAACAACGAATGACCAGGTTGTCCCGGACACGGACACCCAACCCAAGGCTCCCGAAAATTCGATCCTTAAACAACTGCAAAAGGCAAAGGCCGAGATTTCGATTTGGCAATTGATCGCTACATCCTTCGAACATCGGTAGGCCTTCCTACAAGCCTTGGGAAAATTAACAGTTCCCTCTACCTCCTCTCCAGAAGAAGTGGTAGCACACATGACAAGCGATGTCCCCGACCCTAGCAACCCTGTCATCTTCTCTGACGAAGATATCCCTCCATTCGGAGCCAACCATAACCTGGCCCTATACATCACCATACAATGCCTCAAGAAGAATGTGCCTATGGTTCTAGTGGATGACGGATCTGCGGTTAATGTCATTCCCCTTAAGACAGCTCACAAACTGGGTATCAAAGAAGCTGATTTGGTCCCAAGTAACCAAGGAGTACGCGCCTATGACGGCACTCGTCGCAAGGTTGCGGTGCTTATCACCTTGACCATTGCAACTGGACCGTTGGAAAGACAAGCCAGTTTTCAGATGGTCGACATCGACGCCTATTTCAACATGCTTCTCGGACGCCCCTGGATTCACGCCGTCAAGGCCGTCAGCGCAACCCTCCATCAGAATATCAGGGTCTCTTTCAACAAGAAAACGATCACAATTCCCGCCTCCCCGATCAAACCTATCATGACGAAGGGAATAGCCACTCAGGTCATTGAAGAGGACGACAGTGAAATGTGGGGACTCCAAGTTGTGAATGCCCTAACCGATGAATCGGCATCCTTTGATTGTGACCCGTTCTCCAACCTTACAGTCAACCGCATTTTGATGCGCCTATTTCCCGGGTCTACCTCTCAATCCGCTGAAAAGCACCTTGCCTCCCTTGAAACAGGCTAAGGTCCCTAACATCCCCTTCGGGCTACGCTATGAGCCTACCGATGAAGACATCCAGGAGAGGAACCTCCTAATACGGAAGCGCAAGAATCACAGAGTCATCCTCCGTCCCTACCATCTGACTCTCGAGGGATACTTCGTCCCCGAGGGAGAATCCGAGCTCTACAACGGCTTTCCTGAGCCAATCTACGACTCCGTAGCTAAGGTCAAACACTCGGGCGTAGATGTCTTTCAAGACTCCTACTTCATTCCTGATAACACCAAAGCTGCGTCGACCAAATCTGAGTCGACCTCATGCCTCGACGGACAGGCCGTCAGTTTCCTCTTCGGAGAAGACAACATCAGGCACCTCGCCTATGAGGACATCATCAACATTGCTCTAAAGGACAACCAGTTCGATCCCACCGCCTAAATCTCTGATACTGACCCGGAGAAAGCTACACAAGGCTGGAGGAAAACTGTCAAGTGGACCGATCGTAAAGGCCGCATTCTCAAGATTACAACTGGAGAAGGCCCTATGTTCAAAGAGGGAAGTGAAGATGATAAGGAGTCGGAGTCCGAGTCAGAGTCAGAGTCTGTCTTAGCTCCTAGCACTCCTGATGTCCCAGTCAAAGTCGCATTTCCACTGTTTTATCACAAATTTGTGGCTACTTCAGAGGCCGAGTCAACTAAGGTTATCCCCACTCCCGGAGAAGGTAGTAACCTGGAGCTTGTTCTAGGGCCACCTCCTCTGCTGTGTCGCCTCTGACTGCCCATGAGATGTTTGTCCTATCCAAGCTTTTCGCTCAAGTCGACTTAATGAATGCTAAGTTTGCTTATGACTCATCTCATTTTAACTGCAATGCAATTCTGAACTAACATGAGGAATTTGACTTGAGTGAGTACCCGCCTCACCTAGCCAAAGAACTCGACAAACGAGAAACTAGGACCCCTATCATTGAGGAGACCGAACCTATTAACATAGGAACCAACAACACACCTCAAGAACATAGGATAGGGACCACCCTTGACCCCTCCGAAAGACAGCAGTTCATCGACCTCCTACACGAATACAAAGACGTATTCGCCTGGTCCTACAAAGACATGCCTGGGATCGACAAGAAGATTGCAGAGCACAGAATACCCATTAAGCCCGGAGCTAAACCTGTGAAACAAAAGTTGCGCCGAATGCGCCCTGAAAATCAAGGAAGAGGTAGACAAGCAGTTCAAAGCCGGATTCATCAAAGTGTCCGAATACTCTGACTGGGTGGCCAACATAGTTCCTATACCCAAGAAAGACGGGAGAAATTGGGTTTGCGTCAACTTCAGAGATCTAAACAAAGAAAGTCCAAAAGACAACTTCCCTCTGCCACATGTTGACATCTTGGTGGACAACACCGCCGAGCATGCCCTATTATCATTCATGGATGGGTATGCTGGGTACAACCAGATCAAAATGGTTGAGGAAGACATGCACAAAACCGCATTCACTACACAGTGGGGTACATACTGCTACACTGTCATGCCCTTTGGTCTAATCAACGTCGGGGCAACTTATCAAAGAACCGCCACCACACTCCTACATGACATGATGCATAAGGAGGTGGAAGTATATGTCGATGACATGATCGTCAAATCAAAAGAGCGGGACGGCTACATCAGCGCCCTTCGGAAATTCTCCGCTCGCCTCCGGAAATACAACATGAGACTAAATCTTCTGAAGTGTGCATTCGGGGTCACCTCCGGAAAACTCCTGGGACACGTCGTCAGCAAAAGAGGCATCGAAATTGATCCTACCAAAATCAAGGCTCTTCAACAAATGCCTCAGCCTAAGAACGAGAAAGAGATTCGGGGATTTCTCGGTCAAGTCCAATACATCAGCCGCTTCATACCAAACTCACTATGATTTGCGAACCGATCTTCAAGAAGCTTCACGCCTCCGATCACACCGATTGGGACGATGACTGTCAAAAGGCCTTCGAAAGGATAAAGGAAATCTTATCCAAACCTCCTGTCCTTATGCCACCTCAATAAGGAATTCCCTTATCCCTATACCTGACTGTCACCGGCACAACCATGGGAGCAATGCTAGCACAAACGGTCGACGGCGAAGACCGAGCCATCATCAGCAAAAAGTTCATCGAGTATGAGACAAGGTACACCCAACTGGAAAAGACATGCCTTGCCCTGGTTTGGTCAACAAAGAAGCTGTGACACTACATGCTCAGCTACACGGTTCACATCTACTCCAAGATGGACCCGGTCGAATACATCTTCGAAAAATCCGTACTAAACGGAAGGCTGTCTAGATGGACACTCATGCTATCCAAATTTGACCTCAAATTCGTACCCCTCAAGGTTATCAAGGGAAGGGCAGTCGCCGATTTCCTAGCAGAAAACCGTGTCAACGAGGATCCAACGACCGACACATGGTCACTTCCTGACGAAGACATCCTTTGTGCCGACACCGACGCATGGGACCTATACTTCGACGGTGCGTCAAACTTGAGAGGCTTCGGGGTAGGAATCCTTCTAATATCACCAGAGGGAAAACATATTCTGATCTCAGTCAAACTGGACTTTGCCGTCACCAACAATGCCGCCGAATACGAAGCATGCCTCATCGGCCTACAAGCAGCCATAACACTTGGCATCAAGAGACTGAGAGTCCACAGCGATTCCTCACTCATCATCAATCAGGTGTCCGGATCATGGAAAATCCGAAGCGACAGCTTAGCACCCTACCCTGCAAAGATCAATCAAGAGGCCGAGTTCTTCGACCAAGTCGACTACTTCCACCTGCCACGGGAGGAAAATCAATTTGTTGATGCCCTGGCAAAACTTGCCGCGCTCGTCAACATACCTGACGACATGACATCGATGCCCCTGTGTGTCGAGATAATGAGCGATCTTGCTCGCATCTGCGTCATCAACAGCGAAGAGGAAAACCATGTCTAACCTTGGTACCAAGCCATCCACAACAACAAAACCAAAAATGAATTCCCTCCCAACTCTGATACAAGAGGACAAAGAGCCATCCATTTACTTGCATCACAATTCGTGATAAACCAAGATCAACTATATAAAAGAACACCCCAAGGGATCCTTCTCCTTTGCACTGACCACCACAATGCCAAAAGAGTCATGGAAGAGTTCCACGACGGAGAATGCGGCCCTCACATGAGCGCAATGATGTTGACTCGAAAAATCATGCGGTTAGGCTACTACTGGACCACCATGGAAGCCGATTGCGGAAACCACATCAAACATTGCCATAATTGCCAAATCTTCGCAAATATACAACATATACGACCATCCCTTTTATACACCATGACATCACCCTGGCCTTTCTCGACCTGGGGCATCGATGTCATCGGGAATGTCAACCCGATAAGCACCAAAGGACACTGCTTCATCCTCGTTGCCATCGACTACTTCACCAAGTGGGTAGAAGCACAGTCCTATGCAGTCTTGACCGCCAAACAGGTGGCCAAGTTCATCCAGGACAATATAATTTGCAGATATGGGGTACCCCATGAGATCATCAGCGACCAAGGCTCTCACTTCCGGGCGGAAACACAAGCCTTGCTGGACAAGTACAAAATCAAGCGGCATCGATCTTCCCCCTATCGTCCCCAAACCAACGAAGGGGTAGAGGCAGCAAACAAAACTCTTCTCACCATCATCAAGAAGATGGAAGATAATTACCGCGATTGGCCGAGCAAACTCCCATTCGCACTCTGGGGATACCGAACATCCATTTGAACACCCACAGGCACTACACCCTTCTACCTAGCATACGGTATGGAGGCGGTTCAACCGGTAGAGTTGGAGGTCCCATCTCTACACATCTTACTGGAGAGTCAAGTTCCTGAGGCGGAATGGACCCGTCAAAGGTTCAAACAACTCACGCTTCTAGACGAACGGTGACTCAATGCCTTGCACAACGTCCAGTTATACCGACATATACAACGGGCATTCAACAAAAAGGTCAAACCCATAAATATCAAAGAAGGCGACTTGGTCCTCAAGTCGGTTTGAGCGCCACTACCCATCGATCCGAGGGGGAAATTCAAACCCAATTGGGCAGGGCCATACCTTATCAAGAAGATACTTTCGGGGGGCGGTAAGACTGAGTCACCTAGACGAGGAGGATTTTACAAACCCGACCAACCTAGACCAACTCAAGAAATACTACCCTTGAAACCTAGTAATCATAAACCTTACCCTAGCTTCAAAACTAGCGACCACAATATCCCGTTCAAGTCACGTTCCTTAACACGTTCTGATTTGAAATTGCATGTTTTACCGAGTCTAAGTTGCGGCACCTTGCCACGTTTCAAACGTCCTTTGATCTGTCAAAGGCAACATCTATTTGCACTCAAACAAATTAAACTAAACACTTGAACTACGAGCATGTTTTAATTTCACCTTTTCAGGTGGATACGTAGGCAATCCTTTCTTACACAAGAAGGATACAACCATGAAACCCAAAACAAATTAACAAAACATTTTGAACTACGATCATGGTTTGATTTCACCATTTTAGGCGGATATGTAGGCATTCCTTTCTTCCACAAGAAGGATACAACCATCCCCACAAACAAAAAAAAAATCACCCACATCAACTTCAAAAAAGAAAAGGGAAAAACATTCCCCTTTCCACAAAAACACAAAAAAGAAGCCTTTCTCCCTTCCGACAAAAATCTCATTTCCCAAGTGCAATGTTTAGGATAATTCAAACCGAATTGCCTTTACCAAATGGATGTAAGAAACAAGCGTTCACAACTCTTTTAACACAAGAAATCCTCTTATTTAATTAATAATGAGAAGGATTACAAATTTGACAACAAATAAAGCTAAGCAAGTCTACAACTTGTCAAAGCTAGAGTGTCGACTAAGACATCTCACATAGCAAAACTAGCATAAAATACACAATACCTAGCTAGTACAACATAATAAAAACTCACAACACTATTACAACATAATAGTAAAACGGATAATGGAGGTCTTCATTCTTCCATTCTACCCTTGCCTTTTCCCTCGGGGTACATCTTCCCCTTGTTCCTCTTGTTGGCCCGCCTAGCATAGACTTCCTCTTCGGAATGGATCCTCAACGGATCTACGAGGGCGACGGCCTCCGGTCTTTTGCATGACCCCATATTCGGCCCAAGACGAACCCATATACGGCCCACTGCCTCTTTGGGACCCGAGCTTCTCCTCTTTGGTGGCCTCATTACATCCGGGCTAGCATCATCGGCAAAGTCATCAAAGAAGGCACGGTTGGCCTTGCCAACCTCTCGATAGATCAAGTCGACGACCTCGTCCTTACGAGACTTGGACCTTTCTTCCAAGGTTTGAGCTCTTGACCACTTGACATAAGCGGGAGTCATCCATGTCGTGGCAACGGGATTTGGTACCTCCCAAATCGGCCGAGTGGCCCACCATCTTTCGAAGACCTCCACAAGCTTGGAGTTTCGGAAAATACTCTCTTGGACGAGAGTATCTTGAGCGGGCACCTTTTGTTGACGCCCCATTTGCCTTATAAGTCTTTCGGGATAGATGAAGGAAGCAACCTTCAAACCCACCACCATTAAAGAACAAGAACTAGCGGCCAAAACGGGCAACCCCGTGAAGGACCTCAAGTGCCACCATGGCACCACCCAACGGATATGAGGATCACCCTCCTCCACCAATCTCGAGGTCCAATAGGCCTCGGTGGATGCAAAACTATCTGAGTACAACTTCTTCCCCATAGTAAGGTGACGGAAGGAGTAAGAAGAAGAATCGGCTGGAGGCTCTACATACCTTAGCCTCTCCAATAGCCACACTTGGAGGATCCTAGGAGATCCGAACGAGGGAGCTTCTCCGCAAGAGCCCTTCTTGTCCAAGGCTCGGATGATCTCGCCAAGCACCAACCATGATGGATCCCTACCATGCCCCCATTTGCTCAACTACATGCACAAGGGTCATACTACCATAACACTTTGACCCCTTCTTCTTCAAGGCATCGACGAAAAGGTATGCATGCAATAGGCAAAAGGAAAGAGCCCTTCTCCTAGCCACCTCCGAAACATTAACATCCAACCGGTTTGAGAAAATGTTGATAAGAGCCAACATATCCACACCATGGGGAGTGATACCTGTCGATGTGAGTATCAAAAATAATATTTATAACCTAAATACTACTAACAGAAGCTAGTGGCAGTCAGGGTCGAACCATAGGGAGGCGATGCAATTAATAGTTGTCTAATTTTTAGTCTAAGGTAACAGTTTTGAGGGGGGCTTGATTTGAACAATTCTATGACTAAAGGCAGTAAAATTAAAACTAGACTAAGGCAAATAAATGAGCAATAGATGAAAATATATGAAATCAAATATTAAAAGGATGCTAAGATGGTCGGTTCACTGTAGTTTCGACGGCGGTAACTCTAAGTAAACTGATTTAAGCGTGTTAGACGGAAAAATAAAAAGTCCTCTCGGTCCAATTTAACAGGTAGCAACCTTTCGGCCTAAGCTACGGGTCCCTAAGTCTCACTAACACAAACTTTCGTCCTTGATTAATGATACTTAAAGCCTAAATTAACTTATCTCTCGATCTTATTAATTTAGTCGTCTTAATTAAGTAGTCTATCTCCCTCCCCTATCTTTCGATCTATCGGGTCGGTCAATTCCTAAGCATTCAACTAGTCGCGTGCACTCGATTCGTCAAATATAGCAATTAAATTAATTAAGCCGAAGATGATCTAACACGTGGCAGTCGATCGACCATACCAGTCAGTCGATCGACCAGAGCCCGATAACAGGTTGCCTATTGTCGAAACCGTCTAACCTACAGATCCCATACATCTTAGCACGTAGGATTTAGCTACTCATGATGGTGATAAAAACAACAATAAAATTAACAAATAAAGCAATTGAGTTCATAATTGAATTAACTAAATAAATAATTAACATAAAACGAGAATTTGGCTTTGGGAAATCTAAACTAGCAATTCTAAACTACGGAAGAATTAAAGCAACGAAATTGAATAAAGGAACAGAGAAGTACCGTAAAGAAGAATTGAAGCGAAAAGACCAATACCCAACGCCAAAAGAAAACTTTATTGATGAAAAACTAATCTAAACTTAATGAAATAATCAAAATTCAACTTTTTGTGTATTGAACCCTAATTAATTCGATATGTCTAGCAGTAGGAAGGAGTTATGTTATATAGAAGTGTCACGTAACTTTTATTCCTAAAACCTAATTACAAATGGGCTTCGGAATTCTAATTTTAATTTGCGCGTCAGATCGTGGGGTGGTCGATCGACCACTGAGACCAGTCGATCGACTGCCCCTCTTTCCTGCACACTTCTGTTCAGCATTCTGACAGTCTATAGACCATGTAGGTCAGTCTATAGACCACTGTAGCTGGTAATCCGCTTCTGAAACTCTCGCAAATATATCTTTCAGGCCTTGAAATGCGCGCCAAGTTCAATTCTCAAGCATCTACTCCATGTCAAATGCAATGCTAAGAACTTAGGGACGGATTCGGCTCGATTTCCGCTGGATTCTTCACATTTCTGCAATATTACACAAAAACACGAAAGTAGACGGAAATAGGGAAAATAGTAGCATAAACTACATATTTGAGCTCTGAAATGCGTGTAAAATAAGGTGTAAAGCATCATATAAATGACACGCATCAAACTTCCCCAAACCAAACCATTGCTTGTCCCCAAGCAAGAACTAGACTCGATCCTAGGACCTAATTGGAACGATTTCAATCTCAGAGCGAAATGCATAATGTAAAGCCTAAACCAGTTTAACACAACAACTAACAATCAATTAGCAATACGAACCATGCAAACGAGTTATGTAGTCGTTAAAAACCGCTGAACCGTCAACTATAGAGACTTATCATTATGGACTCTCACGGGTCGCTCAAATCACACATAAGCACAGGTGAATATATGTAAAGATAGAAAGAAGTAATTTTGTAATGACTCTCACCTAACTACGACCTATAAGAACATGCATGCAGTCTAATATGAAAATGATCTCTACAACCGTACATATGCATTCCAACCAAACAAATGACCATGACACATGCCGAGGTAAATATGGATATGTGAGGTAATGGGTAAGAAGGGGCTAAGATGAATTTGGATATGAGGAGTTAAATCCAAGCTAGTAACTACAGGTCCAAATCACGGGAACATCCCAACTTCAAACTCAAGATCAATCGATACAAAACGGTGCCAGTTAGAAGCACAAATCTCACAATTTCCAAAATTAGTCAACTCCCCATAAGATACAAATACAACATGGGAGCAAAAATCACCATTTAATAAAGACTTTGAATTATGCGATTTTGATTTTTTTTTTTCTTTCTTTCCTGCAGTTCACGGTCGATCGACCCATGAATCCAGTCGACCGACCAAAGGTCGAACTTGCTTTTTATTTTATTTTTTTCTTTCTCTTTTTTTTTCAAATCTATTTTTTCTTTCTTTCCTCCTTTCCAACATTCCACCAACCTTCTCATAAAGAGCAATATAACCAAAATGCAATAAACACATTCCCACAACTACCAATACTAGCTCAGATAAGGTAGGCTAAATATAGTATGTAGCTTATGGGACAAAAGGGCAATTTGGCTATGTGAGGTTTATGGGTAAAATGAGAAAAGGGGACCTCTACCACATGTGTCAACAAACCACAAACCGAATGCATACGGGTATTAAGCAGATTAAGTTCATATTTATTCAAATTTATGTAACATGCCTCAAATGGAGTAACTACTCACATCCTAAATGAACTGGTCAAGAATGACACCAGTTATAGGCTCTAAATCTCAGAAAATGATGTAGTTTGCCATAAATCTAAGTCAAGTCTCAAGATTCAGCGAATAAATTAACGAAAACTCGTAGACTATGCATATTTGATTCTACTAATAACATGTCAATTAGCAAGGCTTAGGCGTAAACATATGCAAATGCAATGTCATCATTGAACTACTACCGTTCCGACTCGACCTACATGCTAAAATAAACGTGACATATTTGTATTTTTTAAAAAATTTCAATTTTTTTTGAATTTTTGTATATACAAGGGGAAATAAATAACAATGCAGGACATAAAATGCAACGTGAATGCAAAACAGAATGGATGCAACGCAAAACCCTTGCCCAAACCACATCACACAATGTCCCCATTGTGCAAAATCATATAATGAAAATAGCAAAGGAAATTGGGATTTTGCGGAATTATAACTAAAATTGACATAAAAGAAGGACTCGGAAACTCACAAGACTTTAAGCGCAGCAGGAAATCTCCCCAAACCAGCGTGAGCTAGGAGGTTTCAGTAGCCAGCAGTGCTACCATAGGTACCTGAAAAGAAACAAAAGTACCGCGCGTAATTCCGAGAAAGCAATTTACGAAACGCAAAATTATGTGCAAAATAAGAAAATAGAAGAAAACAGAAATGAGTCGACCAAACACAACAGGGGAATGGTCGTGAACAGGTACAGCAGCGAAGGCGGTCGATCGACCATACCAGCCAGTCGATCGACCAGGGTGACAGGAACAGAAGCCCCTAGAGTCGCGGCACAGTCGATCGACCACACAGCTCAGTCGATCGACTGAGATACCTGCTGTAAGTTTCTGATTTCTTCAAATTAGCTCAATAACTTGAGCTAATATGGTCTGTGGACCTGCAAATACACATAATAACGCGCCCAAAATTGCGCAAAACCCAAAGTAATAGTCTAAAGTCTTTAAATCCTAAGCAAACTTATTAAAGCGAAGTCTCGCGCACACCAAAGCAATAAAAAGTCTAACAAAAAGCAAAAAAAAAATGTTTTTTAAAAAGTCTTAATCAACTAATAGTTAATCAAGAATGGCCCACTTGCTCGGCTTCTGGCTACAAGAAGTAGCCTCTACAGTACTCATTTCCTCAGCGGGGCTCCTAACAACTCCAATATCCGCAGAACTCAACGGATCAACATCTCTAGCATCTTCCCAATCAATGACCTCGTCTGGCTCATCAAAATCCAAATTGGATTCCGTCACCTTGACTGGCTCCTCAACAGGCTCCTCATCTGTGTCATAGCTAAGACATCCTAGACCGCCTCTTTGAACGATTGGCTCCTTCACAGCTGGAGCAATGAACGGCTCTTCCTTCTCCAAACCATTTCTTGCAACAGTCAAAACAGAAGGATCTTCCTCCAATTTGCTCCCAATCTGGGGGCGAGGTGTTATAGCAGAATTAGGCATAGGGGCAGGCATGTCAGGCAACACAACATAAGATTTAACTATATTACAAGTTACTGGGTACATAGCATCCTTATTCTTATAGGTCTGGGCAAAAACAATGGACTGTTTCCCTACCTTAAAGGTCAAGTTCCCTGAGCCAACATCTATAACTGCACCAACAGTGTGCAGAAATTGGTCTACCCAAAATGATAGGAATGTGAGCATCCTCGGGTATATCTAGCACAATGAAGTCAACTGGGAAAAAGAACTTTCCTATTTGCACAGGAATATCCTCTAAGACTCCTATAGGCTGAACTGCAGAACGATCAGCCATCTGTACTGTCATGCTTGTGATTGCAAACTTAGTTAATCTTAATTTCTTAGCAAGACTCAAGGGCATAATGCTAATGCTAGCTCCTAGATCACATAATGCCTTCTCAATTGAGAAGGTACCAATATTACAAGGAACAGAAAAGCTACCAGGGTCAGCTAACTTATATGGAGCAGTGTGAGTCAAGTAGGAACATGAATCCTCAGTTAGTGCGACAGATTGCACAGTATCAAGTGACTTCTTTTTAGACAACAGTTGCTTCATAAATTTCATATAGGCAGGCACTTGATTAACTAATTCGAAGAAAGGAACTTGCACATTTAAACTACGAATAACATTTTCAAACTTGTTAAACGATACCTGTTCCTTTGTCGGCACCAATCGTTCTGGATAAGGGGCTGTAAGAAGCAACTTAGCCCTCTCCTCTAGGTCTCTCATACCGGCATCAGTGGACTTAGGCTGAAAATCCACTACCTTGTCCTTGTTGTAGCTCGAACCTTCTTCGATCATCTCGAATGAACCATTAACCGTCGTAGGGTCATACTTTTGAACCGAATCGACCCATCAAAGATTTGGATCTTGCCTCGATAATTTCGAATCGCGTTCCCGAAATAAGTAGTCCCTCAAGTTATCTGGCATTGGAGGATGAAAAGGTTCACGATCAGACGCATCTTCAGTCGATCGACCATGTATGTCGATCGATCAATCGCTTCCGCAAACCGAAGCTTCATCATTATTCGAATCGGTCGATCGACCAGGTATGTCAGTCGATCGACTGATGTACCTGCTGATCGTCTTTTTCTTGCTACTGTTCATTCCAGCCTTTTTCTTACTCGGTTCCGCCTCATCTTTTTCAGTAACATCTTCGACCATAGCGGGCCCATCAAGGGTAGACCCACTCCTCAAAGTAATCATATTTAGAGTCTCTTTTTGATCCGGCTGCGACGGTAAATGCCCCGGAACTCTAGTTGCACTTTTGCTTGCCAATTGGGCAATTTGACTCTCCAACATTTTTGTAGAAGTCTCTCTAGCTAGAGACTCCTTTTGGAGCAAACCCGACAAATTCTGAACCATGTTTTTCAACTCAGAAATATCAGAACCTTGAAATTGCTGTTGTTGAGGCACATAGGGAGGCTTTTGATACTGCTACTGCTTATGAGGGGGCACATAGTTTTGCTGCTGCTGCGGACCCGAATTAAGGACATTCTGGTTAGTCCACCTCAAATTGGGGTGGACATTGAAGGGATCGGGATAAGTACCAGTCTGCCTAAAATGTTGAAAGGCAGCACATGTTTCATTCGAACTAGTGCAAAACTCTGAAACATGTCCCTCTCCTCCACATCTTTTGCATGTAAAGGGACCGTCTGAAACTGCATTAACTTTATATATCCCACCTTTTTGGGATCCCCCAAAATCTAGCTTGTCAAATCTCGCAGTAAGGGCCTCTATTGCAGCTACAAAGCAGAGATTCAAATGATCTTCTCTGATTTCCTCTAGAATTCCCATGCTCAGCTTTATGGGTGGCCAGGTCATCGATGATTTTCCACCCCTTTGTCTCACCGCTATTTTCTTGAAATCTCCCATTAGCTGCAACATCTAGGACAGCTCTTTGATCATCATAAAGACCATTATAGAACTGGTTGCACATAAACCATTTCTCAAACCCATGGTGCGGGATAGATCGCACCAGCTTCTTAAAACGGACCCATGCCTCATGAAAATCTTCATCAGGACCCTGTTTAAAGCTTGTGATCTGAGCTCTAATCGCATTGGTCTTCGGTGCAGAGAAATATTTCTTATAAAATGCTAGGGCCAGCGAATTCCAATCGGTAATCCCATTGGCAGCTTGATCCAGATCTCGGTACCACTCCCTAGCGGCATCACGGAGCGAGAATATGAACATCGTCTCCTTTATCTGGTCCTGGGTCACACCTGCTGGTGGGGGTATGGAACAACAGTAGTCAATGAATATCTCCATATGTTTAGCTACATCTTCATTCGCAGCTCCCCCAAATTGGTTTCTCTCAACCAAATTGATGTAGGATGGTTTTGCTTTGAATTTTCTTTCCGTCCCGGCTGGCAACGCGAATCCCTTATAGAGATTCTCAGCTTTTGGCTCGGAGTGACTGGATATACTTGCTTCTTCAGCCATATCTGGAGATGTAACGGTCTCAGCAGAGGAACTAGAAATAGGAGACGAAGGTGGATCCTCCTCAAATAACTCGTTCACGTAGTAACTGGACAAAGTACTCAGCTCTTCCTCTGTCGGCAATACTCTAGATGATCGTCTCAACTCACGCAAAGTCCTTTCGATCTCAGGATCTAACGGTCGTAATTCACCACCCTGTGACCTGCGCATAAGAGGAAACTACAAGTAGAATATGAGAATAGTTTAAGGAACAGATGTCCCTTAAACTAAGATAAAGACTAAAATAAAAACAACTAAAAATTAAACAATTGCCTCCCCGACAACGGCGCCAAAATTTGATACCTGTCGATGTGAGTATCAAAAATAATATTTATAACCTAAATACTACTAACAGAAGCTAGTGGCAGTCAGGGTCGAACCATAGGGAGGCGATGCAATTAATAGTTGTCTAATTTTTAGTCTAAGGTAACAGTTTTGAGGGGGGTTTGATTTGAACAATTCTATGACTAAAGGCAGTAAAATTAAAACTAGACTAAGGCAAATAAATGAGCAATAGATGAAAATATATGAAATCAAATATTAAAAGGATGCTAAGATGGTCGGTTCACTGTAGTTTCGACGGCGGTAACTCTAAGTAAACGGATTTAAGCGTGTTAGACGGAAAAATAAAAAGTCCTCTCGGTCCAATTTAACAGGTAGCAACGTTTCGGCCTAAGCTACGGGTCCCTAAGTCTCACTAACACTAACTTTCGTCCTTGATTAATGATACTTAAAGCCTAAATTAACTTATCTCTCGATCTTATTAATTTAGTCGTCTTAATTAAGTAGTCTATCTCCCTCCCCTATCTTTCGATCTATCGGGTCGGTCAATTCCTAAGCATTCAACTAGTCGCGTGCACTCGATTCGTCAAATATAGCAATTAAATTAATTAAGTCGAAGCTGATCTAACACGTGGCAGTCGATCGACCATACCAGTCAGTCGATCGACCAGAGCCCGATAACAAGTTGCCTATTGTCGAAACCGTCTAACCTACAGATCCCCTACATCTTAGCACGTAGGATTTAGCTACTCATGATGGTGATAAAAACAACAATAAAATTAACAAATAAAGCAATTGAGTTCATAATTGAATTAACTAAATAAATAATTAACATAAAACGAGAATTTGGCTTTGGGAAATCTAAACTAGCAATTCTAAACTACGGAAGAATTAAAGCAACGAAATTGAATAAAGGAACTGAGAAGTACCGTAAAGAAGAATTGAAGAGAAAAGACCAAAACCCAATGCCAAAAGAAAACTTTATTGATGAAAAACTAATCTAAACTTAATGAAATAATCAAAATTCAACTTTTTGTGTATTAAACCCTAATTAATTCGATATATCTAGCAGTAGGAAAGAGTTACGTTATATAGAAGTGTCACGTAACTTTTATTCCTAAAACCTAATTACAAATGGGCTTCGGAATTCTAATTTTAATTTGTGTGTCAGATCGTGGGGTGGTCGATCGACCACTGAGACCAGTCGATCGACTGCCCCTCTTTCCTGCAGACTTCTGTTCAGCATTCTGACAGTCTATAGACCACGTAGGTCAGTCTATAGACCACTGTAGCTGGTAATCCGCTTCTGAAACTCTCGCAAATATATCTTTCAGGCCTTGAAATGCGCGCCAAGTTTAATTCTCAAGCATCTACTCCATGTCAAATGCAATGCTAAGAACTTAGGGACGGATTCGGCTCGATTTCTGCTGGATTCTTCACATTTCTGCAATATTACACAAAAACATGAAAGTAGACGGAAATAGGGAAAATAGTAGCATAAACTACATATTTGAGCTCTGAAATGCGTGTAAAATAAGGCGTAAAGCATCATATAAATGACACGCATCAGGGAGCAAGGAAGAAGTTCACTTGGCTCGTTGACAAGCCTAACATTGAACAAAATTTCTCTTTGTAACACAACCGAGTCGGAGGAAGCACTGGAGTAGAACCCGGTCATCCACCAATAGCACCCACTTCTTCGGCAAGAGGACAAATTTCGCCCTTCGGGAATACGAAAAACTGATGTTTCGAATCCCAAAACTGAGAGCATGCTTCAAGGAACGAGGATTGCACCTTGACTTGACGAAGCACCAACAATTGACCAACTCCCATTACAACGAGTTGATACTTCTCGGGAGGCGACAAATCCCGACACCAATGTCACAACCTATTTTCGAAAGCATCCATGAATTATTTTGTGGAAGAAGAAGAAAGGTTTTCGTAGAGATGTTTTTCGTGTTTCGGGAGATGAAACAATGAAGCACAAACGTCCCTATTTATACAAAACAATCAACGCTTTTTTCCGAAAAAAGGGGAAGCTCCCTTCCATCGCCCATGGCCTCGCGCCTCTTTGAGGCTGGTCCTCAGGATCCGCACCTTGATTTGTCCCTATCAAGTTATGTTTCTTCCTGACACCTAAATCCTCCCGTCACAGGGCTCGTGCCTCTTCGGGCCTATCCGGAAATTTTTGTGTTTTCTCACACTCACAATTCCTTGTTTTCGCGTTTCACGAAATCTGGCAAGGTTTCCATGACGCAGCTTTAAACATACGGGTTTTTCTCTCCTTTTTTTAGGGGGAAGGGCTAATCGCCCCGATCCGCGACGGATCGTTTCCATGTCAGTCGAAAATTCGAATTTTTTTTCGATTTTTTCCACAAAAATCGAGAATTGATAACACGACGTCAATTTTCTTCAAAAATTCAAGCTCTTGCAAATCCGAGTCTTGATCTCACAAAAATCAGATCAAATACACTCGCAAAAATCTCTTTTGAAATTCATCCGTTACGATTTGAGTTTTAATTATTTTTTTCGAGTAACAAATCAATTTTTAGCAAAGTTCGATGCAATTTAATTCAAACACGAGTTAATTGCTCAAAATTTCAAATCAATTTCTTTTGAGAAATCCAAACGTGATGACCTGTCGCGGAATTTTCAAAATTTAATTTTCAAATTTTAACTTCGAGTCATCGTGGTTACTTTTGTTTTCATCAAATGCTTTTGCGTGTTTACGTGTTTGCATACGTGCTACCTGTTGCTTGTTTTCTACACTAACAATGTATGGACAAATGCAAAGCAAAGGGGAACTAGCAGCTGGCCGTACTTCTGCGAAACACAACACAAAAAAGCCAAAAACACAAATAAACCACAATCCAAAAACACATTTATACAAACCGCCTCACGCAAATACATCGACACACATTTGATACAAACGACTGACCATACAAACAGGATCCGGTACAAGTATTTATCATACAGACACTGGCCTAAAAACAACGAACTAGGGGCTATCCGCCACCAACCGAACTAAGCACTCTCTATGATTCCGATCGGAAAAGAAAAGGAGCAACATGAAAAACAAAGGAGTAACAGCGGTAGCAGAGGTGGTTACCATGCCGGTAATACCTCATTCCTACTCCGTGACAAAAAAGGAAACAATACCTGGCAGATTTCCGACGACATGACAATCAGGAATTGTGACTCAGTGCATCAGCCCGACATTAACCCCCTAATCGTCGGAATTCGGCGATGAGAAGGAGCCATGACATAGGGCGCCACCCCGATGTTGAACCCCTGATACCGTAGTTTTGTATCAAAATTAAATTTATAATTCCAAACTAAAACTATAGCTAGTGATAGTAAGGGTCGAACCACAGAGAGACAAGGTCAATTCTATTTGCTTATTTCAGTCTAAAAAGGTAACAATTAATGGGGGTTTTGAATTTGGTTGATTCTAATGACTAATTGCTAAAATGTGAAATTTCTCAACAAGATAAAAAGGAAGATCGGGAACTTCAGTTCACCATGGCTAAGGTCAGGTCAATGAAGTAGCAGAGGTTCTATAATACGGTCTCAGGAAATATGAGCAAGCCTTTCGATCAATGCTCAGATTAACCTTACGGTCTTCTAATTCCCAAGAATTTCTCAAAGCCTTCGCTCAAAGGAAATTCCAATCTAATGATAACTTAAATTACTAATCTTTCAATCTAGTAAAAAGGTTTATCAAAAGGTAATAAGATCGATATGGAAGAATTCATACTAACAAAACAACCCTAATTTATGCCATGGCTCACCTTGTTCCCAATCAATAAAATTAGCTATGCATAATTAAAACTATAACAATTGCAAAATTGATAACAAAGAACAAGTTTGACATGATTGAATTGAATTAAAGACAAAAGGTAAGAACTTAATTGCTGAAATTAAATTGGTAAAAACAAGAATTGAAATAACAAGAAATTAAAGAAGGAAGAATTTGCATAAAAACTTACTAATTAAAAATGATGAACAAAGTAATTGAATTCGGGATTCGTCGTCCCTCTTTCTTGCCTCTAGACTAGATCTAAACTGAGTTCTTGAATAATGAAAAACATAACCTAAAATTGTTGCTGCGTTCTACTGATAAGCGATGCCAAAAGTTAATTACAAATTGGGCTTTTAAAAATCTAACACGAAGAATTAATCTCAGCTCGCAGACCGGTCGATCGACTGGTGAGCATGGTCGATCGACTGGTCATAGCAGAACGGTAGCGTCTGAAGAAGTTCCACGGTCGATCGACTGGTGAGCATGGTCGATCGACCAGCTGAGCTGTGCAGTAACCTCCTGTCCTCTTCCAAACAGCCTCTAAGCTCCATGCACGCATCCCGAGGTAAGTGAGTACGAACTTCCTTCTTCCAAGCTTCCCTGAAGTTGCCTCCGGAGGACGATTTAGGCTTGATTTAGCCCACTTTCACTCATTCCTACAATAAATCATAGAAATTGCAAAGTAAACCGTTTCGGGAGAAATAGTAGCCTTAAGCTAACAATTATGCATGGAAATACGTGCCAAAACTGCAAATAAAGTGTATAGAATATGCACGTATCAAATCTCCCCAAACCAAACCTTGCTTGTCCCCAAGCAAGCACTATGACCCAAATAAAAACCTAATGGAAAGGAGTATATCTCAGAGCTAGCTACAAGTCAATGCCAAACCGTTTAATGCACATAACCTACGACTGCAAAGCTCAAATCAAGTGAACAAATTTATGCATATCATGGATGGGCGTTCGACCTTGCAAGACTCATAAATTCGGACTCTCCCGGGTCACTCTTCTCTCAGCAAAGCAAATGGTAAGAATGTATGTAGAAGAGAGGGAAGAAAATACAGACTCTCACCTAGACTGCGACCGACAAAACATGTTTGCTTGACTAGTATGAATAATGATTCTAGCTACCGTACACACGCATAACCATCGTCAAGGACTATTACATGCCGAACTATTGCAAAATTTGGATATGTGAGGCTAAGTGGGAAAGAAAGGGCAAAACAAGTATGGAAATGTGAAGGTAAGAGCCAAGCTAGTACCTAACAAACCATCAGAAACCGTATCCCGTTCCTCCAACTCGAAATATAAACCATTGCCTCTAGATATCTAGGCAACACACTATCCCACCGAACACCTCCAATTCATAAAATAAGTACATGAGGTGTGTTCTCAATTCAGCCGAATTATTATATTTTTTCAAATTCCTTATTATTCTTTTTTTTTCTTTCTTTTTTTTTCTTTTTCTAAGCTGGTAGTCGATCGACCAGTGATGGCAGTCGATCGACCACCCTGCGCATTCCAGTGCTCTCTGTCCAGGTGAACTTCCTCTTTTTTTTTCTTCATTTTTCTGAGTTTTTCTTTCTTTTCAGGCTGACACATTAGCAACCCCTGTACTTCTCATAAATACTCACTCCAACAGTACGGAAACGAACCAAAACTGCTATAACTTGACAAAATCCTCTACTACTACCTAGCTTGGCACAATGGTAGGCTAAGTATGGGATATAGTTGAGGGCAACTGGCAGATATGGTTTATAGTGGAGTTAATGGGGCAAAATGAGAAAGGGGGAGATGCAATAGTCCTCAAAACATGTAATACCGACCACAAACCGATGCGTATAGGCAATAAGCAATCAAAACTCATACACGTGCAAAACATGAAATGACGGGAGTACTACTCTCAATCCTAAGTTAACCGGTCATGAATGTCACCAGTTATAGGCTCTATATCTCAAAAAGTATAAGTAGTTTGCCAAAAGTAATGAGTCAAGTCTAATTACCCGAAATGAATTCCATAACAAAATTTGAGAAATCACTTTTAATTCTCGCTAAGCAGCTGTGAAAAGGCAAGGAATGGCATATTTGACTAATAGTGCAATATCATCATTAATAAACTCCCATCCGACTCAACTATATGCAAAAGTAAACGTGATATTTTTTTTTCTTGTTTTTGTAGTTTTTTTTTTTTTTTTTTTTTTGAAATAACACAAATGCGAGCTGAAATGCAGTAAACGTGTGACTGAAATGCAATAAAAAAACAAATGCAGATGCAAAAGACATATGCAAATACCCTCCCCAAACCAAAACGCACAATGCCCCCATTGTGCTCAGCAGCAAATCACCAGCAGTCACAACAATATAGGGAGGAGTAAAAGCAACAACAAAAGAAAGGGTGATGTGACCATAATGGGCGCATATTTAGCCCCCGAATTAGCCTTGTTTCCATGCTTTTTAGTGCTTATTTGGGTCATTTCCTATCTTTAGTTCTTTGTTTTGCATATTCTTTGAGATTTTGATCCCTTGGTAGGAAAGGAGTAAGAATCTTGCATTTTCATGGCAAAACGAGACTAAATTGATCGAATTCAATGACCAAGCATCAAGGAGGGACAAGATTAGAAGGCCTTTGTACATATCATAGTAGAAGAGCAATGTTGAGGAAAGATCCTTGAGTCCCCAAGGAAATCCCCAAGGAATTTATGAAGAAAAGGGAAGAAAAGAAGAAGTTACTATGCTGACTGACAATCCGAGCGGATTGTCAACAATCCGCCCGTCCAGCCCGTGCACAATCCGAGCGTCCCACGCCAGAATCCGCTCGGATTCCCCCTCAACAATCCGTCCGGATTTCCAAGAATCCGCTCGGATTCCACCGCCCAAGTCCGTCCCAACCTTATTCCGCCCGGATTTCTTCACAGCACGGATTGTCTTCTTCAAGCTACGAAAAGAGAAGCCCTTCTCTCAGAAAATACCGGGTCCTCCTTGCTCAACTTAAAAAGTGTAATTACTAGTTTAGCCCTTAGTTAACCCTAATGCATCCTCCCTAATTTTCACTATAAATAAATACCATTAGGCTAATTAGAGGAGCATGTTCTTCTTATCAATAATTAGTGTAGTTAATATCAATCAAATCTCTCTTCAATATTGTAATCAAGTATTAATCAAGTTTTAATCCAAGTTTTAGTTCTTTAAACTCTCTTTTGTTCATCCTTTATTTTGGGTAATTGACGATTATTTGGGTTATTATTGGGAGATTGACAACCTCTCAATCTAGCATTCAAGTACTTCTATTATTCTTGCTTTATTATTGGAATTATTAGTAGGTATAATCTCTTAATCCCTTTTTAATTATTGCTAATTACTTTCATTTATTCATCATGTTTCATATTGTTGGTATGATTGACAACCTTGCTAGCATGATCAACATGATAATGAGTGAGTAGTCTCTTAGCTAGGGTTAATGGGTGATTAGGGGAAACCAACATGGGAATGATTCATGCTTAAATTAATATGCTTTCATGTTTTATTTGCTTGCTTGTTTTGATCTCAACTCATGCACATGTTATATTTGATGAAATGCTAAGCCTATGAATCCTTGCATTTACTATCATCTCCTATCTTTTCAATGAGACTTGTAAGACATAACCCAACTCGAGTCTCATAAGACCATGCATGTTGTTGAGTAGGGAAGATTAAGTCGACTTGTAGGTGTTGTACAATCTAATCGATTCGGCTCCGGGACCCAAACTTTCCTAGGATTGTAAGATATAACCCAACTCAATCCATCACAACAATAATTGCTTGCTTATAATTTGAGAACATGTTTGTATGATCATATCCCATGATTCCCCTATGATCCCATGACACCCTAGTGCCTTTAATCAATTGTTTACACCCCTTTTGTTCATCTTGCTTGTTTATTTTCATTGTTATTCTAGTTTAGTAACCTTCTACATCAACCCAATTTGTGACACCCCTTAGACACCACTAGTTACAATAGAAATCTCATTTCAACTCCCGTCCCTTGGGATCCAACCTTTACTTGCCTCTTTACTAATTGTAGAGTTGCTTGTTAAGCTATAAATTGTGTTTTGATTCGACCGTGACCAACGACCACATCTTAATTTGTGAACACTTAGCGGGATCGCATCAAAAATGGCGTCGTTGCCGGGGACGGTGTTTGTTTGACTTAGATTTCCTTTTTGTCATTAGTTGTGTCTTTCTTCGCCTTGAGGAAGTAACACTCCTCAAGGTTTGTTCTAATCATTTTTCGAGTTGTTTGACATTTTGCGAGATGGATTTCGTAGACTGTTTTGTAGAGGACCACTTGAGTATCCCTTACTTCAAGGATCCCATGCAAGCATTAGAAGCCTTAGAAGCAAGTAAGGCTAAGAGCATGTATTGGGAGTTGGAGGTGGATCTCTTTGAGGCCGCTCTAGCTAACAAGGAACTTACTCGTGCACAATCCGAGTTGGTGTATAATATTCTAGTAGAAGCATGTCAACCCATAGAGGATGAGCAATCCATCCTAGAGGATATTTTGCAAACTCAAGAGCAAGAGGAACCCATCATGGGATTTGAATATGATGAGGTTGATGAAAGTGAAGTTGAGTATGCTATGAGAATGGAATGTCTAATGGAGATGGAGCAAATTCTCAATGAAACTCCGAAGGAAGAAAGTAAGGTACAAACTCCTACTTTGAAACCCCTTCCCCCAAATTTGAAATATGCTTACCTTGATGAATCAAAGACCAAACCCGTGATTATTAATGATAGACTTGATGATGACCAATTGGGAAAATTGCTTGATGTGTTGAAACAACATGAGAAGGCTATAGGTTATAGTCTAGATGAACTTAAGGGGATAAGTCCCGACTTTTGCATGCATAGAATTCATCTAGAGGACGACCATAGACCTACCATTCAACCCCAAAGAAGATTGAACCCCCACATGCAAGAAGTTGTCAAAGGAGAGGTCATGAAATTACTTGATGCGGGAATCATATATCCCATATCGGATTCTTTGTGGGTTAGCCCCGTTCAAGTGGTACCTAAGAAAGGAGGTACCACGGTAGTGACAAATGAAAAGAATGAATTAATACCCACAATAATGATCACCGGTTGGCGTATGTGCATTGACTACCGGAAATTAAACTCCGCAACAAGAAAAGATCACTTCCCCTTACCATTCATTGACCAAATGCTTGAGAGGTTAGCCTCTAACAAATTCTTTTGTTACCTTGACGGGTATTCGGGATTCTTCCAAATCCCTATACACCCGGATGACCAACATAAGACCACCTTCACATGCCCTTATGGCACTTTTGCATATAGGAGGATGCCTTTTGGATTATGTAGTGCCCCCGCCACTTTCCAAAGATGCATGATGAGTGTCTTCTCCGATTACTTAGAGACCATAATGGAAGTTTTTATGGATGATTTTAGTGTTTATGGAAAGGACTTTGACTCATGCTTGCATAATCTTTCTCTTGTATTACAAAAATGTGAAGATGTTAGCCTTGTTTTAAATTGGGAAAAGTGTCATTTCATGGTCAATGAAGGAATTGTTTTGGGTCACTTGATTTCGTAAAAGGGCATCGAGGTCGATAAAGCTAAAGTTGAGGTGATAGAGAAACTCCCACCTCCCGTGAATGTTAGAGGGGTGAGAAGTTTTCTCGGTCACGCGGGTTTTTATCGTCGTTTCATAAAAGATTTTTCGAAAATAGCAAAACCCCTCACTCAACTTTTGCTTAAAGATGCCCAATTCCAATTTACTGACGAGTGTGTTGAAGCTTTTAATAGAATCAAAGAAGCATTAATCTCGGCACCAATCATTCAACCCCCGAATTGGGAGTTACCTTTCGAGATTATGTGTGACGCTAGCAACTACGCCGTTGGAGCGGTTCTTGGCCAACGGGTAGGGAGAGCTCTTCATGCCATCTATTACATAAGCAAAACCCTCGACCCTTCTCAAGTGAATTATGATACAACCGAAAAGGAGCTTCTTGCCATTGTATATGCTTTGGATAAATTCCGTTCCTACTTGCTTGGATCCAAGGTGATTGTATTTTCAAATCACCGTGCTCTTCGACATCTCTTGATAAAGAAGGAGTCAAAACCAAGATTGTTGAGATGGATTTTGCTTCTTCAAGAATTTGACTTGGAAATAAGAGACAAGAAAGGAGCCGAGAATGTAGTGGCGGATCACTTGTCAAGGATCCGGTTTCTGAAAGAAATGTAGATTCAAATACATACTAACATACTCATATATGTCTAATTTAATTTGTCATAAAATTAAAACGGATTTTATGCATGCAAACAAAATATAAATAGAAGAGAAATCACATCCTTACATTGATGTTTCGGTTTTATTTGGGCACAAAAGAAATCTCCTTTTCTTTTGTTCTTGAGCTTTCCTTATGGATGAACAAGATCTAAGTATAAGATCTCTCCCCAAGCTTTATACCCAAGGCTTTCTCTTAATCTAATTAATAATATTTGAGCTAGTATAATATTAATCTAGGTAGAAAATTGAACCAAAAATAAATTGTAACACTTGAATATTTTCGGTTTTTATGAGAGAAGATTAGGAGGATTTATTCTCTCTAGGATTGTTATTTTGGATGAACAAGTGAATGAATATAATACAAAACATTTTATGTATAATTAGGTAAAAATAAGAGAAAACCATCATGGTTTTCTCTTCTCAAAAACCGGGTGGTAGGGGGGGCTTTTGGGTGAGCCAATGCATGAAGTTGTTGCTCTTAACAATGTTCATAGGCTTGCATGGCTAGACCATTAGGTAATTATTATGTTTACTTAATAAATTAATCAACACAATATTAACCCAATACCCCATTATTTCGGTACAATCATAATATGGTGTCCATATTATTTTTGTCAATTTCTCAATATGTAACATGTCACATGTAACATAATTTGTTATGTATTTTTAACATATTAAAAATCAACGTATTAATAAAATACGTCACATACAAAAATCGATTTAGTAATTTCATAATTACTTGTGCCGAAATATTTTTACCAATTTATAAATCGCATTTACAAAATTCATTCAATTCCGATTGTTTCCTTAAACAATAATTTCATCCGAGTAATGAAACAATTCGATTTACTCGCATCGTATCTCATTTAATCACATTTCAATATGATACGTAAATTTTACTTCCAAAATCGTCCGTCAATTTTCAAGTAATTTAATTAACTCGTAACGTTATACGATTATTTAAATAATCAATTAAGAGTATTGCCCTTTAGGTATGACCTAGGGGTCAATCGATCACCACCGTCACACACGACAAGAATGTCAAACTCTAGTCACCAATCATTACCGATATATGTTGACCATTGACAAAGAATAATATTACTTCCCAATTGTATTCATTTTAATGAGACTTAAACATGTGATCATCATGATCAACGGTCGTGATCGCATTATTGTCGGAGGACATATATTCCAACAATCTCCCACTTGTCCTCGACAAGTGTGCGTCACCAATTCTCTTGTCCTATTACTATCTCCCACTCAATGCAAGGTGTCTTTCGGTCGTACTTGCAAGTGATCATATCGAGAGTGGTTTCCTCGATCCGGAGAATAAATCCGATTGACCGGACTTATCTATCATAGATACTTTCCGAGCGTGGCCACGCATTTCCAGTTCATTACTCCTCGAGTGGCCCTGAGATATTGTTATAACCCTGACTAGGGATGGACAATTCCTATCGCACTCATTCCCTTCGACTAGCCACAGCCATCATAACCCAAAATATGCCCATTTGACCCCATTTACGAAGGTCGTAGTAACACAAATCAAAGTTAATCAAATCGTGCCATCTTAGGAGAATAGTCTTTAGTCAAAAGAATCGACTCATTTGAATACTATAGCAGCTCTCGCCACGACCAGGCTATATAAATTTGCCAGAACTCTATAAGCGGTCATTAAGCCCGACAAAATGTTCCTAACAGTCTGCCTATGTGATCGACTAGTCATCTCACATGACTCTATGGCACTTGAACTTGCCATCAATCGCCTCACACTCTAGTCACTTCGAGACGTCACCTCATACAAGTGACTATGGGCAAATACTATGTTAATCCGTGTTCACTTTAACGGGGTTCAATTGTCTCTACAACCCGTATGGATGTAACAAAGTATAAATTAAAGATAAAAGACAAATGTGATTATGAACATGAACAAAAACAACACTTTTATTTCATTTCAAAATCTAACAGAAATTTGGTACACGTTTAAGTCCCATGGACGTAACATGCCCATCATGCTTAGCCTGCGATAAAGGCTTGGTGAGCGGATCGGCTATGTTGTCATCCGTCCCAACCTTACAAATCGCAATTTCCTTTCTTTCAATGAAATCTCTTATTACATGATACTTTCTAAGTACATGTCTAGATCTATTACTAGACTTTGGCTCCTTAGCTTGGAAGATCGTCCCACTATTATCACAATAGAGAGTGATGGGATCAATGGCGGTAGGTACTACTTTTAGACCTTCCATGAATTTCTTGATCCACATAGCTTCCTTGGCAGCTTCCGATGCTGCTATGTACTCAGCCTCCGTCGTAGAATCCGCGGTTACAGCTTCCTTGAAGCTTCTCCAGCTTACGGCACCACCATTGAGCATGAAAACAAAACCAGTTTGTGATTTCATGTCATCTCTATCTGTTTGAAAACTTGAGTCCGTGTATCCATTAACACGCAACTCAGTGTCTCCTCCAAACACAAGTATAGAGTCCTTAGTTCTTCTCAAGTACTTAAGGATGTTCTTGACAGCAATACAGTGACTCTCACCTGGATTTCCTTGATATCTACTCGTCATGCTCAAGGCATACGAGACATCGAGACGTGTGCATATCATGGCATACATGATTGATCCAACAAATGAAGCGTAAGGGATCAACTTCATGTGTTCAACATCATGGGGTTCGGAGGGACATTGAGTCTTGCTCAATATCGTTCCGGTTACCATAGGTACCAAACCCCTTTTGGATTTGTCCATGCTGAATCGTCGAAGAATCTTATCAACATAAGACTCTTGACTTAGTGCCAATATCCTCTTGGATCTATCTCTATAGATCCGGATACCTAATATGCGTTGTGCCTCTCCTAAATCCTTCATTTGGAAGTGGTTACCTAACCACTTCTTAAACGAAGACAACATTGGAATATCATTTCCAATGAGTAGTATGTCATCGACATACAAGATTAGGAACACAACATTGCTCCCACTAAATTTCATGTATAAACATGGTTCCTCAACATTTCGAGTGAAACCATTTTCCTTTATTACATCATTGAATCGATGATTCCAACTTCTTGATGCTTGCTTAAGACCATAAATGGATCTCTTAAGCTTGCACACTTTGTTAGGATTTTTAGAATCAACAAAACCTTCGGGTTGTATCATGTACACCTCCTCTTCTAAATGCCCATTTAGAAAAGCGGTTTTGACATCCATTTGCCAAATTTCATAATCATGAAATGCGGCGATCGCTAACAAAATCCGTATGGATCTTAGCATGGCTACGGGGGCGAAGGTCTCATCATAATGGAGACCTTGGACTTGGGTAAATCCTTTTGCCACTAGCCTAGCTTTGTAGACATCGTCATGTCCTTCTATGCCATTTTTGACCTTGAATTTCCATTTGCATTGGAGGGGTCTTGCCCCTTTAGGCAAATCTACCAAGTCCCAAACTTGGTTTTCAAGCATAGAATCCATTTCGGACTTCATGGCTTCAAGCCATAAGGTGGAATTAGGACTAGAGATTGCGGCCTTGTAGGTGGCGAGCTCGTCACTTTCCATAAGCAACACATCGAGTGTTCCATCTTCCTCGATAAGTCCCACATATCGATCGGGATGGCGAATAACTCAGCCCGTCCTTCGTAGAGGAGGAGGTACAACCGCGTTAGACGACGAAGGAACATCTTCTTGCGTCTCTATTTCGGTTTGTGGCTCTTGAACTTCATCAAGTTCAAAATTTCTCCCACTATGTCTCTTAGAAATAAATTCCTTTTCTAAGAAGACAGCCTCGCAAGACACAAACACTTTATGATCTTGAGGTTTGTAGAAGTAATATCCTCGAGAGGTCGAGGGGTAACCTACAAAGGTGCATTTTTCGGATCTTGGGGCAAGCTTGTTGTCGTTCTTAGTTTTGACGTAAGCATCACATCCCCAAATCTTCATATAGGATATATTTGGGATCTTACCCGTCCACATCTCACATGGAGTCTTTTCGGTGGACTTTGTGGGACTATTATTCAAAGATCGAATTGCGGTTTGTATCGCAAATCCCCAAAACGAGTTCGGTAACTCGGTTTGACTCATCATGGATCGAACCATATCAAGTAAGGTTCGATTTCTCCTTTCGGCAACACCATTAAGTTGAGGTGTTCCGGGTGGAGAAAGTTGTGATATAATACCACGACTTTTCAAGTGTGAATCAAATTCAAGGCTAAGGTATTCTCCACCACGATCGGATCGTAGTGCCTTAATCCTTTTATTCAATTGGTTCTCTACTTCGTTTTGAAATTCCTTGAATTTCTCAAACGCTTCACTCTTATGTTTAATTAAATAGATATACCCATATCTACTTAAATCATCGGTGAAGGTTATGAAGTAGTCATAATTACCACGAGCGGTGATAGTCAATGGTCCACATACATCGGTGTGTATGAGTCCCAATAGCTCACTAGCTCGTGTCCCTTTACCACTAAAAGGATTACGAGTCATTTTGCCAATTAGGCAATATTCGCATGTACCATATGATTGATAATCAAATGGTGTAATCACATTAGTTGAAATTAATCTTTTGATGCGATTCTCGTTTATGTGACCTAATCGACAATGCCAAATGAACGCTTCACTTGGGTCACTTGTTTTGAGTTTCTTTGATTGAATGTTATAAATATCTCTTGTCGGATTTGAGGTCTCTAAAATGTAAATGCCATTGATGGAAGTAGCTTGGCCAATAACCAAATCATTCCTAGAAAAAGTACAACAATTGTTCTTAATGGCAAAACAAAAACCGTCCATGTCTAGCATGGCGATTGAAATAATGTTTTTAGAGAGTGTAGGTACATAAAAACAATTATGCAAATACAACTCAAATCCACTTGGCAAAGCTAAAACATAAGTTCCCTTGGATTCGGCCGCTACCCGAGCTCCATTTCCAAGGCGTAGATCCACATCTCCCTTGCTAAGCCTCTTCACATCTCTTAAACCCTGTAAATGATTACAAAGGTGAGAACCACAACCGGTATCTAGTACCCATGTCGTAGTGGAAGTATAATTTATATCAATAACATAAATTTCTTTAGGAATTGTACCTTTTGGAGTAATGAGTCCTTCCCTTATATTTCGCAAATACATAGGGCAATTCCTAAGCCAATGTCCCATGCCATAGCAATAATGGCACTCATCATTAACTTGCTTGAAGTTTTTGATTTTCTTTCCTTTCTTCTTGAACCTCTTGCCCTTGGTAGCAAGAACTTGATTGCTAGAGCTCCCACTAGCTTTGGCATCTTTATCTTCCAGAGACAAAGACCCTATAGCTTGCATGAGGTAGTCTTCCTGAGACGGACTCACACGAGGTCTAGTAGTAGTGGGTGGTTTAGAAGAGGTGATGAAATTAAGGTTTCCATCCGAACCTATCCCGAAATGAAGTTCTCTAGTTGTATCGAAATCGTTGTTGGAGCAAATGTCGTCAAGAACATTGTGATAAGAATCAATGGTAATTGGTGCGGTAGCATTTGATGGATTCATTGTTTTAGAACTACAAATATGGAGGAAAAGGAAATATTAACATTTGTCTTTTAAAATCATACTTGTAAAATATTAACAAGATATGAACATTTATATAGTGACCTCTACCCAACTATAATAAATGATTCCAAGACCCAAATTCATATCGACTTAGGCACGGTGGGGCCGATACATCCTTTATCAATATAACTCGGTGGATTAACGTTTAATCGATTCTACTTTTAGAACTCTTGGTCGATAATATTACATTAACAATTATCTATAGCCCAAAACACATTGACAAGGGCACGGTGGGGCCGATACATCCCTTATCAAATACTTTTGTTGAGTTCAATCCAAATTTCGAATAAATGTGTCCATGATCCAAACCCACATTAACTTGGGCACGGTGGGGCCGATACATCCCTTATCAACATGAATTCGGTGGATTAACATTCATCACCCACTTCCCCTACGTAACAAGGTTTGTACCCCGGTGTGGCCGAGTGCACTCCCTCACGAAATAGGTTTTCATGGTTTCTACTATTTGGTAAGGCTATGTCTCAATTGATAGTTTTAGCGAGAGGTCATGTCAATTTATTATCTATCACGTTTTAAGTGAACTAAAGCGGTGAACTACGATAATTCTAATTGACACGGTCGATAAACTCGATAAGACAATGATGCATGTTTTAGTTATGGCGATTTAGCGATGCATGTGACATAAAATAAAATGCAAGCATAAAGATAAATAAATCCTAGTATGGCCTTTCCTAAAATAGAAAAACTCTTTAACTATTACAAATTCGGAAACCAACTCCATTGGTCCCTTGAACTTCGGTTGTGGCACGCATCTCGAGGTAACACCGTCTTTATGTATCGCCATTCTTGAAGAAATCCGTCTTTGGGAACTCCGGAATGAATAAAATTACATAATAAATTACATAATTTCCTATTATTCATTTGTAACTAAAATAAAATAAATCTATTAAATTACAAAACGGTGATACGAGATCACAATAAAAATTACAACCGAATCGATACTCCCATACATTTCGGGAAATACCAATTAAAATCTAAGGCCATACTAAGTAAAATTACATAATTCAAAAATTACATAAATTAAAATTATGACAATCATAAAGAAAATGCAGCATTTTAATATGTATGAACATGCTCAATTTTTAAGCTAAATCGCCTTTAATTAGCCAATATCGTATATTACTCGGTTTTTACGGATTTGCGTGATTTCAACATTTTATAATCACAAAAATACATAAACTCATATTTATGCATAAGTTAATTACCCTAACCTCTTAGGACTCAAAATATAGTCTTCACTAATAATTGACCATAATTAACCTTTATTTACAAATTTGTTCATAAATGGACCAAAATTACAAAAATAAGCTATTAAAGTTCAAATAAATCACAAAATTTCAAATAAATTTGAAATTTGAAATTTAAACTCATGAACATTCTGGAAAAATTCCATGACACTCATAATGTTCAAAATCTTAGGTTAAAAATTTCGAAATTTTTCCGGAAAAACAATGTTGCGGTTTATCGATTTTTAATAAAATAATCATAAAAACATGGAAAAATTATTTTCATTAACTTTTCAATTTTAGATCTGAAAAATATAATAAAATGCAACATTAGACGTTTTTCCTAAGTCATAGATTATGTTTTATTAATTTTCCACTAATAATGTCACTATTTATGCTATTTTTCTTCAAAAATTCATAAATCATGCAAAAAGACTTCTTTATAGCCAATTATTTTACACACATCTTGTAAAATTGCATGTGACAACATATTAATTTTCTATGACCAGATTCGAAATTTAACTCATATTAACCTATTTTTCACCTAAATCCGAATTTAATAATGAAAAATTCATTTTCCGAGCATAACAAGTCCAAAAATTATGAAAATTTACAGGTTATCTCAAAATAATATATGTGACAACATATCCAAAAACCAAGTGAAAATTCGAAGTATAGCTATTTTTAGACCAAAAATGACATTTTTGCTCATAAAATCACATTTAAATGCCATTATCGTAAATTATGAACAATAAAAATCCGAAAAATTAACCAAAATATCCTAAAACATTTTAGGACCAGAAATATTAATATGCATGTAATAATTTCGTGATATATCATAATAACACAAATTTTACAAGTTTTATTTGTTATTCTTATAACTCGGAAAAACTTTTAACCGATTTGCATGCAAACAACCGTGGCTCTTGATACCGATTGAAAGAAATGTAGATTCAAATACATACTAACATACTCATATATGTCTAATTTAATTTGTCATAAAATTAAAACGGATTTTATGCATGCAAACAAAATATAAATAGAAGAGAAATCACATCCTTACATTGATGTTTCGGTTTTATTTGGGCACAAAAGAAATCTCCTTTTCTTTTGTTCTTGAGCTTTCCTTATGGATGAACAAGATCTAAGTATAAGATCTCTCCCCAAGCTTTATACCCAAGGCTTTCTCTTAATCTAATTAATATTATTTGAGCTAGTATAATATTAATCTAGGTAGAAAATTGAACCAAAAATAAATTGTAACACTTGAATATTTTCGGTTTTTATGAGAGAAGATTAGGAGGATTTATTCTCTCTAGGATTGTTATTTTGGATGAACAAGTGAATGAATATAATACAAAACATTTTATGTATAATTAGGTAAAAATAAGAGAAAACCATCATGGTTTTCTCTTCTCAAAAACCGGGTGGTAGGGGGGGCTTTTGGGTGAGCCAATGCATGAAGTTGTTGCTCTTAACAATGTTCATAGGCTTGCATGGCTAGACCATTAGGTAATTATTATGTTTACTTAATAAATTAATCAACACAATATTAACCCAATACCCCATTATTTCGGTACAATCATAATATGGTGTCCATATTATTTTTGTCAATTTCTCAATATGTAACATGTCACATGTAACATAATTTGTTATGTATTTTTAACATATTAAAAATCAACGTATTAATAAAATACGTCACATACAAAAATCGATTTAGTAATTTCATAATTACTTGTGCCGAAATATTTTTACCAATTTATAAATCGCATTTACAAAAATTCATTCAATTCCGATTGTTTCCTTAAACAATAATTTCATCCGAGTAATGAAACAATTCGATTTACTCAGACCGTATCTCATTTAATCACATTTCAATATGATACGTAAATTTTACTTCCAAAATCGTCCGTCAATTTTCAAGTAATTTAATTAACTCGTAACGTTATACGATTATTTAAATAATCAATTAAGAGTATTGCCCTTTAGGTATGACCTAGGGGGTCAACTGATCACCACCGTCACACGACAGTAATGTCAAACTCTAGTCAGCCAATCATTACCGATATATGTTGACCAGTTGACAGTAACAATATTACTTCCCAATTGCATTCATTTTAATGAGACTTAAACATGTGATCATCATGATCAACAGTCGTGATCGCATTATTGTCGGAGGACATATATTCCAACAGTTTCATGATGAAAATGGAGAAACCCCGATCAATGACTCATTTCCCGACGATATTTTGATGGCTATTCAAACACAACTTGAAAGGCACATCACCTCATGGTTTGCCGATTATGCCAATTATATTGTTGGAAAAGTGCTCCCTCCAAACTTGAACCACAACCAAAGGAAGAGATTCCTATTCGAAGTGAAGAGGTACTTTTGGGATGACCCAAACCTCTACAAGGAGTGTAGTGATGGGCTCTACCGGATATGCATCCCTCAATGGGAAATCCAAGGAATCTTGGAAGGATGTCATTCATCACCCTACGGTGGGCACCATGGAGCAAGGAGAACCGTTGCAAAAATTCTCCAATCGGGCTTCTATTGGCCTACAATGTTTCAAGATACAAGAGAATTCATCATTCATTGCGATGCTTGTCAAAGAACGGGGAATATATCTTGGAGGAACGAAATGCCACAAAGAGGCATCCTAGAGGTAGAAATCTTCGATGTTTGGGGAATTGATTACCAAGGGCCCTTTGTGACATCCAATGGGAATAAGTACATCCTTGTGGCCGTAGATTATGTTTCAAAGTGGGTGGAGGCAATTGCCACCCCAAATGATGATGCAAAAACGGTCACCAAGCTTTTCAAGAAAATAATTTTTCCTAGATTTGGAGTTCCTAGAGCAATCATTAGTGATGGAGGAACACATTTCCATGAGAAGAAGCTTGCATCCCTTTTGACCAAATATGGTGTTCAACATCGAACCGGCTTGGGATACCATCCTCAAACAAGCGGTCAAGTAGAAATTTCAAATAGAGAGATCAAGCAAATCCTTGAAAAAGTTGTGAACAAGACTCAGAAAGATTGGAGCACAAAGCTTGATGATGCTCTTTGGGCTTATAGGACGGCCTATAAGACTCCCATAGGAGCCTCCCCCTACAAGCTTATATATGGAAAAGCATGTCATTTGCCAATCGAATTGGAGTACAAAGCTTATTGGGCAATCCGAGCACTTAATCTTGATCTCAAATTGAGCGGTCAAAGGAGGATGATTCAAATCCAAGAGTTGGAGGAATTCCGACTACAATCCTATGAGAATGCAAACATTTACAAAGAAAGAACAAAATTGCTTCATGACAAAAGAATTAGACAAAAGGCCTTGCACAAGGGAGACAAAGTCCTTCTATTCAATTCCCGCTACCGACTCTTTCCGGGAAAGTTGAACTCTAGATGGATGGGTCCCTATGTGATAACCAAAGTTGGAAAATATGGAGATTTCGAACTCAAGGCGGACGATGGAAGCAAATTCAAGGTAAATGGTCAAAGGTTGAAGCCCTACTATGAAGGAGCGTTTGTTGGAGAGGTCGAGGCTACCTACCTCGGGCCTCCTCCCCCTTGAAAGGACCATCTAAGGGAGAGTTTGGTGGAGTCCTCCCTAAACCACCACTTGTAAATATACTAACCCTCTAACTTGTATTTATTTATTGCATTTGTCTTAATAAAAAGCATAAACTCTTTTCATGAGCGTGAGTGAGGGAGGGTTACTAATGAGTTTTTGAATGAAGGAAGGAGCAAATCCTCGAGTGTGGGGACGCATTGAAGAAAGGAAAGAAAGTCAAAATTCGCAGCCAGAATCCGTGCGGATTCCCGAGAATCCGGCTGTCTTGTCAGAATCCGGGCGTATAGGTGAGAAACCGTACGTCCAGCTGCGCTGAGAAGTTGAAGATTTCTGGACTGAGGTCGAATCCGAGCATCCTGTGAAGAATACGCCCGTCTTGGAGAATACGGCCGGATTTCAAGAAAGACGCCCGTCTTTTCACCTATGCATTTCAAGGAAAATCTCTGTATCAGAATCCGCCCGTCTTCTCAAGAAGACGCCCGTCCCACCTTAAAAGAATCCGAGCGTCTTATGCTCGGGACGACCGTCTTTTGGCGTCAAAATTTTTGGAATTTCCTCTGTGGCAAAATCCGAGCGGATTGTGAAGAATCCGCCCGTCCCGTGAAGCAAGAATCCGAGCGTCTTCGCCTCGAAACCGCTCGTCTTCTCACAGCGTCTTGACCGACTTCTTCCTAATTAAAATACCCCCACCACACATACTTTGACACATCACTATTCCTTCCACTTACCCTATAAAACCCACCTCCTTATGACTCCCATACATATCCAAATCACTCTCTTTACCCTAAAAATCAAAAATCCCCAATTTTCTAGGGTTTCCAATTCTCAATCAACAAGGAACATCCTTAGCAATCTTCAAATCAAAAGAACCCAACAAAAGAAGCAAGAATGGCACCAAGGAGATCCTCCTTTAGAAGTGCAAGAAGACCAAGGATGGTGGGAAGTTCCTCTACCTCACATCTCAACACCATTAGAAGGGAACATGTAGAGATTGTAGATCTCACAAGGCTCGATGATTTCTCGAATGTAGAATTCCTTGATGATGTGCAGCGATTGGTCTTCCACCGACTCTTAAGTAAGAATATTCTTCCCACTAAATTTCTTTGTCATACTACCCTAAGAAAGCTTGGGATTTTTCACCAAGTAGAAGCACTCTTTGAGGTTTTTGGTCTTTCAACTCTCTTTCGCATGTATGAACCAACCTATCGGTCCCTTGTGCTAGAATTCTTAAGCTTTTTGAAGATTACAACCGTAAACAAAGTAATATGCATAGAGTTTAGGTTGGAAAATGTTTCTAGGATGATGACCCTTGTCGAGTTTGCCAATGTGTTCGGACTTGATGTTTCGCCTACCCGAACATCAAAGCCCAAAAAGTATAATGTTGCACCATTGTGGAGGGCCATGACGGGCCGGGATTTCATTATTACTAAAGAGTGTCTTGCTTTTCACATCCAAAACCCGATCTTGAGGCTTACATATCGAATTCTTTCGGGTACTCTCTTCGCCCGCCGAGATCCAGCCATCGTCAACCAATTGGACCTTGTATTTATGGAATCATACCTCAACATTCAAGGGAGAGATAGGTATCACTTCAATGCACCTCTAGTTTTGCTAGAGAAGTGGGCAAGGTTTAGAAATGGGGATGATGATGGAATGAAGCACATAGTGAATGGTGGACTCATAACTAGACTTGCAAAGCACTTTAACCCAAGGTTCAATGAGAACAATGAGTACACTCCACTTACGGGGGGAACGAGAATTAATGAAGATCTACTTGTCGTCCAACACCATTGGATAACCCTTGAGGGGGTTGATAAGCGGATAAAGTGGTTGACAAAAGGGAGCGATCCAATCTATCTCCCAATAACCGATCTACCACGGGTCTCCCCAAGAAGAGGAAGCTTGTCCCCAATGCCCTCCTACCTCATCCCAAGTCAAACAACGCAAACTCCACCACCACAAAATCCACCACCACAACAACAAGCACAACAAACTCAAAATGAGAAGATAAAAGTGCCTCCTTACCCCTTTCCCTACCAACCATATAACCATCCAAATCCCTTCATCCTCCCCCGTGACGACTTTGTCACGGGAATTTTGCAAGATTTACACTACCGTCAATATGAGATCTCCGTGGACACTTACTACGCTCTTTACCCTCAATACCATGAGATGGCTCAAAAAGGACGGATTAGTGAGGAAGGAGCTTTCCCCTCATGGGCTCAAATGGAATTGCTCTTTCCCAACTCGGAGAAGGCTAATGAAGGGGCGAACGGTCGCAAAGGGGAGGAGAGTGGCAATTCTTGTGGAGGTGACACGGTGAAGCTTGAGAATGAGGAAGACGAATTCATGGATCCAAGTTTAAGTGATGCTTCAAAGGATATTTGGGATAGCGATATAGAGGGAGATGATGCCGATGTCTAGGAGACCACTTCATCACTAGGTGGAGCAAAGCAAGAGCACCCACCTAAGTTCAAGTGAAGTTTTCTCATCTCTCCTCTTTATCTTTATTTTTCATGAAAAGAAGTTTGTGTCTTGTCTCTTTGTATTTTATTTCATTTTTATCATTGTTGGAGTAGTCCTAGCAACATCAAAGGACTCACACCTCGGTACCATTGAGGTGTTCTTATTCGATTGTTCCCATTTGTAAAATCCAAAATGACAAATTAGTTTCATGCATAGCATAGTGTGTGCATGAACTATACCCATCCTTGGACATTAGCAATAGTGTCTCACTCGGTTTGGGGAAGTTAATGTATACGCAACGGGAGGTAATCTAAATTATCCTCTCCGTCATAACAAAAACCATGCATCATGTAGTGTAGCTTAGTGTAGATTGCATTTAGTATAGAAATCATGCATCATCTTTGCATAATTTCCATCATTTTGGCCATTGAGAACAATGCCCATATTAGTGTGGGGATGGGAATTCTAACATTTAACTCTTATTCAAAAACCATAAAAATTGAAAAATTTCAAAATTCATAAAAATTGAAAAAATTGAAAACCCAAAAACAAGTTCATTTCCTTTGTATATATTGTCTTGTATATATTGTGTTTGTTTATCCTTGTTCACATTGATTGACTACGCCACATCCGAGACATGAGGATATTGAAGACCGCATGGTATGATCTTTCCAATCTCCTTTTTCCTCTTTATGTTAATGACTATGTGGCTTTATTTTGATTGATGCGGTATAACAATGTGAATCTAGGACTTGCATTTAGATTGTTTGTCATACTAGTTGGTAGAATCATATGCATTAGGATGTTTATATGCTAGTTGCATCATGGCATGTAGTTGCATGTTAGAAAAATTTTGCGAAACCGTCTACTTGGGAAGCTTGACAAGTGTATATAGGCCCTAGTAGATGCCTTTTGTTCTTAAGACTTTGCTTGTTAGAATACTTGTAAAACACCCTAGGATGTGTCATGCTAGTATCCGTTGACCCATGGATTAAGGCCTAGTCAAGAGTACCTTGTGGTGTGATAACTCCTTGGCTACCGTTTATTCCAAGGTGACCCTTGAAACCATGCAACCATCATTCATCCATGTTCTACCATACATTTTGTCAACAAAAGGGAATGGGCACAAAAAGAAAACAATTTGAGTTCAAAGAAATGAAAAGTGAAAGAAAGTTTGCAAAAATGCATCAAATGAAAAGAGGAGCAAAAATAGAACTCCTAAGCTTCAAATACAAGGCACCCTCGTTACTAATTGGGGTGACTTTGAAAATGTTCAAAAAGAAATGCAAAAAAGTTGTCAAGTATTGAAATGCCAAAAATCAAAAAGAAATGGCAAAGAAAGTGTTCTCAAATGTCAAAATGCCACAAGAAATTGGGGGGAAAAAAACAAAAAAACAAAAGCAAACTCCCAAAGTGAAACTCAAATATTTATTGATCCCTTTATCCATCATATCCATTTTTGTGCATGGTAGAGAGGGGACGGCCCTTCTTCTTGTCTAGGCAAGAGGGGAAATTCCGCGATCCTCCAGTGTTTCTAACACCATAGGGAGTCTACTCTTGACGAAAGCATTTAACGATTGAGGACAAAGGTACCCTAGCTTGACACAACTTGGAGGTGATTTATTGGTATCCTTCTAGGCTTAGTAGTTTGAACAAATTGCATCTATGAAGGATTGTGTACCCTTGAATTGCTTCCCTTGTAGATAATTTTCGCCACTTGATGAGGGAGTGGCTATTCTTTTTGTAGATGCATCCATTATGTGTTTTTGTGTGCTTAATGTTTGGATGTGTCGCCATTTTGGCAAGACCCACCTTGCCTTACAAGAAGGCATCCTACCTCATGGTTGTCTTGTTGTGAGTTGAAGGGGCGGAGTGAGACCCGCTAATTGTCTCATGTCGGCTATATTATTAGGATAGGTTAGTATTGGTCCTAGTCTTTGTCACCTCTTTACTCGGGACGAGCAAAGGTTCGGTTTGGGGATATTTGATGTGACCATAATTGGCGCATATTTAGCCCCCGAATTAGCCTTGTTTCCATGCTTTTTAGTGCTTATTTGGGTCATTTCCTATCTTTAGTTCTTTGTTTTGCATATTCTTTGAGATTTTGATCCCTTGGTAGGAAAGGAGTAAGAATCTTGCATTTTCATGGCAAAACGAGACTAAATTGATCGAATTCAATGACCAAGCATCAAGGAGGGACAAGATTAGAAGGCCGTTGTACATATCATAGTAGAAGAGCAATGTTGAGGAAAGATCCTTGAGTCCCCAAGGAAATCCCCAAGGAATTTATGAAGAAAAGGGAAGAAAAGAAGAAGTTACTATGCTGACTGACAATCCAAGCGGATTGTCAACAATCCGCCCGTCCAGCCCGTGCACAATCCGAGCGTCCCACGCCAGAATCCGCTCGGATTCCCCCTCAACAATCCGTCCGGATTTCCAAGAATCCGCTCGGATTCCACCGCCCAAATCCGTCCGTCCCGACCTTATTCCGCCCAGATTTCTTCACAGCACGGATTGTCTTCTTCAAGCTACGAAAAGAGAAGCCCTTCTCTCAGAAAATACCGGGTCCTCCTTGCTCAACTTAAAAAGTGTAATTACTAGTTTAGCCCTTAGTTAACCCTAATGCATCCTCCCTAATTTTCACTATAAATACCCCATTAGGCTAATTAGAGGAGCATGTTCTTCTTATCAATAATTAGTGTAGTTAATATCAATCAAATCTCTCTTCAATATTGTAATCAAGTATTAATCAAGTTTTAATCCAAGTTTTAGTTCTTTAAACTCTTTTTTGTTCATCCTTTATTTTGGGTAATTGACGATTATTTGGGTTATTATTGGGAGATTGACAACCTCTCAATCTAGCATTCAAGTACTTCTATTATTCTTGCTTTATTATTGGAATTATTAGTAGGTATAATCTCTTAATCCCTTTTTAATTATTGCTAATTACTTTCATTTATTCATCATGTTTCATATTGTTGGTATGATTGACAACCTTGCTAGCATGATCAACATGATAATGAGTGAGTAGTCTCTTAGCTAGGGTTAATGGGTGATTAGGGGAAACCAACATGGGGAATGATTCATGCTTAAATTAATATGCTTTCATGTTTTATTTGCTTGCTTGTTTTGATCTCAACTCATGCACATGTTATATTTGATGAAATGCTAAGCCTATGAATCCTTGCATTTACTATCATCTCCTATCTTTTCAATGAGACTTGTAAGACATAACCCAACTCGAGTCTCATAAGACCATGCATGTTGTTGAGTAGGGAATATTAAGTCGACTTGTAGGTGTTGTACAATCTAATCGATTCGGCTCCGGGACCCAAACTTTCCTAGGATTGTAAGATATAACCCAACTCAATCCATCACAACAATAATTGCTTGCTTATAATTTGAGAACATGTTTGTATGATCATATCCCATGATTCCCCTATGATCCCATGACACCCTAGTGCCTTTAATCAATTGTTTACACCCCTTTTGTTCATCTTGCTTGTTTATTTTCATTGTTATTCTAGTTTAGTAACCTTCTACATCAACCCAATTTGTGACACCCCTTAGACACCACTAGTTACAATAGAAATCTCATTTCAACTCCCGTCCCTTGGGATCCGACCTTTACTTGCCTCTTTACTAATTGTAGAGTTGCTTGTTAAGCTATAAATTGTGTTTTGATTCGACCGTGACCAATGACCACATCTTAATTTGTGAACACTTAGCGGGATCGCATCAAAGGGAAACTAATAAAGAGGGAGAGGAAACTCACAAAAGACGACCTCCCCAAACCAGCCAAAAACAGGGGAGGTCACAAGCATCTAATCCCCACCGTCGTAATCAGAACCACTATCCTCTTCGGACCCCGAGTCGCTCTCCTCCTCCTCCGCCTCAGCAGCAGCGGCAGTAGTAGTCGTGGGAGGAGGTCTCCTGGCAGGCTGAGGGTAACCGCCCACCGGAGGGACAAAGAAATACGGGTGAGTCCAGGCACCCTGCGGGAGCATCCCTCCACGAGCGTACTCCTCGTAGACTGGGTACAGGGCCAGGGCCGTGTCTAGTCTGTGCTGATCAAAGCTCCTGCACAAGTCACCCAGCACACGTGACATCGCCCTTTGGTCCATGACCGCAGGGATAACAGTAGGTGGAGGGGGACGGAAAGTGGCCGGGAAGCCGGTGGGAGCAGGAGTGGAGGGAGAGGGTGCCTGTGAAGAGGAGGCACGAGCTCTCCTCGAAGTGCTAGCAGTAGCAGTACCCGCCCCAATAGGAAGCCTGTAACTAGGCAAGGGCGGGCGAGCTGCCCCCGAAACAGTGGTGAGAGGCAGGATAGGAGGGTAGCCTAGGACAGGGATGGGGTCGCAGATGAAAGAATCAATCTTCCACCGACTCCTACTATCGACCCACTTCACAGACTGCGCGTAGGCAAGATCTATGAAGCGTAGGTCAGGGTCTATAGGGGCCTCCACTCGAGGGAAAAGTAGAACGAGACGGTTGGCGATACGCGTCACCAACCCGCCACAAGCAATAGTGGCCAAAGTGCCCTCACTAATAGTCTGAAAGTGAGCGGTAGTCAAATAAGCGATGTTATAGATACGGGCTACCCGACTTTCAATGTTCAGATAGCCCGCCAAAATAGACAGTTCAATAGTATTCACATTATTCGACTCTTTACGGCCAAAAATGGTATTACCCATTAGCCGTAGAAAATAACGAAAAGGAGGCAAGTGGACGGAAGTGCCCGTCTTCTTAGGCCCGTTACAGTCACTAATACAGGACCACATGACTCGGTGAACATCAGAGGTTTCCGAGGTTTTACCCTCGAAATAAAGACCCAAAAATCCAGCAAAGTCGGCTAATGTCAGGGAGTAAGTGACATTGAATAGCCGAAAAGAAATCCAAGCACTATTCTTATTTTCCTCAAAGGAAGCCGAGTCAAAAGCATAAGACGAAAAGAACTCGAGGGTCAAAATGTAATACGTGAACTCAGCCATGTCCACAAGACCCGTCATTCCTGTCCCATTTAGCAGGGACACAACAGACTCAAAACAGCCTAATTTCTCTAAAGTGGGTTTGTGAAGAAATCGGGTGGCTGTTACTTTCATTTTCGCGACAAAAAGAGCAAACTTGGCACGCCGAGTAGAGAATTAGAAAAGATAACTGCGGATAGTCGGGTAGACTATCCGTGGTGTCCTCAATCATTAGCGGCGGACCCCTAGGTCGTTTGGCGACTCACGACTCGACCCCTTCTTCATATCATATGCTTTGCTTTCCTTTTGTCATCTTCGCTTCCTACAAACAACAAGTCAGCAACAAGCTTCCCATAACAATGACAATTCGTGAAAACCCGAAACAAAATCAGAAATTGAAAACGAGTTTAGGGTTTCGACAATTTGGGGGAAACGGCATTAAACACCTCCTAGTTGCTAATTTGTTTCGAAAATCAGGGGAAAAGGGTAGAGAAAGCAATTAAAGCATAAAAATCGACAAGAAACTAGCCCTAAATCGATTTTTCCCAATTCGATTTTTCCGTCTCAATGTAACAATGGTCGAAATTTGGGCATGAAAGTGCAGTGAAAATCGAATAAGAAGGACGGAATAAGATTAGAGACATACCTTTGACGATTACTTGAAGATTAAACCAAGAAAAATCAAGATTAAGAAGGGATTGTAGGAAAGTCGAAAAAAAAAAAAAAAAAAAAAAAAAGGGTTTGCTCTTGGTTTTCTGATTTAGAGAGTATAGTGAATGAATGAACAAGGAGTTAGATTTTCCCTTATTAATCGTGCATTCTGATCTCGCCCAGTGGTCGATCGACCACTTGACTCGGTCGATCGACCAGTCTTCCTTATACAGCCCTTCTGTCCTTTCGCGTGGTGGTCGATCGACTACATGACCCAGTCGATCGACCACTTCCCCTTGCACAGTAGCTTCTGCTTTCTCCTCCTCAGTCGATCGACTGAGTAACTTAGTCGATCGACTGCAAACGCTGGCAATTAAACTTAAAATCGTCAAAAATTCATTTTGCCACTTCGATTTCCCGTTTTTTTCTCATGAATATTCAGTGAACCATCCTACGCACTTTGCATAAAATAAATTCCTGCAAAAATTCTCAAAGGCGCACATTTTCAAACCAAGAAATTGCTAAATTAAAAAGAAATAACTAAAGCTCAAAATGCAAAAATAAAAGAAATAAAACTATTAAGCTCCTAATTACAAAAAATTTACAAGCCGGGTTGCCTCCCGGTTAGCGCTGGTTTAAGAGGTCCCGCACGACCTGTTTACCTCAATTTGCATCATCCGATAACGGGTCGAAGTACAATACCTCGACTTTCCCAACAAACTCATTTGTTCCGTGATAATGCTTCACATATTGGCCATTAACTTTGAACCTTTCTCCAGCAGAGGTCTCCAATTCAACTGATCCGAATTTTGTAACTGCTGTGACCGTATAGGGACCAGTCCACCTGGATTTCAGCTTACCAGGAAATAAACGGATACGTGCGTTAAAAAGAAGTACCTTATCGCCAATATGGAACTCGCGCTTGATGATTCTCTTGTCGTGCCAGCGCTTTGTTTTCTCTTTGTAGATCCTAGCATTATCATAGCCCAGCAGCCTAAATTCCTCCAGCTCATTCAGCTGTGTCATGCGTCTCTCACGAGAGAGGTTAGGATCTAAATTCAAATCACAAATAGCCCGCCAAGACTTACGCTCTAACTCAACATGTAAATGACATGTCTTACCATAAATCAATCGGAATGGTGACATCCCAATTGGCGTTTTAAACGCGGTTCTATAAGCCCATAAGACATCATCTAACTTAAGACTCCAATCTTTCCGTGATTTAGAAACAACTTTAGCTAAGACTTCTTTCAATTCTCTGTTAGAAACCTCAACCTGACCACTAGTTTGGGGATGATACCCCAAACCTCTACGATGTTGGACACCGAATTTAGTCAATAAAGCACTAAGTTGTTTCTCTTTAAAATGCATTCCACCATCGCTAATGACAACCCTAGGGACACCAAAACGAGGGAAAATAATCTTTTTGAACAGTTTAATCACGGCTTTTGTATCGCAATGGGGAGTAGCAATAGTTTCCACCCATTTGGACACATAATCTACAGCTACGAGGATATATTTGTTACCTTGACTGCTCGGAAAAGGTCCTTGATAATCGATGCCCCAGACATCAAAAATCTCAACCTCTAAAATGCCTACCTGTGGCATCTCATGTCTCTTGGAAATATTCCCCGATCTTTGACATGCGTCGCACTCAGCAACAAAATTGCGACTATCTGCATGCAAAGTTGGCCAATATAAACCAGATTGGAGTACCTTAGCCACAGTCCAGGATGGACCATGGTGACCACCATAAGCAGAAGAGTGGCAAGCTTCTAGGATATCCTTCACCTCCCATTGAGGCACGCATCTCCGGATGAGACCGTCTGCGCATTACTTGAAAACATAAGGATCATCCCAAAAGTATTGTCTAGCATCATAAGCGAACCGCTTCTTCTGCTGCCATGAAAGCTCGGGTGGTATCTTACCTGTCACAGCAAAGTTAGCAAAATCATGAAACCAAGGAGGTGGATATGACCCTGAAGTAGTAATAGCTAACAGACTCTCATCAGGAAAAGAATCATTAATAGGTAATGAATCCTCCCTTTCTGTCAGCTGCAGACGAGATAAGTGGTCAGCTACCACATTCTCTGCTCCTTTCTTATCTTTGATCTCCAAATCAAACTCCTGCAAAAGGAGTATCCACCTCAAGAGCCTCGGCTTCGCATCCTTCTTAAGAAAGAGAGTCTTCAGCGCTGCATGGTCAGTATAAACAATAACCTTAGAACCTAACAAATAAGACCGAAATTTGTCTAAGGCAAAAACTACAGCTAGAAACTCTTTCTCAGTGGTATAATAATTGATTTGAGCCTCATCCAGAGTTCGGCTCGCATAGTATATGGCATTCAAAGCTTTATTCTTTCGCTGTCCCAAAACTGCACCGATCGCATAATCGCTAGCATCACACATAATCTCAAATGGGAGGTCCCAATCAGGCGGCTGAATGATTGGCGCAGAAACTAGGGCCTCCTTTAACCTGTTAAAAGCGAAAAGGCACTCATCATTAAATTCAAAGACAGCATCCTTAAGGAGCAAATGTGTGAGTGGTTTAGCAATTTTTGAAAAATCCTTAATGAAACGCCGATAGAAACCAGCGTGACCAAGGAAACTCCTCACTCCTTTAACATTCACGGGAGGAGGCAATTGCTCAATCACCTGCACTTTTGCTTTATCAACATGTATACCTTTATCAGAAATCAGATGCCCTAACACAACTCCCTCATTGACCATAAACTGACACTTTTCCCAGTTTAAAACAAGATTAACATCAATACATCGCTGCATGACTTTATCAAGGTTAGCTAAACAATGATCAAAGTCATTACCATAAACTGAGAAATCATCCATAAATACCTCCATAATATTCTCTATATAATCAGAAAAAATCCCCATCATGCACCTCTGAAAGGTAGCAGAGGCGTTACACAATCCGAAAGGCATTCTACGATATGCAAAAACACCCTGTGGACAGGTAAAAGTGGTCTTACTCTGATCATCCGGATGAATAGGGATCTGAAAGAACCCTGAATATCCGTCTAGAAAACAGAAAAATTTGTTAGAAGCAAGTCTTTCAGTCATTTGGTCAACAAAAGGGAGGGGGAAGTGGTCTTTCTTGGTGGCGGCATTCAACTGTCTATAATCAATGCACATCCGCCACCCTGTCACTACTCGAGTTGGTATTAATTCATTTTTCTCATTTTTAACCACGGTAGTCCCTCCTTTCTTTGGAACTACCTGAACTGGGCTAACCCACTTGGAGTTGCCAACTGTATAAATAATACCTGCATCGAGTAGTTTCATCACCTCAGCCATAACAACTTCCTGCATCTTCGGGTTCAACTTGCGTTGACCCTGCCTGTATGGCTTGTGGCCTTCCTCCAGCTCTATCTTGTGCATACAAACATCAGGGCTGATGCCCTTAATGTCATCCAAGGAGTAACCTAGAGCCTTCCTGTTTTTCTTAAGCACACACATCAAAGCAGACAGCTGGTCATCATTAAGCTTAGCACTAACAATAGCTGGGTACTGCTCTGTATCATCTAGAAAAACATACTTAAGATTAGGCGGAAGTGGCTTACGCTCAGGCACCTTTACCTCTACAGCACAAACAGAATCAGCTTCAATGGTATAGCAGGTGTTTACCAAGTTCTCGTTGGCTAGGCTCAAGAGCATCTCATCTTCTTCCTCTGTGAGCTCGTAGCTTTCCATTGAGGCTACCAAAGCATCTGGCTCCTCAGTATTCTCCGTTGTATTACCTGCACACTCATCTAAACTGGTTAGTTCAGCTAAGGGATCCTTGGCTAAGGATTCCCTCCAATTATAATTAACAGCCCTGTCAACAATATCAATGGAATAACACGTATCATCATCAGCAGGTTCAGTGGCCTTACGAGCAAGACTGAACTCAATGGTGTCATCCCCTACCTCTAAGGTTATGATTCTGTGTTTGACATCTATTACAGCCCCAGCTGTATGTAAAAATGGTCTACCTAAAATTATAGGTATCTGACTGTCCTCTGCAATGTCCAAAACAACGAAATCGACAGGAATAAAAAACTTGCCCACTCGAACGGGTACATCCTCTAAGACTCCTATAGGTCTCTGAGTCGATCTATTTGCCATCTGAACGGTAATATCGGTCACCTTAAGTCTACCAATATTTAACCTTTCGCAAACAGAATATGGCATGACACTGACACTGGCCCCTAAATCACAAAGGGCCTTCCCAATTTCGTGGTTACCTATAGTACAAGGAATTGAAAAACTACCCGGGTCCTTTAATTTAGGTGGAATATTAATTTGCGAAAGAGCATTGCATTCTTCCACAAAAGCAACATTACCGTCATCACGAAAGTTTCTCTTACGATTCAAAATGTCTTTCATAAACTTGGCGTAAGAGGGTACCTGGGTAATTAGGTCAGTGAAAGGAATGGTTACCTCGAGATTCTTGACCATCTCTAAAAACTTACCAAACTTGCGCTCCAGCTTAGTATTCTTTAAACGTTCTGGATACGGGACTGCAACACTGGCCGTAGGATCAGTAACCTCCGGCTTCTGTAAGTTTAAAACTTCCGTCAAATCATCAATAAGTGTAGAATCATGCAAACTAGTTGACGGATTTGCGTCCTGTACTGGAGACCCAGTCGATCGACTGATAGGAGTGGTCGATCGACCAATCACACTGGGCGTGAATAGTTCCTGGGCAGAGATTGATTCGTCAGGAACCTCAGTCGATTGACTGAGGTTGGTGGTCGATCGACCGCATGTGCTGGGTATGAATAGTTTCTGGTCAGAAGCTTTTTCATCTGACGATCCAGTCGATCGACTGATAGTAGTGGTCGATCGACCAGAGGTACTGGCAATTGAGCTCGTTTTTGCACCAGAAATTAAACTAGCCTCCTTATCATTTCCCGAGTCTCCTTTTGGCTTATCGGGACCTTCATAAGAGAGGCCACTTCTGAGATTAATGGCATTGATCGTTTCAATTGGCCCTTCACCTTTGCTTGAAAAATTGGCGACTTGCTTAGCCTCTATATTCTCCAACTGCTTCACAAAATTCTTTGAGGACTCAATCCCGGCTGCTTCTATTTTCGCCACTTGAACCAAAAGAGTTTGGACCATTTCTCTCAATTTCGCGGTCTCATCTGAATTATGGACAGGAATTTCAACTCGTTCCTTAGAAGCTTCAGAGGCCTCGAGCTTCTCGAGACGGGCAGTAATAGAAGTAATGAGTGTCACAACGGCACTCATTTCATCACTTTGCTTTCGTGATTTTCCACGTGAACTCCTAAACTCAGCTCTATGGACTGTCATCTCCTCAATAGTGTTCCAACCTTTATTCTGACCGGTATTGTTTTGGAACCTACCATTCGCAGCTGCATCCAGGATGACCTTGTAATCATCATATAAAGCATTGTAGAATAAGTTGCAAAGGTACCACTGCTGGAAACCATGGTGAGGGACAGCTCGAACCAAACTTTTGAAACGTCCCCATGCTTCACAAAAGCCCTCATCAGCTCCTTGCTGGAAATTTGTAATTTTACTTCTCAAGGCATCAGTCTTTGAAAGTGGGAAGTACTTCTTGTAGAAGGCTAATGCTAGAGATGTCCAATCTGTGACTCCAGCTGCTACCCTATCAAGGTAGCGGTACCAATCTCGCGCCGAATCCTTCAAGGAGTATAAGAACATCACCCCCTTTACTTCATCCTGAGTCACCCCCCGGTATAGGTATGGAACAATGATGAGTCCGTGAAAATTTCCATATGCTTCAAGGGGTCCTCATCTGGTAGACCAGCAAACTGATTTCGCTCCACTAAATCGATATAAGAGGAACGAAATTCGAAGTTACCGGTATTAGGGGTAGGTAACACGTGCCCCTTTAGAAGGTGGTGCTCCTTTGGCTGAAGATTATCATATATCGTAGCCATATTCGCAAAACTGAGAGTAGTCAAGCCTTCCTCTCAAAAACCTGTCTTCTAACTGTGCAAAAGCAAAACTAGAACGGCGCCAAAATTTGATGCCGTCGTTTTGTATCAAAATTAAATTTATAATTCCAAACTAAAACTATAGCTAGTGATAGTAAGGGTAAGCAACGGCCTCAAGGAACCAAAGTTCCTTGAGACAAGAAAAATAAACTAAAAATAAAGCAAACAGAATTACACCGTCTCCCCGGCAACGGCGCCAAAATTTGATACCGTCGTTTTGTATCAAAATTAAATTTATAATTCCAAACTAAAACTATAGCTAGTGATAGTAAGGGTCGAACCACAGAGAGACAAGGTCAATTCTATTTGCTTATTTCAGTCTAAAAAGGTAACAATTAATGGGGGTTTTGAATTTGGTTGATTCTAATGACTAATTGCTAAAATGTGAAATTTCTCAACAAGATAAAAAGGAAGATCGGGAACTTCGGTTCACCATGGCTAAGGTCAGGTCAATGAAGTAGCAGAGGTTCTATAATACGGTCTCAGGAAATATGAGCAAGCCTTTCGATCAATGCTCAGATTAACCTTACGGTCTTCTAATTCCCAAGAATTTCTCAAAGCCTTCGCTCAAAGGAAATTCCAATCTAATGATAACTTAAATTACTAATCTTTCAATCTAGTAAAAAGGTTTATCAAAAGGTAATAAGATCGATATGGAAGAATTCATACTAACAAAACAACCCTAATTTATGCCATGGCTCACCTTGTTCCCAATCAATAAAATTAGCTATGCATAATTAAAACTATAACAATTGCAAAATTGATAACAAAGAACAAGTTTGACATGATTGAATTGAATTAAAGACAAAAGGTAAGAACTTAATTGCTGAAATTAAATTGGTAAAAATAAGAATTGAAATAACAAGAAATTAAAGAAGGAAGAATTTGCATAAAAACTTACTAATTAAAAATGATGAACAAAGAAATTGAATTCGGGATTCGTCGTCCCTCTTTCTTGCCTCTAGACTAGATCTAAACTGAGTTCTTGAATAATGAAAAGCATAACCTAAAATTTTTGCTGCGTTCTACTGATAAGCGATGCCAAAAGTTAATTACAAATTGGCCTTTTAAAAGTCTAACACGAAGAATTAATCTCAGCTCGCAGACCGGTCGATCGACTGGTGAGCATGGTCGATCGACCGTCATAGCGAAACAAAGAGTAGCATCCAAGAAGTTCCACGGTCGATCGACTGGTGAGCATGGTCGATCGACCAGCTGAGCTGTGCAGTAACCTCCTGTCCTCTTCCAAACAGCCTCTAAGCTCCATGCACGCATCCCGAGGTAAGTGAGTACGAACTTCCTTCTTCCAAGCTTCCCTGAAGTTGCCTCCGGAGGACGATTTAGGCTTGATTTAGCCCACTTTCACTCATTCCTACAATAAATCATAGAAATTGCAAAGTAAACCGTTTCGGGAGAAATAGTAGCCTTAAGCTAACAATTATGCATGGAAATACGTGCCAAAACTGCAAATAAAGAGTATAGAATATGCACGTATCAACCCCAATCATCAGAATTCAACAACGATCGAAGACGTAACGTAGAACAATGCACCCGTCTTGACCCCCAATCATCAGACGTCTGAACCTCTGCAGACAACAGCCAATGATCGATACTCCATCACAGGCCGGACAAAGGCCACCTGGGATAAAAAGAACTCGACAAGGACAAGGCAATGGACCCAGTAGGTCCAGAACACTCACCTACAATCAGGACAAAACAAAAACGTCAGCCAAAATTTCAGCATTACGATGGCACAAAATGGACAAATCCAAAAAAAACACACCTGCAAATGCAAAACAAAACAAGGGCAAACCCGCCCAAACCCAACCAACAAAAACACTTCACAAAAATCGCACAAAAAACGACTTGCCCTTCTTTTCAAGCAAAAGACGAGTCAAAACAACAACAAAAATTTTCAAAAAAAAACCACCCAACACCTCAAGGCCCGCACAAGGCCCGCAAAACAACAACAAAAATTTCCGACGCAACTGGGTATTTTTCACAGCTCAAAAGGGCAATTTTACGCCAATTCGGGCATAAACAGGTCAAAAATTCAAAATACGACCACGGCAAAGCAACGTGATTTAATCACATCTCAAAGTGACCTAAACTACCGTTAAGGTCCATTTTAAGACAAACTGGCCCAATTTGAGCTCAAACAGACGCTTATTTCATCAGACATAAGACCATCGCAAAAGGCAAAAACTTAAATTTTGCCAACAACACCCAACGAAGGTTCAATATGGGAAAGACGGTCTTCCCCAACTACAATACAATCTAGTGGGGCCTACAACTCAAGCAAACAAACTAGGCATTGTGAAATAAGACGGTTTTCACGTCTCATTCACGTTTTTCGAGCCTAGGGAGCGGGAACGGGGACCAAAATGCAAACTAAAAGCACCCCTATACTCCTAAACAGCTTTCTAACCTCATGCAATCATCAATTCCACTCGAAAATGAGCTAAACAAAAATGCCCAAATCAATTTTCGAAAGGTTAGGGTTTCGCCCTAATTCAATTGACAAAAGACAAACAAATTCAAATGGATTCAAGAAGATTTACATACCTTGAGATGACATGATGATAAGGGCACGAAAATAAGAAAGAAACAAAGTCAAAAATGGCGTCTTTTTCGTGGTTTTTTGTTGTTGTGTCGAAGAAGACGATGAGAATGGGGAGCTTCCCATTCTCGCGTCTTTTTACATAAAAAAGGGATGCTCCCTTCCTTCGCAGAACTGCTCGCCTCATTGGGGTGTCCCCTGCGCATTCAGCGAAATTTTGGGCTTTGGCCCAATTCCCCACAAAAATCACCAAATTTTCAACGACGGCAATAAAAACCGTCATCTTTACAAAAACAAAATAGTGAAATTCAAATTCGCTATTTTCACAAAACTTCAACGGCGGAATTAAAAACCGTCATTTTTCAAATACAAAAACAAAATAGTGAAATACAAATTCGCTACTTTCACAAAATTTCAACGACGGCAATAAAAACCGTCATCTTTACAAGAACAAAATAGTGAAATTCAAATTCACTATTTTCACAAAATTTCAACGACGGCAATAAAAACTGTCATCCTTACAAAAACAAAATAGTGAAATTCAAATTCGCTATTTTCACAATTTTTCAACGACGACGGAATTAAAAACCGTCATTTTTCAAATACAAAAACGAAACAGTGAAATTCAAATTCGCTATTTTCACAAAATTTCCGCGACGGCATTAAAAGCCGTCATCTTTCGAAACAAGTAGCAAAATTCAAAATTCGCTATTCTCACAAAACTTTCGACGACGGCAATAAAAACCGTCATCTTTCAACGACGGAATTAAAAACCATCACTTTCAAACGAAAATCAATAGTGAAGTTCAAATTTGTTATTCTCACAAAATTTTCAACGACATGTTCAAACCTCAAACGAACGGCATTAAAAACCGTTCGAACCTTCAAAAATGGGGCAGTGAAATTAACTACCCTTCACAAATCTCAAATCATGGGAAGACGAAATTAAAATCGTCCTCCCCAAACACACATCAGATGGCAGAATACACATCTGTCCTTTTTCTACAAAACAAACGGCAATAAAAACCGCTATCTCCCTTTCAGATTCAAAATCACCGCCGACCACGGGAGCCAAGCTCACGAGCCTATCCCTTTATGGCACCACAAACATTCAATATAAACACCGAGATTCCTCAGTAGGATATCGGAGGCTTCCTCGCGGAGCCCACTAAACTCAGACAACTTCTCAAAATAGGCCCGTCCAACACGGCTATTTTCCACAGTCGATCATTCGACATTCAACATGGCTGGCGAGCCTCAAAACGCAACACATTCAACATGGCTGGCGAGCCTCAAAACGCAACACATTCAACACGGCTGGCGAGCCTCGAAACACATCACATTTAACGCGACTGGGGAGCCCCTTCATATCCGCAACGCGGCTGGCGAGCCCCTTCATATCTGCAACGCGGCTGGCGACCCCTTTCATATCCGCAACGCGGCTGGCAAGCCCCTTCATATCTGCAACACGGCTGGCGAGCCTTTGTCCGCAAATAAGAAATGACTCAAGGAAATATCCTGAAGATGCCTCAGGTATGACTCCTTCTTATGGTTGGCGAGCCTTTATACGTACTCTAACGGACTTTAAACGACCCGCACGAACAGTCGACAGACTCTAAACTGTTCCCGACGACAGGTCCTTGACTCGTTTCCTCAAGTCGCAATGGCGTCGCCCTTCCTGACGGCAGGTCCTTGGCCCGAACTCTTTCGAGCCGCCTCGACGTCGCTTCGGTCTCCAGGTTGTAATCTTCGATTGACCTGGGGGCTATACTTTGACTTTTGCCCTGTCCTAGCCTTAGTCAAATTGGGGGCTCTGTAGATACCCAGTATCTGTCGAGTCTCCAACAAACACCCGATGATTATCGGACTACAACATGCTTATGAATCGCAGCGTTTAATCGACAGTTTTGTACAACTATACGTCGGAAAACTTAAAACGATTTCGAAAACAAAACATTTCAAAACTTTTTAAAAGTACCTGGAGTGTTTAATGCATGACGATGGGGTCACAATGACACTAACTAGTGTCAAAACCGACTCAAAAATTCAAATCCCGACTCCAACAACGAGTCAAACCGAGTCAAACACAAAAAACAAAACTTTTCAAGACTTCCATGTTAAGTATTCCCGGAATACTTCATGGTCAAGTACAATCATGTCATCCAAAACATAGGATAGAACAAATCATGATTACAATTGCGTGATAGTGACAAGACACTTCGAAGACCCGCGAAATGGCTTGCGCCTCTTCGAGCAGCCCATGTGGTCACTACGCACACAACCACCCATTTCTCTATGAATACCCACCTTCACACACCATAACACCTTACGCGAGTGTCCGCCCCCTCATTTCTCCCTTAAAATTTTAGACTCGACTTCTCAAGTCACAAACCGACACGTGTTTTTGACCTACCGATCGAAAACACAAGCCTTACACATTGTTTGGTACCGTCATCGTGCATTAAACCACTTGACCGACCATCTCGACCAACTACACCACCACTAAACTTAAAACACTCTTTTTACATTGCTAAATGATATAGGATTCATTTGCACCATCTTCCTCCTATATTTTCATACTTTCCGACTCAATTTGAGTTGGTTTTATATGCCCTTCCCTGCATTTTATGCCCTGATTCCCTAGACTATGACACCGTGCCTCCCTTGCAGGAATTGAGGCGGGAACGGAGGAATTGGAGCAAGAAGATGGCTTGATAGACTAAGTGTGGAAGAAGGAGGAAGAAAAGCTAAGTTGTACCCCCAGCCGGTAGGCCGGCAGCCGGTCAACCGGCTGGGACTCTCCCAAGGTATACAACAAGGCTAGTTAGGATGAAGTTACAACGAACTCCCAGGCGGTCAAGCCACCGGCAGCCGGCTACCCGGCTGGGAGAACAAGAGGAAAGGAAGAATCAAGGAAAGTTACAGAGAACTCCCAGCCGGGCTAGGCACCGGCAGCCGGCCCACCGGCTGGGAGTGCAGGGTGAAGCTAAGAAGTCAACGAAGAAAAGAAGAAGTCAATGTACTCCCAGCCGGCCAAGCACCGGCAGCCGGCCCCCCGGCTGAGCACACCTGATGACTTTGAAATCACAAATTTCTTCCAGAGAACTCCCAGCCGGGCCAAGCACCGGCAGCCGGCCCACCGGCTGGGAGTACACCTCCGTATTTTGAAGCCCATTTGTAATTTCACCCTAATTGTTGTGCAACCTATAAATACCCCCTCCCTTAATCATTTGTACACAATACCCTAGATTTGAAATTACTACCTTAATCTTATGCAAACCCTTAATCAAAACTTCAATCTTTCCTTAATCAATCTTTAGTTACTTGTTATTATAGTTTAGAAATAGTTTTGTTGGATTGTTTACATTTTAGTATTGGGTTGTAAATTGGAGATTGGTGAAGATTGTTCTTCTATTTAATCAAAGATTGTAACTTTGTCTTCATTATTGGTATAATCTCTTCCTTATTGTTGTTTATCTTTCAATTGTTTACATATTCAAGTTATTTAGTTATTCCATGCATCTTCAATTTATGTCTCTTCTTGGTTGTTACATGTCAAAGCATCCATCTTTTATTTTTGTTATCCTAACTATGTGTGAGTAGTACTCTACTAGGATGGAGGGGGATCTCATATTGATTCATAAGGGTAGATTATAGCATAGAATGATTATAATTCTTGAGTTTAAGCATTTCAATTTTGTTATGCATGCTAGGTGTTTCTGTTAATGCTTGAATGAGGATTTAAGTGCTTTCACTATCTATCTTTGCTTGTTAAGTGAGAACTTGGCTAGTAAATAGGATTAGCGTGATAAAATCGTAGTTGAGTTGATTAGGTGAGGACTCAATCGATCTTAACTTAGGGATTAGTCTCATATTGAGAGATAAAGTCTTTTCTATGCTTTTACTCTCGAATTTATCTCCCTATGCATGTCTCCCCTTAATCATATGAGTGAACCCAATATCCTAGTCTCCTAATTATTATTAATCACCTTCCATAGCATTTGTCTAATTTTTCTTGTTTAGTAATTCTCTTTAGTTAATTAAACCACCTAATTCCTTTTTAGTTAAACTAAACTAGTAGTTAAATAACTAATCCTAGTGCCATAGATATCGTCCTTTGGGTTTGACCCTCACATACTCATGATACCCTCGTACACTTGTGAGGTTACAAATAAAACACACATCAAGTTTTTGGCGCCGTTGCCGGGGACGGTAACATTGGATAGGATTGCTTGTTTACATCTAGGATTAGTTCCCCTATTTTGTTGCTTGTTTATTTTCCCCTTTTGTCCTAGTGCAACTTTTGCATTAGGACTATTTGATATTTTGTTAAGTGTATGAATAGGTGCTATATCGGACCTCTTTTCCCACTTGATCACGAGATCGAGAAGACATTCCGGGCAAGAAGAAGATTAGCTCTTTCTGCAATTCGAGGATCTCCACCCATTTTTGACCCACCAATCAACCAAAATTCCACAATAGATAATCTAAACCAACCACCCTCTTCCTCCACCCTATCACCCCTTCACATTCCACACAACTCTCCACCATAAAACTCTCCACCACAAAACTCTCCCATTGACTCACCACAAAATTCACCAACACATTCACTACATTCCAACCATATCAACGAAACCGACTCTCCACGAAACAATCTCATAAACGACGACATGGCATACCAACCCATGTGATATTATAATAGACCGGACCCCAACCGTGCATGTGCGGCTATCAACTATGTAGCCCTTGCTCCCAATACATTTGAACTTCGGCATCATGTAATTAACTACATGCAACAAGACACTTTTCATGGAATGAAGAATGAAGATGCACACCAACATCTTACATCCTTCAAGGAGAAAGCGGGTTCCATCAAGCACAACGGTGTGACGGAGGAGCAAATGCTCTTGATGCTCTTCCCCATCACTTTAAAGGATAACGCTAAGAAATGGTTAAATTCCCATGAGCCAGGCACGTTCACTACTTAGGAAGCTCTATCCAAGGCCTTCATCAACAAGTTCTATCCGCCTTCTAAAATCGCAAGGATTCACCTTTAGATTCAAACATTCAAACAAAAACCAATGGAAACTCTAAGTGAAGCTTGGAAACGTTTTAGAGACCTCCTAGCATCTTGTCCACACCATGGTATCCCGAAATAGATGACCACCCAAACCTTTTTCCAAACTCTTGAGCAAAGGTTCCGGGACATGATCGTGGCGGCGTCGGGTGGAAATTTTGATGGAATGAACAACGCTCAAATCACGAAAATGATTCAAAACATTTCTGAGATGGAGAGTAGTTATGCTAGAGATGTGGACTACAAAAGTGAAGGACCTTCCAAGATAGAGATGGAGTATAAGGCAAAATTGGATACCTTGACAAAGGAATTTGAGGAATTCAAATTGGCAAAGAAGCAAGAGGAATCAAAGCGTGCTAATGAGGGTGGACCTAGTCACTCCAAAGTTTATTATGTCTAAGAACCAAGGTCTCCACCTATGCACTATCCTCCTCAAATGTTTTGTGATTATTGTGGCGGTGTGGGCATACCATTGAGTATTGTTCATCCATACCGGAAGATGACCAACCACAAGAGTGTTTTGCTCTCCAAGGGCAAGGTGTACCTAGGGTCTCCTACCAACGTCACGAGACCCTTTACCGTGCCTTCCCTAATCAAGACCCGAAGTTTTCATATGCGGGACAACCGTTGGATCCCAAATATCAACAACCTCAATATATGCCTCCACCCAAACCCGACCACTCTCGGCAATACCACCAAAGCCAAGGCCAAAGCTCTAACTACCGAGGCCAAAGACACCATGACAATCTAAACTACATCCCACCCCATCAAAGAGACAACTACCGCAACCAAAACCAAAATACTCCATACCAACAACAAGGCTAGCACTTAAACCAACAACCTCATCAACCATTCAACCAACAATAAGGATACTAACAACAAGGGTATCAACAACAACAAAATTTCAACAAACCTTCACAAAACCAATAATACATAGAACCACCCAATCCCAATTCTTCCCTTAAGAAATTGCTAAGGGACATGGATGCCAAAGTGGATAATCAATTCAAAGCTTTGAAGACCGAATTATCAAATGTCCAAGCACATCAAAGGACATTTGATTCATACATGGCAAGCCAAAACCCTTCTTCTTCTCAAAGGGTTCCTCACTCATTGCCTCCTCAAGGCTCCCATCCTAGAGATGGACCACCACCACATCAACAAGCACATGTGGTGACCTTGAGGAGTGGGAAAGACTTGGAGGACCCCTACAAGGGCTATGAAGCTAAGAGAAAGAGAGATGTGATGAGAGATGGTGAGGAGAGTCCACCTCCCTCACCATCAAGTCGGGTTGACCATACCAAGAAAGGGAAATTAGGCGACTATGTTGAAGATGATGACAACTTTGTGTTGGAAGAGATAGTGGTTGAAAGAGACCAAGAAAGAGTGGTTGAAAGAAACCAAGAGAAAGGCGAAGAAGCAAGTGACGAGGCTAACACCAAGCAAGTCTCATCTCCCAAAAAGACCATTAACTCTCCAATCCCATTTCCTAATAGAAGTAGAGCCATGAATGAGGAGAGGAAGTTCTCTAAATTCGTGGATATGTTGAAAAAGCTTGAGGTTTCATTGCCTTTCACCGAGGTAATGACACAAATGCCGCTCTACACAAAATTCTTGAAGGATGTCTTGACCAAGAAGAGAAGCATTAGAGGAGATGGTGTAGTCCCTCTTAGAGGAGAATGTAGTGCAATTTTACTCAACCCCATGCCGGAGAAATTACAAGATCCAGGGAGTTTTTCCATTCCGTGCACGGTGGGTAATGTGAGCATTAAGAGGGCACTTTGTGATCTTGGTGCAAGTGTTAGCATCTTGCCTCTTCCCATTGCAAAGAAAGTTGGGCTACATGACATGATTCCCGCCTCCATGACATTATAACTTGCGGATAGATCGGTACAAAGACCGATGGGTGTGATTGAGGATGTGCCGGTCAAGGTTGGCAACTTCTATATCCCGGCGGATTTCGTTATACTTGATATTCCGGAGGATCAACAAACACCAATCATCCTAGGAAGACCCTTCCTAGCAACCGGAGATGTCAATATTAGTGTCAAGGAGGGGAAACTCACCTTCAAGGTGGGAGGGAATGTTGTTGAATTCTCTTTGAATGGGGCCATGTCACAACCAATGTTTGAGGGTGTCTATTCGGTGGACATGTTAGAGGACGTGATTGAAGATGCAAAGGATAAATGTTCGGGGGAGCATTTGGAAGAGGACTACGAGGCTTTGCCACCCATTCTTGATGAAGTTGAGGGTAAGAACTCTCTAAAGGTAGACCTCAAACCCTTGCCCCCCTCCCTTGAATATGCTTATCTAGATGAGGCAAAAGCCTTCCCCGTCATCATTAATGCTAACCTAACGGCTTCTCAAAAAGAAAAACTTTTAGATGTTCTCAAAGAAAACAAGAAAGCCATTGGGTATAGTCTTGATGATGTCATGGGAATTGATCCTCGAGTTTGCATGCACCGCATCAAACTCGAAGATGAATTCACTCCTTCCGCTCAACCAATGAGGAGGTTGGATGAGAAATTGAAAGAAGTGGTAAGGAAGGAAGTTGATAAATTGCTTGAGGCCGGAATTATATACTCCATCTCGACGAGGGATTGGGTGAGCCCGGTTCAAATTGTCCTCAAAAAGGGTGGTATGACTGTGGTTGAGAATGAGGAGAGTGAACTCATCTCCACCCGGCCGGTCACGGGATGGAGAATGTGCATTTATTACCGAAAGCTCAATTCTGCCTCAATCAAAGATCACTTTCCATTGCCTTTTATTGACCAAATGCTCGAGAGACTTGCTAATCATGAGTATTTTTTCTTTCTTGACGGTTATTCCGGGTTCTTCCAAATTCCCATCCACCTGAATGATCAAGCAAAAACTACTTTCACTTGTCCTTATGGTGTCTTCGCATATCGAAGAATGCCATTCGGATTATGCAATGCTCCAGGGATATTTCAAAGAGCAATGATGTCCATTTTTTCTAAATACATTGAGAAATCGATGGAGGTGTTCATGGACGATTTTAGTGTCCATGGCAACTTCTTCGATGATTGTTTAGAGAACCTCTCCCAAGTGCTCCAAACTTGCATCCAATACAACCTTAAGTTGAATTGGGAAAAATGCCATTTCATGGTGCAAGAGGGAGTGGTTCTTGGTCTTGTTGTTTCAAGTAAAGGGATCCAAGTAGATAAGGCCAAAGTAGAGGTGATTGAGAAACTTCCCCCACCCACCAATGTCAAGGGTGTAAGGAGTTTCTTGGGTCATGCGGGTTTTTATAGAAGGTTTATAAAGGATTTCGCAAAAATCGCTAAACCCCTCACCTCACTTCTAGACAAAGACACTCCCTTTGTATTTGATGAAATTTGTGTTGAGAGCTTTTGTAGGCTCAAGCAAGCTCTAGTCTCGGCGCCAATTATGCAACCGCCTAACTGGGATCTCCCCTTTGAGCTCATGTGTGATGCGAGTGATTTCGCCTTAGGAGCGGTCTTGGGCCAACGACATGATAAGAAGCTTCACATGATCGCCTATGTGAGCAAGACTTTGGACAACACTCAATGCAACTACACCACCATGGAAAAGGAAATGTTGGCGGTGGTGTATGCTTTTGAAAAATTTCGACCTTATCTTCTTTGTTCAAAGGTCATTATTTACACGGATCACACCGCTATCAAGCAACTCATGGTCAAAAAGGACGCCAAGCAAAGACTAATTCGTTGGGTTTTGCTACTACAAGAATTCGATGTCATAATCAAGGATAAGCCGGGGTCCGAGAATCTAGTTGCGCATCATTTGTCAAGATTGACTAGAGAACCCCGAGGGGATGTTGATGATGGAATCCCCATTGATGAGTGGTTACCCGATGACTCTATCTTAGCTATCACGCACTCCGACCCTTGGTATGCGGATATAGCTAACTATTTGAGCTCTAACTTTATCCCGGAAGAACTTGACAACCAAGCTAGGAAGAAGTTGAGATATGAGTCTAGGATATATGTATGGGAAGATCCTTTCCTATATAGAAGATGCAATGATGGGATCTATCGAAGATGTGTCACCCAAGAAGAAGGTCGAACTATCCTCCAAGCTTGTCATGCTACCACTTATGGAGGGCATTTTTCCACCTCTAGAACCCAAGCTCAGGTTCTTCATTGTGGATTTTACTGGCCCTCTATTTTCAAAGATGTCTATGCCATGGTTCACTCTTGTGACTCATGCCAAAGAAGAGGAAATATTGGAAGAAGAGATGAAATGCCTTTGAACACCATTTTGGAAGTGGAGCTCTTCGATGTATGGGGCGTGGATTTCATGGGACCATTTCCATCATCATTTGGCAACCAATACATCTTAGTTTCGTTGGATTATGTGTCCAAATGGATTGAAGCAATCGCCGCCCCTACCAATGATTCAAAGGTAGTGACCAAGTTATTCAAGGACTACATTTTCCCCCGCCTTGGAGTGCCCCGAGTCGTTATAAGTGATGATGGGTCACATTTCATCAACCGCACCATCTACTCTCTACTCAAAAAGTACGGTGTCCGGCACAAAGTAGCTCTTGCATACCACCCCCAAACCAACGGGCAAGTAGAAGTATCGAATCGACAAATCAAGGCTATTTTGGAGCGGGTGGTGAACAAGTCTAGGAAAGATTGGAGTGCTAAGCTCAATGATGTGTTGTAGGCTCTAAGAACCGCATACAAGACCCCAATTGGCACTACTCCTTACCGGTTGGTTTATGGCAAGTCTTGCCATTTACCTCTTGAGTTGGAGCGTAAAGTAAGATGGGCTCTTAAGGAGCTCAACTACGATTTGGATGTCGTGGGGAACAAGCGGTTCCTTCAACTTAATGAACTTGATGAGTTGAGGGTGGATGCCTATGGAAATGCTAAACTTTACAAGGAGCGGACCAAGCAATGGCATGACTCGAAGATTACAAGAAAGGAAATCGTTGTGGGAGACAAGGTACTACTCTTCAACTCCCGGTTTCAACTATTTCCCGGGAAGTTGAGGTCCCGGTGGTCGGGACCCTTTGAAGTAGTGACCGTGTTTCCATATGGATCATTTGAGTTGAAGAATCGCAAAGGAGAATGCTTCAAAGTGAATGGACACGGAATGATGTACTTTTATGAGGGTCAACCCATCGAGACCCGAAATGAAATTGATTTGTAAGACCCCCCATCCTTGGGGGATGAGTAATCTCAAGCTTGAACAAGAAATGGTTTGGTGGAGTTCCACAAGAACCACCAATTGTACATAGCATGCATGTAGATAGGTAAATAAGAATTTTGGATCAATTGTACTTGATAATTTGGTTAACCCCGTGTTGTCATCTTGAAGGATTTGGGAATTTGATGAAGAACAAGTGTATGACCATCAATTGGCCTTTTCCCGACTTGATGAGTCGGCTTTGAAAGATGAAAACATGCAAACCGAGGCCAATTTATGATGAGAAGTGAAACTAGGGGCATATTGGAGAAAATGAGAGTAAGTGAACTCCCAGCCGGGGTACCGGCAGCCGGTCTTCTGACCGGCTGGGAGTTAGCTGTAACTTTGAGAAGAAATTTGAAGGAAATAAGGGTGAGTGTATTCCCAACCGGGGTACCGGCAGCCGGTCCTGTGACCGGCTGGGAAGTTCCTGGAAAATTTGTTGAAAAATTTGAGAATTGAAGAGGAGGTGTCTCCCAGCCGGCCGGCCGGCAGCCGGTCCACCGGCTGGGAAAGCATGTACAAGGAAAGTTGGTGAAAAGGGAAGAAGAGGGGGTACCAGTCGGCCGGCAGTCGGTCCACCGGCAGCCGGTCCACCGGCTGGGGATACCCATTGAGGAAAAAGTGACAAAGTATAGAAGGAGAGAACTCCCAGCCAGCAGGCCGGCAGCCGGTCCACCGGCTGGGAAAGCATTTGTAAAAATTGAAGAGGAGGGTGTACTCCCAGCCGGGGCACCGGCAGCTGGTCTTCTGACCGGCTGGGAGTTCCCTGTAAGTTTTTGGTTTTTTTTCGAAATTGGCCTGTATTCCCAGCCGGGGCACCGGCAGCCGGTCTTCTAACCGGCTGGGAGTACTATGACGCATCAAATAACACAAAAATCACCAAAAATCTTTCATATTTTCGCACGACATCCTCTACTTCCTCCCTCTAAACTTCAATCCTTCTTCCCCAAATCACCAACCAACACCTCCAACCACCATTCAAACACCAACAAACCACCCCTACCCTCCTTCCCTCCATTAACCCTCTCTCAAAAACATCAATGGCACCCAAAAAGAGAGTTAGAAAGGGGGATTTGGCTTTACAACAAGCCGAGATGGTGGCGGCCGCGGCATCCGACATGAGTCCCGATCCGGCATTCCCGGATCTCAAATTCTCTTCCGTCACAATGAAAGGTAAATTCATGCTTTTCAAACAACGCCCCCTTACCCCAACTCGTTTTATTGATAGACAATCTATGCGAGAGCTAGGGTTAGACTGAGTTACCCATGATTTATTTAAGGGTATTGGTATGAAGTATATGTATGATATCCATGAGAAAACTTATTCCCGTCTCACTTGGGAATTTTTGAGCTCACTTAGAATTGACAAGCATCGCCAAAACCAAAGAGTCGCCTTTTTGCATTTCCGGTTGATGAATAAGGATTACTCTTTGACCTTACCGACTTTTGCCGCTCATTTTGGGTTAGACCCAAGCCCTCCTCACAAAGCTCCCAAAAATTTTGATCATAGGGCTTTATGGAAGGCTATCACCGGCCTTGACGATAACCCTCGCTTTAAAAGAGCGGCTAACACGGTCCACAATGCCGCCATTAGAATTTGGTACCGGTATATGGGGTGGACTGTTTTCGGCCGTGACGAGAACCACAACTTCCGAACGGAGGAATTGGAAATTATCGGGTCTTATATTTGTTCCAACCCCACCACCTTCAAAATTGACATTGCTCACCATTTGGCCCTACACCTTCACCGCCTAAGCAACTCTCCGGGCCAATCATCTCAAATTGTGGTGGGTGGACTCATCACCCACCTTGCCAAGCGACTCATCCAGAAGCTAAACTTGAATGGGATGCGTTATATCATTGGGGAGACAATGTTGACAAAAGATTACATCCAATACTCCCTTACTTGGATAAAGACCAACCCCAATGACCATCAAAAGTATTGGGAAATACGAGTGAGCGGGGTGGATAGAAATTCGATTCCACTCCCCAACCCCGATAAGATGAAGGTGGTGCCTATTTCACCACATTATTTGCTTGAGATTGAAGATCTCGAAGATCCTACCGCCGCCCAACAACAAAATCCAAACCTTCTCTACACGCGTGAGCGCCCTCCCATACCCGCAAGACCTACTTTGCGGTATGCTATGCCTACCTCTCCTTTCGTTGCCGGTCCTTTCCAACAAGAGGAAGGGTCCTCTAGTCACCAACCGCAACAACCACCTCCCCTCCACAATGACCTCATTGCTTTCATGGAGGACATGAAGATTTGTATGGCAACCGCCGTTAGTGAGCGGCTCGGTCTTCAACAACGCATGGACCATATTTATTATGACCACTCTCTTGGTCAATTTCCGGTCTATGACGACTACATGAGGCATCTCTCCAACCTTCACCCATCCTACTACCTAGCTCCGGATGGTGGGCATCCGGAGAACGGGACCTTTCTCTACGGTGACATCAATTTGCATCCCGATTACTATAGTGCCCCGGTCTTTCCTACCCCGTCTTCCACCCATGGGGAGGGACATGACACTAGGTGGTTTGGGGGTGCCCCTTCCATCTTTGGTGAGGGAGGCACTAGTGGCTCGGAAGGTAACACGGGGGTGTTCATTGATATGACTACGGAGACGGGGGAATTCGGCTCGGACATGCCGATGAATACGGATGATTTCATCCGTGAGTCCGAGTTTGGAGCCTGCAATGATGAAGATGATGATAATGAAGAAGGTGATGACACCGACCTTGAAGAGGCCTAGTAATGATGGCCCTCTTCTCTCCCTTTCAATCCAAATGTCAAGTATGATTCCCTACAATCCAAACTTCTCATTCATATTTCAATTTCGTATGCATTTAGTTAGTTGTATGATATGTAGAATAGAATCATATAGTTGCATTCATTTAAGCTTGCATTAGATTTAAAATTTGTAATATACTATCACACATAAAAATTGCATTCATTTAGCATAGTTTGCATTGTTATTTCAATATTGCATGTAGCTTAGTTCATGCATTGCATCCCCATTTAAAAATACAAAAAAATTGAAAAATTGAAAATTTCACAAAAACATGCATTTTTATTCCCGAATCTCCTCCATACACTATGTACATAGATAAGTGTGGGGAGGAGATTCCTTATATTCAAAAAAAAAATCACAAAAACATGTCTTTTATTTTCAAAAAAAAAATCAACAAAATACAAAACACGTTCCTTTTCATTACTCTTGCCTCCCACCCACACTTCCCCCGTCACCGGGTATTGTATATAGCAAGTGTGGGGAGGAGGCCCAAAAAAAAAATTCAAAAACATACTATTTCCTTTTTGAGAAAACCAAACAAATACAAAAACAAGTACTTTATTTTGAAAAAAAAAATTACAAAAATACAAAAACATGTTATTTCTTTTTCTCTTTCCTCCCTACATTTCGTTCCATCGAGGACGATGTAAATCTTAAGTGTGGGGAGGGAAGTATCTACTTCGTATATATTTGTAAATAATTTTACATTTGTTAATAATTTGTGAATTTGGCAAAATTTCAAAAACAAATTCAAAAAAAAATAGAAAAACCTTCAAAAATCACAAAAATATTGCATTGTATATATATGTTCATTTGTTGGCTAACCTTTGGCATAGACATTGACCATTCGAGACAAAAAGGAGCTAGAAGACCGTTTGGTAAACTCGTCCTAATCTCTTACTCCCTTACCGTTCTTTCTTTATATATTTTGTATATTTGAAGGAGAATGGGATTTGTGCCTTGGATGTTCCTTTGGGGAACTATTGGATTGTTGGTGTTGATATGCTGCTAGGTTTAGTCAAAAATTTGTTGCACGTCTCCTATATGTTATTTTCATTTCTTGCATGCATTGTTACATGTATATATGTCGCGTTTCCTTCTTGTTGCATTTAGTTTGTATATAATGTTTTGCTTGAAATGTGGTCAAGGGAGGGAAGCATATACCCCAAGGACGACTTTTGTCTCAATCGTGCCTTCCCCCTCCTCATGGCTTGCACCCGTGTCCATAGGTTAGCCATGGGAAATTTGGAACCCGACCAACAAGTCTAAGCCGCCTTGTGAGACCATTGACCGTAGGCTAGACCTAGGTCTCGACCTAGCTACTCATATGTGAGGATTAGAGCCTCCTAGGGTTGGTACATTCATGCCCAACCCTCATTTAGGATTGTGAGTAGGTCTCCTCGTGGGACGTGTCATGTCTAGACGCATAAGTGTGTCATTGCGTCCTTAGACCGTGATTTGTATTTCATTTTTTGTGCACAAGTTATGAAATAAAATTTATTTTTACATGCATATGAATCTCGCATAGCCTAATTGCCTTGTTTTTTCCCTTTCATTATCTCCCTTTTTGATTCACCCCCTTTGAGCCTTAACCTTTTCATTTGGCAAACCCACTAAAATAGCTACATTCCATAACCACCCTTCCTTGATCAAGAATTGGTCGGTTTTGTAGTGGTGTCGTAGGAGGTGATTTGGGTCGTAATGGTGGATAATGTACATGTCCACTCGGGTCGAAATTTGGCATGCATTTGGCATTGTATATAAATAAGTGGTATTAATGTTAAAATGAAAAAAAATAGAAAAGTAAAAAACTTTTGAAAAAATGCAAAAAAGGAGAAGTTGTGATTGTAAATAATTGTGCTAGAAGAATAAAAAGGCAAGCAACACCTCGCCTCATCATTTAAAGGGGTAGAAAAAGCCGTTACTAAATAAAGGGGCAATTTGATGTTTTTCCAAAGTGAGTCGGGTTTACACAATTTTTGCAAGATTTGGGAAACCGAGTTTTTGTTAGGGTGTAAACGTTGCTCATTTGTTGAAATAAAAGGAGTATTTTCAAATTTTTCCAATTTGAGTTGGGTTTATGCAATTTTTGCATAGTGATTGGTTGTCAATTCTATGTTAGGGCATAGACGTGTCTCATGTGTTGCAATAATAAAAGGGATGTGATGTATCGATAATTCTTGATTTGAACTCCACATGTCCAAGCGGTGCTTGCAACAAACCCGTTTCGTCCTACTCCCTAGCCTCATTACAACCCTTATTTCATAATGTGTACATTGTTACATTTTGCATCTCATTTGGACATAGGACGGTCTTACACATTAGATTGCGGGCACGTTCTCACTAGTCGGAGTAGGAGAGTGTTTTTTTTCCTTTTTGTACAAAAACACCCGGAATTCTAATGAGAGATGAGTGAAAACCGTGAGGATGTCGTTGACTTAGGCCCCCTTAGTCATGGGTCTTTTGGTTGAATCTTGTGTTGGCCTTGTAATTCTCGGAGGTCTAGTCCTTCTTTCCCCTTTTCCCGCTCTAGAATCCGTTTCTTGAGCTTTGTTGGACACATTAGGGTTGTCTAGGCCTTGCCTAGGGGGTTGGCACCTCCATTGAGACTTTGAGACGGTATTTCCCGACCGAGACTATGTTTTGAAGCTGAAAATTCGGCCACTTAGATGAGGAAGTGGACCATTTTTGCTAGGTGCATTCTACTACTTGCTTTTGTGCTTATATGATTGAATGCATCGCATTTTTCTTGCAAGACCTCACTTGCCTCATGAGTCATGCTTTACCTCATAAGCACGACTACATGAGTTGAAAGGGCGTTGAGTGCGCTAATACTCAATTGGTTTATGTAGTAGAATAATTGAGTGATGCTTATATTGTGCACGCACTCTTGTTACTTATTATAGTAGTGTCTTGTGCATTGATTTTGGACTTACTCGAGGACGAGTAATGTTCAAGTGTGGGGAGGTTTGATATAGGATTCATTTGCACCATCTTCCTCCTCTATTTTCATACTTTCCGACTCAATTTGAGTCGGTTTTATATGCCCTTCCCTGCATTTTATGCCCCGATTCCCTAGACTATGACATCGTGCCTCCCTTGCAGGAATTGAGGTGGGAACGGAGGAATTGGAGCAAGAAGATGGTTTGATAGACTAAGTGTGGAAGAAGGAGGAAGAAGAGCTAAGTTGTACCCCCAGCCGGTCAGCCGGCTGGGATTCCCCCAAGGTATACAACAAGGCTAGTTAGGATGAAGTTAAAGCGAACAACCAGCCGGTCAAGCCACCGGCAGCCGGCTACCCGGCTGGGAGAACAAGAGGAAAGGAAGAATCAAGGAAAGTTACAGAGAACTCCCAGCCGGGCTAGGCACCGGCAGCCGGCCCACAGGCTGGGAGTGCAGGGTGAAGCTAAGAAGTCAACGAAGAAAAGAAGAAGTCAATGTACTCCCAGCCGGCCAAGCACCGGCAGCCGGCCCCCCGACTGAGCACACCTGATGACTTTGAAATCACAAATTTCTTCCAGAGAACTCCCAGCCGGGCCAAGCACCGGCAGCCAGCCCACCGGCTGGGAGTACACCTCCACATTTTGAAGCCCATTTGTAATTTCACCCTAATTGTTGTGCAACCTATAAATACCCCCTCCCTTAATCATTTGTACACAATACCCTAGATCTGAAATTACTACCTTAATCTTATGCAAACCCTTAATCAAAACTTCAATCTTTCCTTAATCAATCTTTAGTTACTTGTTATTATAGTTTAGAAATAGTTTTGCTGGATTGTTTACATTTTAGTATTGGGTTGTAAATTGGAGGTTGGTGAAGATTGTTCTTCCATTTAATCAAAGATTGCAACTTTGTCTTCATTATTGGTATAATCTCTTCCTTATTGTTGTTTATCTTTCAATTGTTTACATATTCAAGTTATTTAGTTATTCCATCTTCATATTATGTCTCTTCTTGGTTGTTACATGTCAAAGCATCCATCTTTTGTGTTTGTTATTCTAACTATGTGTGAGTAGTACTCTACTAGGATGGAGGGGGATCTCATATGGATTCATGAGGGTAGATTATAGCATAGAATGATTATAATTCTTGAGTTTAAGCATTTTAATTTTGTTATGCATGCTAGGTGTTTGTGTTAATGCTTGAATGAGGATTTAAGTGCTTTCACTATCTATCTTTGCTTGTTAAGTGAGAACTTGGCTAGTAAATAGGATTAGCATGATAAAATCGTAGTTGAGTTTATTAGGTGAGGACTTAATCGATCTTAACTTAGGGATTAGTCTCATATCGAGAGATAGAGTCTTTTCTATGCCTTTACTCTCGAATTTATCACCCTATGCATGTCTTCCCTGAACCATATAAGTGAACCTAATATCCTAGTCTCCTAATTATTGTTAATCACCTTCCATAGCATTTGTCTAATTTTTCTTGTTTAGTAATTCTCTTTAGTTAATTAAACCACCCAATTCCTTTTTAGTTGAACTAAACTAGTAGATAAATAACTAATCCTAGTGCCATAGATATCGTCCTTTGGGTTCGACCCTCACATACTCGCGATACCCTCGTACACTTGTGAGGTTACAAATAAAACACACATCACTAAAACGGTTTTCAAACCGAGTTTTCCGACCAAACAAGTTGATACACTTTCGTCGATTTCTCATCTCAAGCCTAGCATGTAAGTATCAGGGTGTAAAAATCCTCTTTTATCATGTTTTTCATTTGTTTTATGACTATAACATGCTAAAACATGCATAACATGATTCAAATATGGGTTAAATGAGCCAAAACCGGATTTTAGCCGGAGATAGGGGCTGCTTGTATAGCAGACAGGCTCGCCCCTAAACCCCCTCTCAGGCTTTAATACAGCCGTGTTTGGTTTCATCTTCCCCGTTAATTCATTTCTTATTTGTAATCGGTTTTTACCATTTCAAATATTTTAAATCATTTTCATGACAAACTTTTGACCATAAAACACTTTTCACCCTTGGTTCTTAATACCATGACGGTTTAATCCGTGTTTCGGTGATAATATTTGATTAAATGCATGTTAAAAAGGTATTTTAAAACCGTTTTATTTCATTTATTTACATTTTCAAAACAAATGCATTAGTCATAAATACAAAATTAACCTTAGTTCTACATACCATGTCGGATTTTAACCCGAGTACGATGATAAACATTGACTAATCACAAACAAATGAAGTTAAAACAATTAGTTCATAATCACTTTTCAAAACTATTCATGTCAAGCTTGCAAAATCGAACCCGGGATCGAATATCGTCAATACAATGATGATTATTCAAGTCCCGTTCTTCACATCAACACAAAAGCGGTCTAAACGACCTCTTCAAACCAAGACGGGTTCAAACACCCTCTTTTCAAACCATTTTACAAACTTTTTAATGGTCAGAAGACGTCCCTTCAATCGTCTGTTGACCCGCGCCTAAACAGACCACTCATTTTCCAATTTTCAAACCAGGACAGGCCTATTTGTATCGCCTGATGGCTCGCGCCTATATAGGCCGCCTGATGCAGACCCTGATTCCTTCCAGCACTTGTCTATGACGATCCCGACTTCGGTTAACACGAATACAGGATGGATCAGATGACAAATATGCTCTTTTACATTGTATTTGCAAAACGCCTTACTAAGACAAATGGATCACGTTATGCACCATAAACCTAAATCGGTAAATAGATGTTTAATTTCCGTCTTGCATGCAAATCAACATTAAATCTAACTCGACATAAAATACTTGATACTTGCATTAAAAAACCGACATAGAAACCTCACATGTTTGGTTCAAACTTGTGGATGCACATTCATGCATTTACCCGTTTTATCAACTTTTGCATTTAACCAACCAAGATCGATCAGTAGAGCCCGCTACCGCGGGCGGGATTGGGTGTCTGATTAAAGGGCTTCCCAATACGTACCTTCACCTCTTACTCAAAAACTTTGGATATTGGACGACCTTATCCAGGGCGTACGAGAGTCATTCTAGAGATAGGATGCTAAAGAGGGACGATTCCTTATCTTTAGTACCTATGTCAAACACCGCTTTTTGCCTTGGTTGACCTAGGTATAAAGTGGATTCGAACGGCTTCCAAGCATCCCACAAATGCTTGGTGGCGACTCCAAACATCTCTTGCATCGTTTCGAGACCCTTGCCGAGACGAAACCGACCGATCTAAAACGATCCGGTCGAAAGCATTTTTATGCCACCGAGCGTGGCTTTCAGACTGCTGCTATGTCCACAGATCAGCTGAGCGTCGCAGGTGGCCTATGTCCATAGGTAGTAAAGGATGACCCCTCCTACTGTAATACTACGGTTTTCTATGTCGTTGGGTACTCTATCGAGTGGGGCTTACTCTGTCAAGTAAGTAAGTTGTTTTACAAAACAGTGTTCTGTCTGATGGGTACTCGATCGAGTAAGTGTGGCACTCGATCGAGTAAGGGCCACTCGATCGAGTAAGTTACTTACTCGATCGAGTAAGTTACTTTTGCGGGTTGTTTTCTTCGGGTTGTTTTAGTCGGGTTTTTTTAGTAACGCGCAATTGATATATTAAGCTTTCCGTCACTTTCTTCATCATTTGTATATTTTATAAAACCCTTCAAAGAGAAAAGAAGTTACGTTGTCTCCGTTGTCACGTTACTATCAAATACCAAGGGCTAAGGTTGTCGGACCGTCACGTTCTTTACACCTTTGAGTTCGTCGTGTCGAGGGTAAGATCCTTGTATAGTTTTTATGTTGTTTCGTCAATTTTGGTTAAACCCTAATTGGGTAAATTTGGGGGTTTTGGGTGTTTGATTGGCTTAGTAGTAATTGCATGATTGTATATGTGATTATAGGAGGAGATTTCGTAGAAGAGCATTTTGATTAGCTGCTTGTGACGGTCTTATGATGGCTCATTTCAGGTAGGGTTTCCCTACTCAGTATTGGTCACATAATGTTGATGTTGTTGTTGTTGTTGTTGTTGTTGTTGTTGTTGTTGTTGTATCTCATATCGTTGTTGGATTGGTTTTGGTGATTGTTGATAATATAATGTTGATTGGCTGTGTAACTGTCTGTGATCTTCGGGGTGCGTCCCTAGCTGAGTGGAGTCACTTGCGGGAGTGGCTTCACGCCCTAGATTCGCCTTATGTGGAATCCGCCACAGAAGGGATGTGCACATTAATGAACATGGGTTTATCGCTCGATGGAGATGAGCAGGGCTTAGGTGGGAACGGCTGTGGTCCCCCACTGGTGGCGAGGAGTACCTGTTGCGATGGGTACTCTGGCAGGGCTACACACTTTAGTGTGTAGTCAGTTATGTGGAGATTGGAGATGGAGACTGGGTTCTGTTGAGCTGTTTGAACTGTTTGTGTACTTATTTCATTGTGGCATTGTTTTTGTGTAATTAGTACTAACCCCGTTTAAATGTTTTAAAAATTGTGGTGATCCATTCGGGGGTGGTGAGCAGTTGTTGAACAGGTATGAGAAGATACGCTTGGGTTAGATGGGATGAGTCACCACGATGCAGTCTTAGAGTCTTCCGCTGTTTTGATTTAGTTGTTTAGTACTTTTGGGATTTGAGAACTTTGTATTTCACTTTTATCAGTTTTGGCTTTGAACATGTAATCACTTTAAACTATATTGCTATTTAAATATGTTTCTTCATTGTCATTTGATTATCATTGCCTTGGGTAACCGAGATGGTAGCATTCCCATGCCTTAAGTGGTCCTGGTAAGGCACTTGGAGTATGGGGGTGTTACAAAGTGGTATCAGAGAGACGATCTTGAAACCTGTAACCAATGAACCTAATGAACATAGGGAGTCAAACTAAAATGAACCCGGGTAGGAGTTATAGGAGCTAATGCAAAGACTTGGGAGACGTCCTAAAGTCGCGAACTCGCATTACAACTTTGAACCGGTCACCATGGGATGTGAGTCGGGATCGCTATATGTTTACCTTGTGTGTTATGTATCTATATAGTAACATGTTGTGTGAATTGGTGGATGCATGATTGTGGTGGAATGGGAAATGTGGTAAAAAGTGTTGTGTATAAACATGTTGCATGATGGTTGGTTTATAATGTTGTTTGGAATTGTTGGAAAAGTACATGAGAAGGATGAATGATGTGGTGGAAAAAGGAAGTAGTTCATATATGATAATATGTGATGAATAATGATGTTGCAGGAAGGATGATTTATAATGTGGCATAATAGTAACATGTGAATATGAAAGTTGTGTCGTATACGTATATTTTGTTTGCGTAAAGTTATATGATAAGTTCATGTACTTGTCCACTATTGTTCATATGTATATGTTGTATGAAGTGTGTAGTTGTAATGGATGAATTGGTTGGAAAAAATTAAGTAAGTAATTGCATAAGAACATGAAATTCATGTGTGGAACATGTCTATGTGGGTAGTGGATTTTATAATGTTGCTATGTTAGTAACATGTGAATTGGGGAATTTGATGTTGTATGTTATGCTATTATTTTGCGTAAAGTTATAGAATAAGAGTATGTGGGTCGTACATGATTGATAAGTTGAATAATATATGTGCATAGGGATGTTGTTGTTTGGCTTTTGTAGATAGTAAGATGTGGTTAGAGGTACTGGTTTTATGAGTTTTGGATTGGTTTTGTTTGCTTGGTTGTTGTTTAAGTTGTTTGGAAGTAAAAATCAAATAGTTATGTTGTTCGATTATAGAGAGGTTGTCTTTAAACTGTTATAACTTGAGATGTATATATGATTTTGATGTGATTCCAATTGGAGGTGATAGCTTGTCTTTTTACGATTCTAACGATAGGTCACATGCCCAAAATGACCAAGAAACGAGTGAGATATGACCGTTTTACAAAAATTGGACAGTGTTGAGAAATGCGTAGGGTACTCGATCGAGTGGCCCTCACTCGATCGAGTGCACCCCTTGTTACTCGATCGAGTAACCCTTACTCGATCGAGTAGCCCTGGTAATTTGTTATACGTACTTCTGACTTTCACCTACTCGATCGAGTAGGCTGTACTCGATCTAGTGACCCCTGTTTTGGGTCATATGCTTATCTTTTGATTTCGTTGCATATTATGTTTAATTCAAAGGTATTATTTTGCTTCTTTATGCATTGTTTTACATTTGTGTCGATCTTGATGCGTAAGTTACCCAATCTTATGATGTGGTGAGTGGCACCTTATGGTGGGTATGAGTTCGGTGGCGAGGACATGAGTTATATGTGGTTGTGATGGATATTGGAAAAAGAAAAGGAACATTGCTGAGTTGGTTGAGGCATGGTGCAAGTTTTATGAGACATGGTGAGTGATATAATTGTGAATTTGAGTGATGTAAAGGTAAGTGTATATGAGTAAAGAGTGATGTAAGTGTAAGAAACGTGAGAATGAAAAGGTTGAAAGGAAGGATGTGGGTAGTAGCAACTTGAGATGTGTAAGAAATTATGGAGGGAGATGGTTAGATTGTGTTGGTTAAGAATATATGTAATGAAAGATCGTTGTAGAGGGATGGAGAAGAGTGGTATATAGTGAACTTAGTGGAGACATGCCGCGACGTGGATTTGCAGATAGTGAGTGAGTTTGGGAATTTGTATCATCAAGAGGCGAAACTAATGTGTGATTTTCTTGGGCAATTAACGGTATGAAATGAGTAAAAAAAAAATTAAAAAAGAAAGTGATTGGTGATGAGTGTGAGTGATAGCATGAGATGGTCTGGACTGATTGTTGATAAGTGTGAGTGATAGCATGGTAAGAGAAAATCCATGGTAAGAAAGAGTGAGATGATACTGATATAAAATAATGGGATTCGAGTTTTGGAGCAATGAGAAGGTAACCAGAGCACTAAAGAATTAGATAGAAGTAATAAGGAGTTGAAATATTAATTGGTATTGTTGAGTGTAAAGAGAAAAGAAGGATAAAAAGTAAACTGGGAAAAATGTTGACCGGAGTTATGTGATATAGAAGTAATGAATCGTCGAGATGTGTGGTACTATCATGAGGATTTAAGGTAACGGTTATGTAGGAGTTCCAGGACGACATGTTAATCATGAGTTTCGAGGAATTAAGGAAAGTAAAAAGCTTGGTGAAGAATTTGCACGATAGGAGATCTTGGTGGTGGGTTGGGTGACGATACAATTAAGGATAGTATTGGGAAGAAGGTTGAGGTAAATTTTGTTGGTGGATTTGATGTCGTTATTTAGAATGCTAACCGAAGATAGGAAATGAACTGTTATTTTTAGAGGTGGGTGGAAGATATTTGTTGTACGAGCAGTGGTGGTATTGTGGTGTTGTCACTAGTGGTTAAGGGTGATGACAGATAAGAAAGATAGCAATTCTAAAGAGGTTGATCTTGTATAGGCCGGATTGATATGTATGGTTGTGAGGAAATATAAGACGTCGTCTTAGGAGGCGGTTGCTATTAGTTGAGTATTAGCTGTATGGTTATATTTGGCAGGGGGTGATGGTTATGCGAATGGGAGAGTATTCTATGAGGGGCATACGAGTTAAGCTCGGGCGAGAGGTAACCTTTATCAGGTGGTAACTTACGTGTTCAGGATTGACTAGTTGGATGTGATTACGGGTCTATGATGTGTATAAATGTTTGTGTGACGTTCTGACCTCATGAGAAATGGTATGATGTGATAGTTATAAAGTTGTTATATGAATGTTTTGTGATATATGTTGGGTACGGTAAACTAATGGAATGATGTTCAAAAGTGATAGTTTGGGTGACCTGGCATGGCTAGTTATACTTGTATGTGTATTCATGATATATGTTTATTCCGTGAAAAGGTATGAATGATATTCATGAGATTCTTGTCTATTTATTCCGTATAATATGTTGTGTTGTGATCTAGTAAAGCAGTTTTGAGTGAGTTTTCTTGTCCGGAAAGTTATACTGAGTCAGTGATTATGGGAATTGTATGTGGTTGTGATGTCTATCGATGTGGTTGTTGTGCCTTGGGTGGTGATCCGGGCACGGTACTTCGTGTTGTGATGCGGGTATTTTCGCGCTGCGGTGTGGCTGTTGGTGGCAGTGTTGTGATGCCGTCACTGGTTATGGTGGAGTAGGCGGGATGATTACGATTCAAGTTTCGAAAGTACATACCAGTTATACATAGATTGTTGTTTTGTTTTCTGCTGTTTCCTGTGAGTTTCAGTTTGGACAGATAGACGGTTGTTTTGTTTATTGATGTTTCTTACCAGTTTCAGCTTGGGCGTGAGGGTAGAGTATGATATGGAAGAGAGTTGTGTATGTTTCTGTTGCCGGCATGGTATAGCGATATTCTGTTGATGGGACACAGTTCTGAAAGGTTGTTACAATAATTTTGATCTTGTTTTAAGATGAGGCATTGGTAGACATAGTAATGGCAAGTGAATGGTGGAACATATGTTGTACTGATCTGAAAGCTGCAAGTGGTTCATAATCTTTTATTGGGACAATGAGTATAGGGTGTTGGAAATTAGTATCATGATAAGTTATGGGTGAGTTTTGCGGTAATGAAAGAAAAGAACTTGAGGATCTAGTGTGAGTGTGTGTAATAATTGTGGATCGTGAGTTATGAGTATGGAGATAGGTGCATGTATAGAGGACTATGTCGTTTTGGCGGTAATAGGGAACAGTTGAAGTTTTGGTTAAGCTAAAGATTTTGTGGTATAGGTTAGGTGGTGTGCCGAGTGAATTGAGGTATGAGAACTGTTTAAGTAAGAGAGCCTTGGATATAGGAATGGTGAGTGTTTAGATTATAGGAGGTTATCTTTGACATGCGGTGGTGATGAGGATAATGAGAAGATATAGCTAATGATTTAGTATTAGTGAGTTACGAGGACGTAACATTTATCTTAAGAGGAGTAGGATGCGATAAAAGAGAGTTTCATGGTTGTGCATGTTGTAGCATAATTGGAAGTAGAGTGTTGGTGTAGCATAAAGGATGGATCTTTGTTGTGATTGCTTTTATTAAAGGTCATGGCCGTGCTTGTAGTAGTTCGATATTTAAGAATGGGAGAATACTTTGATAGAGTTGACAGTTGGATGATGATGTTTATGAGTTCGATGGTGTTGACAGTTGGATGATAATGTTTATGAGCGTGAGTAAACTTCGAGGACGAAGTTCCTTTTAAGGGTGGTAGAATGTAATATTCCGTTTGATGTTTATGAATGTCTTGATATTGGATTCGCTAGTAGATAATGTGTTAGTGAGACGGAGCTAGCGACGTTGGTGGATGGTATTTGGAAGTGTATGGAGTTAGTGTCGACAGACTATAATGTGGTGGATACGATATCGTGAGTCATGTTGTGGAGGTAGGCGTAGTTGGTGGAGTTGGTGTTAAGAGTTCATGTTTTATAGGTTAGGGTTTTGTTTTGAGTTCTTAGTTGCGTTGTTGTGTCTTGATCGAGTTAGTATGTTTGTTTTGAGTATGGGTTGAACTTCGGGGACGAAGTTGTTTTTAAGGAGGGAAGACTGTAATACTACGGTTTTCTATGTCTTTGGGTACTCTATCGAGTGGGGCTTACTCTGTCGAGTAAGTAAGTTGTTTTACAAAACAGTGTTATGTCTGATGGGTACTCGATCGAGTAAGTGTGGCACTCGATCGAGTAAGTTACTTACTCGATCGAGTAAGTTACTTTTGCGGGTTGTTTTAGTCGGGTTTTGTTAGTAACGCGCGATTGATATATTAAGCTTTCCGTCACTTTCTTCATCATTTGTATATTTTATAAAACCCTTCAAAGAGAAAAGAAGTTACGTTGTCTCCGTCATCGCGTTACTATCAAATCCCAAGGGCTAAGGTTGCCGGATCGTCACGTTCTTTACGCCCGTTGAGTTCGTCGTGTCGAGGGTAAGATCCTTGTATAGTTTTTATGTTGTTTCGTCAATTTTGGTTAAACCCTAATTGGGTAAATTTGGGGGTTTTGGGTGTTTGATTGGCTTAGTAGTAATTGCATGATTGTATATGTGATTATAGGAGGAGATTTCGTAGAAGAGCATTTTGATTAGCTGCTTGTGACGGTCTTGTGATGGCTCATTTCAGGTAGGGTTTCCCTACTCAGTATTGGTTACATAATGTTGATGTTGTTGTTGTTGTTGTATCTCATATCGTTGTTGGATTGGTTTTGGTGATTGTTGATAATATAATGTTGATTGCCTGTGTAACTGTCTGTGATCTTCGGGGTGCGTCCCTGGCTGAGTGGAGTCACTTGCGGGAGTGGCTTCACGCCCTTGATTCGCCTTCTATGGAACCCGCCACAGAAGGGATGTGCACATTAATGAACATGGGTTTATCGCTCGATGGAGATGAGCGGGGCTTAGGTGGGAACGGCTGCAGTCCCCCACTGCGGCGAGGAGTACCTGTTGCGATGGGTACTCTGGCAGGTCTACACACTTTAGTGTGTAGTCAGTTATGTGGAGATTGGAGATGGAGACTGGGTTCTGTTGAGCTGTTTGAACTGTTTGTGTACTTATTTCATTGTGGCATTGTTTTTGTGTAATTAGTACCGACCCCGTTTAAATGTTTTAAAAACTGTGGTGATCCATTCGGGGGTGGTGAGCAGTTGTTGAACAGGTATGAGAAGATACGCTTGGGTTAGCTGGGATGAGTCACCACGATGCAGTCTTAGAGTCTTCCGCTGTTTTGATTTAGTTGTTTAGTACTTTTGGGATTTGAGAACTTTGTATTTCACTTTTATCAGTTTTGGCTTTGAACATGTAATCACTTTAAACTATATTGCTATTTAAATATGTTTCTTCATTGTCATTTGATTATCATTTCCTCGGGTAACCGAGATGGTAGCGTTCTCATGCCTTAAGTGGTCCTGGTAAGGCACTTGGAGTATGGGGGTGTTACACCTACGAGACCATGTAAGACCCAAACTAGACCTATTAGACTTTCACTGGACCGAGTAGAACTCTAGGTGGACCAAGTGAGTTGGCACTCGGTCGAGTAAGGGCATACTCGACCGAGTGAGTGCCACTCGTCGAGTGAACCGGTCACTCGGTCGAGTGGTGCTAAGCTTTACCCGAGAGAGGATATTTCGGGATTTCATCCTATCCCAACCTTATCCCCTTCATTCTTCTTCTTCTTCTCCTTTCTTACTCTAAAAACACTCTCCCCTCTCTCTAAACTGATCCCAATGCCCTTCCCTTGGCCTTCAAGCTTGGATTAATGGAGGAATACCTCTCCTAATTCCCGATCTACCTTTATAAGTAGAAATCTCACCTTTTCCTCTTTGTCTTATGAGTAATCTCGAGTTAGGGTTTACTAAGAGAGATTAATTAGTATTTAGTTATGTAAAATGAGTAATTAGTGAGTAATAATAAGGGATTTTATGTTGTATTATAGTATAGAGTGGGTTGTGATAGTTATTATATGATTTATGTAGGATGAGACGGTTTTATGAGATGGATACTTGGATTGGTGATTTCGATTAGCTTATGGATTATGCTAAAAGGTAGGTTATCCTACTCGGTTTCAATATTGTATATGCATATTTGAGTGTCTTTCCTTACTAGTGCATTCATGAGTCGGTTAGTATGTATGTGGGATTGAATTCATGAATTGGGTCATATGTTAAATGTTGTCCTTCCATTAGTCAGTCATACATGGTTGTGGTTGTATTGTGTTGGAGGTCTTTGGTGGTGGTACTTGATTGTTGAGGAGACGTAAGACGGTTGGGAAACCGTCTTGCGCTCGGGTCGTCCCTTGGAGCTTCCCACTCCAAGGGGGATGTGCACATTAATGACTTGAGTCACGGAGGGACTCGTGTGGTTAAGGCACGACGTCTGGCAGAGGATCCGGTTGGCTTTCGGACCCGGTACGTCTGGGCGTGTCCCGGTACCTTTGCATGAGGTGTGGTGTCGTGGGCACGTCCCTGGCACAAGTGGTTATGGGTACGTCGTGTCCCGGTACCGATATGGTGATTGCATAGTCGAGTCTCATTCACATAATTATGCCGCGTCTACACTTATCGAGTCATGTCTTATGTTTGTGTATTGAAACTAACGTTTGTTGTGTCCGTGTAAATGTCACCTATTTTCGGGGTGGCTCGTGTCGATCCATATGATATTTTCGATCATATGGGGAGCAATTGTTTACAAGTTAGCTTTGGTAGCATGCGGGAGAAGGGAACGAGCCGTGATGACATTCGAGTCGAGCATAGTGGATTAGACTAGTTTAGTAGTCATGAGTTGTATTATTCGTTTTATTTATTCATTTATGTCTATGTAATCTACTAAATATTTATTTATGTTAATTGTTTCTCAATTGCGACTTCGATTTCACTACCACGGGAAACCGAGAAGGTAACATCTCCCCATTACCTTGGCCGGGTAAGAAGGGGGTGTTACAACATTAAAGAAAATTACGCCTACCGTAATGCAATAAGTCGATCGACTAAAATAGTCTGTCGATTGACTAAATACACCTGCACAGAATTCGACTCTTGTACGATAACAAACAAAATAATGGCGAGTAGGATATCCCTACCTTTAACATCAATAACTCCACGATAAAGAGGTAATGAATCTACTAGAAGCGCTCTTCTACGAGTCCACCAGCTAGATTAAGCAATAACCATAACATACGATCAAGACTCATCTTTAACAATGACGGAGACAACCCATATCACCAACCCATACCCATCTGGTCATGGCCTGGTTAAGGTCTGACCACGGCCAGGTCACGGCTAAGGCAAATTTCGACTCAATCTGATCAATGCTAAATTAAATAGACTAATTAGACTCCCTAAACCCAATTTAGGGTATTCATTATGTTAGAAATCTATATCTCATTATTTGACATATTCATATATGTGATAATTTTAATTTAGTCATAAAATTAAACATTGATCTTATGCATGCAAACAATAAAGAAAATAAGGAAGAAATCATCAACCCTTACATTGATATTTCGGATTATTGGGCACAAGTAAGATCTCCTTCTAACTTGTTCTTGAGCTCTCCTTAAATGGATGAACAAAGGATTCAAGTATAGAATCCCTCCCAAGGAATAATACCCAAGATATACTCTTAACAAAATTAATATTATTAATACTAGAACAATATTAATTCAAAATAAAAATTGACCCAAAATATTTATTTTGGTTCTCTTAATTCGGCTAAGAGGAGGAAGAAAAGAGAAGATTTTTATCTCTCTCTAAAACTCTTATTTTAGATGTAAAAATGAATGAATAATAATGTTTTTCCAAGAGTAGTCTATATGCAAAAATAAGACAAAAACTCTTTGCATGGAGGGTGGAAAAACCGAGTATGGGTGGGAGAGAATGGCCAATGCATGCACAAGGTGGGCTTCACAAGATTGTGTAGGTATGCATGGCTAGTATTAGGCTAACATCATTATGTTTACCACTAACATAATTAACATAATATATACCTAATACTCCCCATTATTTCGGTCCATTTAGTGTAAAATGGAAAATCCATTTTACACATTATTTTGTCAATTTGTCACATTTAACATGTCATGTAAAAATGTTATGTATTTTTAACATATTAAAATCAACGTATTAATAAAAATACGTCATATACAAAATTGACTTAGTAATTCACAATTACTTGTACCAAAATATTTTACCAATTATAAATCACAACATCTTGTATTTATAATAAATTATTCATTCAAATGCAATTGTTTCCTTAAACAATAATTTCATCTAAGTAATAAAACAATTCGATCACTTAGACCGTATCTTATTTAATCAGATTATAATGAGATACGTAAATATTACTTCCAAAATCATCCGTCAATTTTAAGTAATTTAATTAACCCGTATCGTCATACGATCAATTAAATGATCAATTAAGAGTATTATCCTTTAGGTATGACCTAAGGGGATCAACTGATCACCACCGTCGCACGACAAAGAATGTCAAACTCTAGTCACCAATCATTACCGATATGTGTGGACCAGTTGACAGTAAAATATTACTTCCCAATTGTATTCTTTAAAATGAGACTTAAACATGTGATCATTATGATCAACAGTTGTGATCGCATTATTGTCGGAGGACACAGTTTCCAACAATCTCCCACTTGTCCTCAACAAGTGTGCATCACCAATTCTCTTGTCCTATTACTATCTCCCACTCAATGCAAGGTGTCTTTCAGGTCGTACTTGCAAGTGATCATATCGAGAGTGGTTTCCTCGATCTGGAGAATAACTGATTGACCGGATTTATCTAACATAGATATCTTCCGAGCGTGGCCACGCATTTCCAGTTCATTACTCCCCGAGTGGCCCTGAGATATTGTTATAACCCTGACTAGGGGTGGACAATTCCTATCGCACTCATTCCCTTCGACTAGCCACATCCATCATAACCCAAAATATGCCCATTTGACCCCATTTACGAAGGTCGTAGTAACACAAATCAAAGTTAATCTGAAACTGTGCCATCTTAGGCGAATAGTCTTTAGTCAAAATAATCGACTCATTAGAATACTATAGTAGCTCTCGCCACGACCAGGCTATGTAAATTTGCCAGAACTCTATAAGCGGTCATTAGGCCCGACAAAGTGTTCCTAACAGTCTACCTATGTGATCGACTAGTCATTCTCATATGACTCTATGGCACTTGAACTTGCCATCAATCGCATTACACTCTAGTCACTTCGAGACGTCACCTCATACAAGTGACTATGGGCAAATACTATGTTAATCCGTGTTCACTTTAACGGGGTTCAATTGTCTCCACAACCCGTTTGGATGTAACAATGTATAAAGAAAAGATAAAAGACAAATGTGATTATGAACATGAACAAAAACAACACTTTTATTTCATTTCAAAATCTAACAAAAAACTTGGTACACGTTTAAGTCCCATGGACGCAACATGTCCATCATGCTTAGCCTGCGATAAAGGCTTGGTAAGCGGATCGGCAATGTTGTCATCCGTCCCAACCTTACATATCGCAATTTCCTTTCTTTCTATGAAATCTCTAATTACATGATATTTTCTAAGTACATGTCTAGATCTATTACTAGACTTTGGCTCTTTAGCTTGGAAGATCGTCCCACTATTATCACAATAGAGAGTGATGGGATCATTGGCGGTAGGTACTACTCTTAGACCTTTCGTGAATTGCCTGATCCACACAGCTTCCTTGGCAGCTTATGATGCTGCAATGTACTCAGCCTCCGTTGTTGAATCGGCAGTCACAGCTTCCTTGAAGCTTCTCCAGCTAATGGCACCACCATTGAGCATAAAAACGAAACCAGCTTGTGATTTCATGTCATCTCTATCCGTTTGAAAACTCGAGTCTATGTATCCATTAACACGAAGCTCGGTGTCTCCTCCAAACACTAGGATAGAATCCTTAGTCCTTCTCAAGTACTTAAGGATGTTTTTGACGGCTATCCAGTGACTCTCACCTGGATTTCCTTGATATCTACTCGTCATGCTCAAGGCATACGAGACATCAGGACGTGTGCATATCATGGCGTACATGATTGATCCAACAGCGGAAGCATAAGGGATCAATTTCATGCGTTGAACATCATGGGGTTCGGAGGGCGATTGAGTCTTGCTCAATATCGTCCCGGTTACCATAGGTACCAATCCCCTTTTGGATTTGTCCATGCTGAACCGTCGAAGAATCTTATCAACATAAGACTCTTGACTTAGTGCCAATATCCTCTTGGATCTATCTCTATGGATCCGGATACTTAATATGCGTTGTGCCTCTCCTAAATCCTTCATTTGGAAGTGGTTACCTAACCACTTCTTAACAGAAGACAACATTGTAATATCATTTCCAATGAGTAGTATGTCATCGACATACAAGATTAGGAACACAACATTGCTCCCACTAAATTTCATGTATAAACATGGTTCCTCAACACTTCGAGTGAAACCATTCTCTTTTATCACATGATCGAATCGATGATTCCAACTTTTAGATGCTTGCTTAAGACCATAAATGGATCTCTTAAGCTTGCACACTTTGTTAGGATTCTTAGAATCAACAAAACCTTCGGGTTGTATCATGTACACCTCCTCTTCTAAATGCCCATTTAGAAAAGCGGTTTTGACATCCATTTGCCATATTTCATAATCATGAAATGCGGCAATCGCTAACAAAATCCGTATGGATCTTAGCATGGCTACGGGGGCGAAGGTCTCATCATAATGGAGACCTTGGACTTGGGTAAATCCTTTTGCCACTAGCCTAGCTTTGTAGACATCATCATGTCCCTCTATGCCATTCTTGACTTTGAAAATCCACTTGCATTGAAGAGGTCTTGCCCCTTTAGGCAAATCTACCAAGTCCCAAACTTAGTTTTCATGCATAGAGTCCATTTCGGACTTCATGGCTTCAAGCCATAAGGAGGAATTAGGACTAGAGATTGCGGCCTTGTAGGTGGCGGGCTCGTCGCTTTCCAAAAGCAACACATCGAGTGTTCCATCTTCTTCAATAAGTCCCACATATCGATCGGGATGGCGAATAACACGGCCCGTTCTTCTAAGTGGTGGAGAGACAACCGCGTTAGACGACGAAGGAACATCTTCTTGCGTCTCTATGTCGGTTTGTGGCTCTTGAACTTCATCAAGTTCAAAATTTCTCCCATTCTGTCTCTTAGAAATAAAGTCTATTTCTAAGAAGACAGCCTCGCAAGACACAAATACTTTGTTATCTTGAGGTTTGTAGAAGTAGTATCCTCGAGAGTTAGAGGGGTAACCTACAAAGGTGCATTTTTCGGATCTTGGGGCAAGCTTGTTGTCGGTCTTTGCCTTGACGTAAGCATCACATCCCCAAATCCTCATATAGGATATATTGGGAACTTTTCCCGTCCACATCTCATATGGAGTCTTTTCGGTTGTCTTTGTGGGACTATTGTTCAAAGATCTAATTGCGGTTTAAATCGCAAATCCCCAAAACGAGTTTGGTAGCTCGGTTTGACTCGTCATGGATCGAACCATATCAAGTAGGGTTCGATTTCTCCTTTCGGCAACACCATTGAGTTGTGGTGTTCCGGGTGGAGAAAGTTGTGATATAATACCACAACCTTTCAAGTGTGAATCGAATTCAAGGCTAAGATATTCTCCACCACGATCGGAACGTAGTGCTTTTATCTTTTTGTCCAATTCGTTCTCTACTTTGTTTTGAAATTCCTTGAATTTCTCAAACGCTTCACTCTTATGTTTCATTAAATAGACATACCCATGTCTACTCAAGTCGTCGGTGAAGGTTATGAAGTAGTCATAATTTCCTCGAGCGGTGATACTCATTGGTCCACATACATCAGTGTGTATGAGTCCCAATAGTTCACTAGCTCGTGTCCCTTTACCACTAAAAGGATTACGAGTCATTTTGCCAAGAAGGCAATATTCGCATGTTCCATATGATTGATAATCAAATGGTGTAATCACATTACTTGAAATTAATCTTTTGATGCGATTCTCGTTTATGTGACCTAATCGACAATGCCAAATGAACGCTTCACTTGGGTCACTTGATTTGAGTTTCTTTGATTGAATGTTATAGATATCATTAGTCGGATTCGAGGTTTCTAAAATGTAAATGCCATTAATGGAAGAAGCTTGGCCTATAACCAAGTCGTTCCTAGAAATAGTACAACGATTGTTCTTAATGACAAAACAAAAACCGTCCATGTCTAGCATGGCGATTGAAATAATGTTTTTAGAGAGTGTAGGCACATAAAAACAATTATGTAAATACAACTCAAATCCATTAGGCAAAGCTAATACATAAGTTCCTTTGGATTCGGCCGCTACTCGAGCTCCATTTCCAAGGCGTAGATCCATATCTCCTTTGCTAAGCCTCTTCACGTCTCTTAAACCCTGTAAATGATTACAAAGGTGAGAACCACAACCGGTATCCAGTACCCATGTCGTAGTGGAAGTATAATTTATATCAATAACATAAATTTCCTTAGGAATTTTACCTTTTGGAACGATGATTCCTTCCCTTATATTTCGCAAATATACGGGACAATTCCTAAGCCAATGTCCCATGCCATAGCAATAATGGCACTCATCATCAACTTGCTTGAAGTTTTTCACTTTCTTTCCCTTCTTCTTGAACTTTTTGCCCTTTGAAGCAAGAACTTGATTGCTTGAGCTCCCAGTAGTTTTGGCATCTTTATCTTCCAGAGACAAAGATCCTATAGATTTTATGAGGCGGTCTTCCTGAGACGGACTCACAAGAGATCTTGTAGGAGGTTTAGAAGAAGTGATGAAGTTTAGGTTTCCATCCGAACCAATCCCAAAATGAAGTTCTCTAGTAGTGTTGAAATCATTGTTGGAGCAAACGTTGTCAAAAACATTGTGACAAGACTCAATAGTTATCGGTGCGGTAGCATTTCATGGATTCATTGTAATGAACTACAAGTATGGAGGAAAAGAAAATATTAACATTTGTCTTTTTAAATCATACTTGTAAATAAATTAACAAGATATGAGCATTTATATAGTGACCTCTACCCAACTATCATAAATGATTCCAAGATCCAAATTCATATTAACTTGGGCACGGTAGGGCCGATGAAACTCTTATCAATATAACTCGGTGGATTAACGCTTTAATCGATTCTACTTCTAGAACTATTGGTCGATAAAATTACATTAACCTTTATCTTTAGCCCGGAACACATGCGACTACGGTCACGAATACTTCCGTTGAGTTCAATCCAAATTTCGAATAAATGTGTCCATGATCCAAATCCACATCAACTTGGGCACGGTATGGCCGATGAAACCCTCATCAACATGAATTCGGTGGATAGACATTTATCACCCACTTCCCCTACGTAACAAGGTTTGTACCCCGGTAGGGCCGAGTGCACTCCCTCACGAAATAGGTTTTCATGGTTTCTACTTTTTGGTAAGGCTAAGTCTCAATTGTTTAATTTTAGCGAGAGGTCATGTCAATTTATCATCTATCACGTTTTAAGTGAACTAAAGCGGTGAACTTCGATAATTGTAATTGACACGGTCGAAATACTCGATTAAAAGATGATGCATGTTTTAGTTATGGCGATTTAGCGATGCATGCGACATATAAATAAAATGCAAAGCATAAAATAAATCCTAGTATAACCTTCCTAAAATAGAAAATCTAATTAACTATTACATATTCGGAAACCAACTCCATTGGTCCCTTGAATTTCGGTTTTGGCACGCATCTCGAGGTAACACCGTCTTTATGTATCGTCTTCCTTGAGTGACACCGTCTTCAAGGAACTCCGAAATAAATAAATTACATAACAAATTACATAATTTCCTATTATACATTTGTAATTAAAAGAAAATAAATCTATTAAATTACAAAACGGTGATACGAGATCACAATAAATTACAACCGAATCGATATTCCCATACATTTCGGGTAATACCAATTAAAAACTAAGGCCATACTAAGTAAAAAATTACATAATTCAAAAATACATAAAATAAAATTATGACAATCATAAATAAAATGCATCATTATAATATGTATGAACATGCTTAATTTTATGCTAAATCGCCTTTACGGAGCCAATATCGTATATTAAACGTTTTTTACGGATTTGCGTGATTCAACCTTTTAGAATCACAATAAATTACATAAATTCATATTTATGCACAAGTTAATTACCCTAACCAACTTAGGACTCAAAATTAGTCTCCACTAACTATTTGACTATAATTAACTCATATTTCTTAAAATTGTTCATTAATGGACCCAAAATTACAATAAAATGCTATAAACTTCAAATAAATCACAAAAATTTCAAATAAATTCAAAATTTGAAATTTAAACTCATGAACATTCTGGAAAAAAATATCATGACACTCATAATGTTCAAAAACTTAGGTTAAAAATTTTGAAATTTATCCGGAAAAACAATGTTGCGGTTTATCGGTTTTAACAAATATAATCATAAAACATGAGAAAAATTATATTTATCAAATTTTCAATTTTAGATCTGAAAAAGATAATAAAATGCAATATGTGACGTTTTTCCTTAGTCATGAAGTATGTTTTAGCAATTATTCACTAATTAAGTCACTATTTATGCTATTTTTCATCAAAAATTCATAAATCATGCATGAAGATTTCATTATAGCCTATTATTTTACACACATCTTGTAAAATTACATGTGACAACATACTAAATTTATATGACCAGATTCAAAATTTATCTCATATTAACCCATTTTCATTCAAATTCGATTTTTATCATGAAAAATCTATATTTCGAGCATAAGAACTTCAAAAATTCTGAAAATTTACAGGTCATCTAAAAATAATATATGTGAAAACATATCCAAAAACCACTGTAAAATTCGAAGTTTAGCTAATTTTAGTCCGAAAATGACATTTTAATCATAAAATCACATTTTTAATGCCATTATTATATAAGATGAACAATAAAATCCATAAATTAACCAAAATATCCTAAATACATTTTAAGATCAGAAACTTTAACATGCATAATTTATTTCGTGATATATCATAATAATACAAATTTACAAGTTTTATATGTTAATCGTATAACTCGGAAAAACTATAACCGATTTGCATGCAAACAACCAAAGGCTCTTGATACCGCTTGTTAGAAATCTATATCTCATTATTTGACATATTCATATATGTGATGATTTTAATTTAGTCATAAAATTAAACATTGATCTTATGCATGCAAACAATAAAGAAAATAAGGAAGAAATCATCAACCCTTACATTGATATTTCGGATTATTGGGCACAAGTAAGATCTCCTTCTTACTTGTTCTTGAGCTCTCCTTAAATGGATGAACAAAGGATTCAAGTATAGAATCCCTCCCAAGGAATAATACCCAAGATATACTCTTAACAAAATTAATATTATTAATACTAGAACAATATTAATTCAAAATAAAAATTGACCCAAAATATTTATTTTGGTTCTCTTAATTCGGCTAAGAGGAGGAAGAAAAGGGAAGATTTTTATCTCTCTCTAAAACTCTTATTTTAGATGTAAAAATGAATGAATAATAATGTTTTTCCAAGAGTAGTCTATATGCAAAAATAAGACAAAAACTCTTTGCATGGAGGGTGGAAAAACCGGGTATGGGTGGGAGAGAATGGTCAATGCATGCACAAGGTGGTCTTCACAAGATTGTGTAGGTATGCATGGCTAGTATTAGGCTAACATCATTATGTTTACCACTAACATAATTAACATAATATATACCTAATACTCCCCATTATTTCGGTCCATTTAGTGTAAAATGGAAAATCCATTTTACACATTATTTTGTCAATTTGTCACATTTAACATGTCATGTAAAAATGTTATGTACTTTTAACATATTAAAATCAACGTATTAATAAAAATACGTCATATACAAAATTGACTTAGTATTTCACAATTACTTGTACCAAAATATTTTACCAATTATAAATCACAACATCTTGTATTTATAATAAATTATTCATTCAAATGCAATTGTTTCCTTAAACAATAATTTCATCTAAGTAATAAAACAATTCGATCACTTAGACCGTATCTTATTTAATCAGATTATAATGAGATACGTAAATATTACTTCCAAAATCATCCGTCAATTTTAAGTAATTTAATTAACCCGTATCGTAATACGATCAATTAAATGATCAATTAAGAGTATTATCCTTTAGGTATGACCTAAGGGGATCGACTGATCACCACCGTCGCACGACAGTAATGTCAAACTCTAGTCAGCCAATCATTACCGATATGTGTGGACCAGTTGACAGTAAAATATTACTTCCCAATTGTATTCTTTAAAATGAGACTTAAACATGTGATCATTATGATCAACAGTTGTGATCGCATTATTGTCGGAGGACACATATTCCAACACATTATACGACTACGCGATTAGGGCATGGTGTTGTACGGATTACGAGTCATCTTATGATAAGCAATTAACTAAAACTAACGGATAGAACACTTATGATAACTAGCACAGATTGTGAGCCTGAGATTACGAGGCCTTCTCCTTCTTCTGCTCTCACGTTGGGTTGTGTATGAGTGAGTGTGTGTTTTGTTTTAAACTGACAAAAGTGTATAATGGTGATAGACTCAACAAGCATAGGTTCACCCTTTAATCACCCTCTACTCCCCCACTAACCCTAGCAAGATCACTACTCACTAATCATAGCAAGAAGGATGTAAACAACAACAAATAAACAATCTAAACTAACCATGATGAGAAAACAAGTAATAAACAACTTAAAGAAAGATGAACAAGAAATTAAAGGGAGATTTAGAAGTAATACCAACTAATTGAACAATAAAAGGAAAGAAATCTTGAATAAAAATGAAGATTTATCACCAATCTTCAATACAAAACTTAAAGAAATTCAACAACAATGCTAAATTTAGAAGTAATTGAAGAGTAATTAAGGAAAGATTACATTAATTGGGGAAAATTAAGTCTAATTTAATCTAAAGAGAGGTTAATCCTCTCTCTAGAGAGCCTTAACCTCAAATTATTACAAATTTGGATATATAGTGGTTACAAGATTAGGGTTAATTAGAAGCTTAAATGAAGTGTTGGCCCAATAAGAGGAACCATCGCGTTGCAAGAGCTCAGTGCAACTCGTGGGGATTGGCCAGAAGAGGCCATCCTTGTTCTCCAACTCGTGCAAGTCCTTGGCTGACTTGCTCGAGTTAGGTGGTGACTCGCTCGAGTCCGTTGCTGACTCGCTCGAGTCGGTGCTCAACTTGAGCTCCGATTATAAAAATAGGCGACATTTGCTCTTCCGGACTCCGAATCGAGTGATTCAAAAGCCTAGACCACTTGATTTTTCAACACCATTCCATCTATCATAGTTTTAGAGACAAAGCAACACTCCTTGGTATGGGTTTTAGCGATTTACTCTTATAATGGCTCTCTTCTCGTCATCGTTGCCTCATAACTCGTGGCGGTTTAGCATCCAAACCATCCCTAATCTTGTTTTGTTAATCTAAGATCCTTGTGACTTGCCTCCTTTTCCTTACCAATCATTAAACGAGTCGATTTGCCTTCATTTAAGCCTACAATCATGCTAAAACCGTCAATTAGCTCCTTTTCTACAAACGACCATAAAAGGGAGGTAATAGCAAATATGAAGCAAATGACTATGAAAATGACGATAACTAGCTAGATTGCCATGCAAAATTAGGTTGGTTGAGGGCTTAAAAGTGCGTAAATAATGAACACATCACCTCCATCATGGAGGAAGTTGCTTATTTAGTCTCCTAGGTAAGTGAGAATTCCTGTGAAACTCACTCCCCGCATTCCATCCAAACGAATTTTCCCAATTCACATGAAATGCATAATCATGTGAATTACTACTTCCGTTAAATTTACCGTTGCTAACGAACCAAACGACCCTTAGAGTAATCTACCAGTTAGTCACCGAGACGTCATATGTTCATTTTGCAATTAGGGTTTATGCGTAAAACCCCCAAATCACAAGAAACTCGAACACCCAACAATGGCGTCCATAGCTCTACGCCACAAATCTCACCATCTAAATCTCAAATCTCATCATACTCTCTTCAATTTCTCTCGCCTCTACTCTTCTGCTTCCTCCAACAACGATAATGGCGACAATCAGCCTCCTAAACCCTCCCCTTTTTCATCTTACTTTTCCCAAATCAATCCCAAATCCGGCCAACAACAACAATCCTCAAGCTCTTCACAGTTTGATGAAATCCGAAAGAATTTATCCGAGTTTCGCATTCGCTCATCGCCAAATAATCTTAGGCCTACCCCTACCCCTAGCTTTTCCAAGGGTAATAGTATATCGTTCGATAGAATTAGAGAGAGTTTGCAGAAACTAAGGGACAAGAAACCCGATGATAGGCGTAATAATGCCGTGAATCAGCCATTCTCGTCGGATAATTTTACCCAGAATACTAATACGAATACTAATACTAATACGAGTAGGGTGATTGGTGGCGGATCATTTAATAATTTGCCAAGCGGGTCATTTGGGAAAGAGATTAAGGAAAAACAAGGGGTGAAGAAATCGGATGAGAATGATCCGGCGAGATTCAATTTGATTAAGGTGTATACTCATGCTGAATTAGGTAAGGCTTTGAAGGAATTGAGGCCGGATGTGTCGACCTTGTCGAAGAATAAGAAGAAGGAAGGTGAGGAGGGTTTGTTTACGCTGTCGGAGTTGCAGCAGAGGTTGGCCAAGCTTAAGGAGATTGAAGAGGAGGAAGAAAGGAAGAAATCTGATAAAGGGCCGGGCGGTGTCCAAATGGGGGAATTGAGAAAGAGTCTTGTAACTATGCGGCTTTATAGTAGTGATGAGAAGAAGTCAGGTAAAGTGTTTCTTATCGTTATTGATTTTGTTTTTCTAGTAGTAGCTGCTTAATTGTGTTATTGTTTGTTTATTTATCGTTTTGGGTTAATTGTATTATACCCTTGTTCTGGCTGATTGTATCCAAGTACTTGTAAAAAAAAACAAAAAACTATTAATGTTGTAGCTTGCCATGTTGGTTTTTAGCTGGAGTATGGAGTGTTTAGAAATGTATGTATGTCAGTTCAAAAGCTGCGTTTAATTTAAGAGGGGGTGATGTATGGTGGCCACTTTGTATTGCGAAGCAAGTATTATGCCCCTTTACATGATATGCAAGGTTTTAAAGCCGAATATTTAAACTAGATGAGGAAGTGAATTCATCTGTCAAACGCGTTAGGAAGATAACACATTGTGTGTGTTTTATGGGATATTATGTTTCTTTTATGAATCGGGACAAAGCCCTGATCATTCAACATGTTCCAGAATATTGATTGTGTCCTTTATTAGGGTGGATACAAGGGCCTTTGAAAGATTCTTTGTTGGTAGTGTTTGCATGCTAAATTTGCAGTCTTTCTGCTTTCCCATTCCCATCACCCCTTGTCATTAGATATGAAAGGTTAATTTGTAGTACGTAGGTATATTGTGGGAGCTTTCTATTGCCAGTGAAATTGGATATATCAATTGGGATTTGTGACAAACCGTCGAAGCTTACCTAGGATTGTTTTTGAAAAGCATGTCCGTTTGAGACCTTTATCTGCGTGGTTTCACGGTGGTCACTTTTTTTAAACACGTAATGTACCCTATCTATAATATAGGAAGAATATTTGAAATGTTTGGTGCATACATGGTAGAGTCACAATCATTCAGTTCAAATTTTTGGTATTTTACATTTTGTTCAAGTGCACATTTTTGTAGAGGAATTTACTAATGACATCTTTCTTTTTTGCAGCCCAGAAATCGGATATACTGAGTCCAGGTTTTATGATATCTACTCCTGGGGTTCCTCAGGAACAGTTAATTGAAAAGGTAATATTTTCCTATGTGCCTTTCATTAAGATATTTTCTTGGGTTTTTTGGATATCAATTCGTCCTCTATTTTTGCTTCTTAAGCGTTAACATGCTATAGCCTATAGGTGGCTGGTAAGCTACTTCAACGCTATTTTATAGCTTCTTGATTGAGAGAGCTAAAGTGATCATTATTTCATGAAAAAATGTCTTATCTATGAACAACACTGCAGTACTTTCATCCAGATAACATGTCTGCTGCTGAGAAATTGAAGCTTGAGCTGAAAAAAGTGCGAGATGAGTTCAAAATGTCTGAGACAGATTGTGGATCAGCGCGCGTTCAAAGTAAGTAATCTAATTTGTGTGTTCTTCAAACTTCGTTGCCTTTGACCTTTCCTACATAGAAGAAATTTACCTTTACCTTACATGCTGGTGGGGTGCTGGGCGTTGGTCAAAGTTATTACAGTGTAATTATTAACATTTTGTTTCATTAATCTTAGCTTCTTGCTCTTGTTTTCATGTAGTCTGCGCTTTGTATCTTTAAAAATTGGTGTTGCATAATTTCTTTTCTTTTTGCAAGCTGTCCTCACTTTATATGTGTTTGTTTAAGTGTCCTTTGAATTACACGGGTGTGTGTGTCGATTTGCAAATATGGCTTGGTGTTGTCTTTGGCTGGAAAGGATATGTATGTTCTGGGATTCTTGGCCTATTGATTAATTAACTTTTGGGAAATGTAAACTACGGAGTATTTCTCTAGCCTAATGCTAATGAGGGAGTTTCAGTAGCCATAGCAAAAAAGATAATAGATATCTCCCAAATCAAACACAACCTGAACGAACTTTTTATCACCCTTCCCCCCCACCCCCACCACCACCACCACCACACAGACATACACACAGCTCAGCCACCTTTACCCAACCCCAAATCACTAGACAACAGCAATACAGCATTTCAGAGCAGCTTTGTGTGATCACCCATAACATAATGAATGACAAGTCCATGATCTTATGGAATTGTTTTTTGTGGATGGCGAACCACTTTTTAGGAGGCCTGTCAAAATGTTGCTTCATTGTTATGTAAATTTATGTATAGGTACAATTTCAGGACTATCTTGTCATCCATGCTTTATAACAAAATTGTAATTTATATCCACTTTGCAGTTGCGCAACTGACAACGGAGATTCATCACCTCTCTTCCGTGCTGCACAAGAAGGTAGATGCACTTCTGGTTATTCAAGAGTCCTGCACTTTTTATTTGTCTAGTGCACTTTGCTCTTGATCAGAGCACCATATGCTCGATGTGGAAAATTAAAGACTAAATAGTTGTTCATAGCAGCTTTATCAATCCATTATTTCTCATTGTTCAGATGTGTCAACACGACTCAACGTTTGGTATTATTGAACTTAATTAATGCCTAATTATTGAATATAGGATAAACATTCACTTCGGGGACTCCACGGAAAGGTGCAAAAAAGAAAGAAGCTGCTGAAATATCTCAGGAGAACTGATTGGGATTCCTATTGCTTTGTTCTTACTAAACTTGGTCTACGTGACAATCCTGTTTACAAAACTGATTACAACAAGAATTAGGTTAATGAGCTCTCTCTTATCATGTTGAATTTTGGAATTTTTTTCCTTCCTTTTTTTTTTGAGTTTTGTATCCTCTCAGTTTCAAGAAGTCTGTTTTAAGGGTTCAAGTAGAAATGAGGAAAGTTGAAATCTTCTGCACACTGGTGTGAGTGATCTGAGCCAAGCTTGCTCGACAAACTCTTGGAATCAGTTTGGTCAAATTTTGGCTCAGGTTTTGCAAGCCAAGCTCGAGCTGAGAAACTCGTTACTCCCTGTTATGTGTTATAACAACAATATGAACAGTCTTTCTATTTGTTGGAATGTTATCATGGGCCTTAGAAAGTCCTTTATTTTCTTTGTATTGAGTGTATTTGTTCATCTCCCAAATCTTTATAAAAATAATTAAAATTGGGTTTATAGTCTGATGGTGTGTTTGGTTTGAGGGATTTTGAGGGAAAAGAAAGGGAGGGGGAGAGTCGGTTAATGTATTATACAACTGGTTGTATATAGAACTTAGTCAATGTAGTTGTGAGCGTTGTTACAAAGTTGTCGAGCTCTATTAACAAAATTATCGAGCTATGATACAAAGTTATTGAGCTTAACAGAATAATTATTAAGCTCAATAACTTCGCAAAATAGCTCAATATTTGTAAAATAGCTCAACAACTTTGTGTAAGAGCTCAACAACTTTGAGGCAGATGTATAATGCTATTATACAACTGGTTGTACGATAATATTCCCTGGGGAGAGTAGGGAAGTTAAAATCCTTTGTTTGGATAGCAAATGAGGGTGGAGGGAAATAGAGGGGGAGAGATTTGGAGGGATCCAATTTCCCTCCTTCAAGCCTAATCAAAATCTCTTCATAATAGGCAAGATTTGGAGGGAAATTGTATCCAAACAACCACACTCCCCTTCCCTTCTCTCCCCTTCCCTCCCCTTCTTCCCCCTCCCCTCCCTTTCCAAACACACCTTAAATGCTTATCTTATTAGTTTGTCTGCTTTGGTTTTTGATTTTTAATTGTGTTTTTTTTACAACGTTTCTTGTAAGCAATATTTGAATCCAAGATTATTGTTTAAGATTAGCTCTCGATCATTGTTCAAATGTGGCAATAAAATTTCTTTGGATAGTTCAAATTACTAGTTTTGGTCTCCAATCCCGCTCGGGCTACATATGAACACATTGTAATTTTTTCGTTTTGTATGAGCATTTTATATTGAAGAAAGTTAATTGGCAATTGGAATTTTAAATGATTTGTTTTTCTAGTAAGAATTATTCAATATCTTTCCATTCTTTTACCCTGAGTTTGTTGGCTTTCTTATTTATGTCCCTACCCTTTTGAAATTCTATGTTGGAACCTCTAATCTCCATTGTTATTTCATGCTTAACAAAAGGTGTTTGGGTGTGTTTGGATTGAGCGATTTGGAGGAAAAAGAAAGGGATGGAGAGTAGGGGATTTAAAATCCCTTGTTTGGATAGCAAATAAGGTTGGGGAAAAATGGAGGAGGAGAGATTTGGAGGAATCCATTTTCCCTCTTCCAAGGCAAATCAAAATCTCCCCACAATAATATAATTTCATCTTTAAAACTCTCTCTAAAATTCTCTCTCAAAAAACTCTCTCTAAAAAACCCTAGCCTCCATCAAATTATACAAGGGGCTCCATCGATTATCAATCGATCGATGGTAAGCCCCAAAATTGTTTCAAATTTTAATCAATAGTATGCATACCCATTTTCTATTCAATAAGTGTCTCCCTTTTGGTGAGAATCGTTTTTCCATCCCTTATTTCGGGGGTTTTCCATTTATTCGTGGTTTTAGTTTCTTCAGTAATATAGTCAGGAGTAGTTCGTTGATGGTTTGCAGCGTGTTCTTTCAAAGGGTAAAAGTGATTTGTCAACGATCTTTGGAACCAGTCAGAGGTAAATTTTATCTCATAAATCAAACGAAGGATCCCCTCAAAAGCTACATGAAGATAGCGATAATAGGACGAGCCGAATTGTCAGATGCTGTTTTGAGATCCCTAGTTTATAAGAAAATTATTTTTCTTTGGTTTCCATTAGATTTGTTTTCGATTATAGTTATTCTTTGTAAGTGCCGTATGGCGTTCTATTAATGAATTGTTCTTTTCTCAAAAAAAAAAAAAAAAAAAATCTCCCCACAATAGGCAAGATTTGGAGGGAAATTGTATCCAAATACCCACATTCCATTACCCCTCCCCTTCCCTTCCCTCCCTTTCTCTTCCCCCCTTCTCCCTCCCCTCCCTTTCCTTCCATTTTTGCTATCCAAACACAGCCAAATGTAGTTTATAGTATACAATGTTAAAAGGTGATTTGTGATGAGTATTATATAAGAGGGTTATATGTTGTTAATGAGTGAGAATGAAAGTTAAGGAGCGTTGTTGAGAGAGTGAGGAAATTAATGAAGAGTTTAAAAAGGTTATTGTAATACTCCATAATTCACTTGGTCGACTAAGTCTCACTCGGTTGAGTGGGCATATCATGAGAGTTTCTGGAAAGTTTCAGGAGGTTTTTCTCGGAGTAAAGATTGGGGCACTCGGTCGAGTGAGTGTCACGCAGTTTCTATTTTGTTTTGGTCGAAGGTTTTATTTAAAATGTGTTAATCAGTTTGTACCTCATTTTAGCAACCCTAAACATTTCATAGTCATTTCCTAATCATTTTAAGAGAGATCCATTGTGGTTGTCGGATTAGGGTTTTGATCTTCATCTTCATTTGCATTTCCTTTGAGCGAGTCGGTTCAGCGGGTTTCGACGGTTTCTATTTTGTTTTGGCCGAGGGTTTCATTTAAAATGCGTTAACTAGTTTATACCTCATTTTAGCAACCCTAAACATTTCATAATCAATTCCTAATCATTTTGAGAGAGATCCATTGCAATTGTCGTATTATGGTTTTGATCTCCATCTTCATTTGCGTAAGTTTTAAATCTAAGTGTCGTAATTAGTTTTCACTTGAGACTAACCTAGAATTCGGGATTTGGTGGAAGTTATTATAGTATGGGGTTATTGAATAGGAATATAGAATTTATAGTAATTGTATGCGATCATTGTCTGTAGGTGACGAGTTCGTAGAAGAACGGTTTTGATTACTTGCTTTGCGTGTCAGATTATTGCTAAGGTAGGGTTTCCCTACTCATCTATCAGTTTATATGTGTAATCATGCTTATGATGATTATGAGATTGATTATGTTTTTGGAATTCATGATTGAGATTGTTGTGTTATTGTATTGTGATTGTTGACGAGGGGTTAATTCGGGTGATTGACTCCGCCCCCGGATCGCCTCGTCTTTGTGTACCCGCCACAAGAGGGACCTGTGATCCATAGTAGGCTCTCCATGACCTGTGCTCCGTAGCAGGCACGAGATGACGTGTGATCCGTAGCACGCATCGAGATGTATGACCTCTGATCCGTAGCAGGCATGGGTGATGTGACTAAGAATGGTAGTGGGTCGAAGACCCGGACCCTACGAGTCAGACGCTAACATGTCGGGTTAGGGTCTGAATTTTTGCGACCCGAGCGGGTACAGGTCGAGTATGAGTCAGAGATAAATTTTCGGGTTCGGGTCTGAGTCTGTTTTATGGGATTCGGCTCAAACCTGTAGACCCATATAGTTTTATTTTAAAAAAAAAAAAAAAATCTTAACCTAACAAACAAACAAACATGCCCGTTATTGAGTAGAATTAGGATAAATTCTACTCTGAGCAGACTATATGAAGCCTAGTAATGCCTGGCAGGGGCATTACAACTAGTGCACTACTCAACGTCCATGCATCATCCAGAAGAGGGAATGGATGGAAGACCTATCATAGTGGCCAAACCAGAATATAATATACATAAGGCAATCATTTGATACTATGAACATTTAGCACATGTCAAATTAGCAAGCAAGGAAACGGTTCCTACTTTCTAGAAATACCAAGTCCATGTTGGCAGCAAACTAGGAAGTTCGACTAACCACCCTAAAACAATATATACAAAGTGGCGGTTGAAGCAGGAAGGAGTCAACGACATTTTAGGAGAAGCCCTACAAGTTAGTGATATCGTCCTAATTTACGACGATCTAGCCCCGTCCTATTACCTTATTCCGATTCGATTTTGCGTGCTTAAATGATTAAATAGTTCATTTTAATAACTAATTTATAATAAGTATTCGTAATTAATCGGGTTTTAATATATTATTCGTGTTACTATTATTTTATTAATATAATATGTAGGCGAGACGAAAGGATATCAAAAGATGGGCCAAAGAAAGTCAACCATTGACTCTCGACGTCGAGTCAAGCAAGGCGATAACGAGACAGAAACTCGAGCTTGAGAAGGAAAACAAAGCAAGGAACACACAAGCCAATCCCTGCTCCTTCACCATCGTGGACCACCACCTGGAGCACCTCTGGCATCCATCTCCACCATGGCGGCACCAACCACCGTGAACCAGCAGCAGCATCGTCCTCTACCATACCCTATTCAACCACCCAATCAACCGCCACATCACCATAAATCACCACGACAAACTAGGAGCAATCGCCGCTCAAGCAACCACCAAATCTGTCCCACCTACAATGCATGATAGCCAAAATCGACCGCCAGTCGGTCGACCGGCTACCTGACAACCGGCTAAGTCCTACTATTGTTGTGGTACGGGCCATTGGAAATGTAATTGCCCGAAGTATCTAGGAGATGTCAAAGCAGGACGTGTGACTCCAGTAGGTAATAAATTCTCTAATCTATTGTGTTATTGATATAAATCCCAACTTTGGTATTTAGATACAAGTTGTGATTCTCACCCCCCTTTAATGAAATATAGGGCATGTGAGCAAAGACAAAGGCAAGGAGAAGCAAGCTTGAGGAAGATCTTCAACAAAGGGATGCTAGGGTAGCCGCCCATAGTAGAAGACCTATGGAAGCTTGGTTTTTATTTTGTATTGTCTTCTTAGTATTATTGTATTTTGACTTGTTTTAGAACTCGTTTTGATTTCCATGTTGGACATGAAAATTTGTTTTATTTCCATTTTGCAAACAATGGTTGTATGATTTTAATGACTTGGCTTTCAACCCAAGTCATTCCGTTTATGGAATTTTCTTTGTTCTAAAAACTTGTCATTATACACTTTTTACATCAACAACATAAATTGATTTGACTTAAATTGATCATAAAAGAATTACAACGATTGGATCATTGTAATGAGTTCATAAGCCATGAATTTGATTCCCTCTTATGCTTTTATGACTAAATATCACATCTTATTTGACATAAGAAAGAACGATTATAAAGTCAAATAGAGTTATTTGAACTCAAGGTAGAGAATTTTATAAACCAAGTGATAACACCACTTATAACTAAGACTTGTAACCCCTTATAAGACTCCATACGAGCTATGGGAGGTCTTAAGACTCTAAAATTGTATAAGACATGGATATGAGTCCAATCCTTTATCTTATAAAGGTTAGTCTATCTTACTACTAGATTACAATGTCATTACAAGAGGGTCATCTATTAAGGTCATAATGTGCGATATTTTTCCTTCACAAAGTTTAAGTATCAAATTGTTTGTTGCTTATATAGCTATCTTTCGAGAAAAATAGATGTATTTTTCAAAAGATAGAGTGGGAGAAAATTAGCAACAAACTCGAGACTAGTGAGGAGACCAAAAGAAAGCTTCTTAGGTCAAACTCGAGACTAGTGAGGAGACCAAAAGAAAGCTTCTTAGGTCAAACTCGAGACTAGTGAGGAGACCAAAAGAAAGCTTCTTAGGTCAAACTTGAGGAGTAGTGAGGAGACCAAAAGAAAGTGTTTTTCAATAAAGATTATGAAGTGGTTGTGTCAAGTAATTTCAATTCAATTTTACATAAGAGCCTAATGAACCCAAGTGAAATTTGTGCATAAGAGTTGCATAGATAGACATTAAATTGTCTACAAAGCTAAGTTAAAGGGTAACTATGCTAAGATCTATATCATCATTGCTACACCTCATAGTGTGTATAATCAAGTTAGATGTTAAAACCAATTTCTAAATAGGTATTTAGAAAAGAGTGTGTGTATTAGATAAGCACGAGGTTTTAATTAACACTTAAAATTGAAATGATCATTACAATTATGTGATGAGAAAATGGTTTTACTCGAGTTGTCGAGAAGCCATGAATGTACATGGATTTAAGTGGGAGTTAATATTGTCATGTCAAGACATGAAGATCAGTGGGAGAAATTGTCTTTCGTGTTAATGTCATTAAGGATGACATGCTAACACTACCATCGATGAAGGAGCGTTTTTGTTTTCAATTCTCGATGAAAGAAGACATGATGCATTCTAAAATTCCAAATCTATCATGATATAGGGAAATTTAGATTGGCACTTAGATAAGTATCTTATGATTGATAAGATTGTTTATCTGTTTAATATCAACATAGGTTGAGGAGGTTATTCATTTTGATGAAAGTGGAATTACTATGAGAGAGTCATAGTCATTCACTGAACCCCATGAGTTGTTGATCACGTGAAATCGATTGTTAATGTTTCCACCATTAGAATGATCATGTATGCCAATATATGCACATGCCATGATGAATCATATCCTTGGAGCATAATGAGTCAATAACAAGTTATTTCATATAAAAGTCATTTGAAAGCCTTCAAGAACATCTATTATAATTCCTGAGAAGGACCGAGGATCCGTTCTTGTGTTTGGACGACATACTAAGTTGTGTTGAAGGGTTACACAAACTCTAGTTTCCAAACCTATAAGGATTTATCGAAATCCTAGGCTAATTTTATTGACTCAGGAGTAAGTGACTAGAAAAATGTTTTAGAATCAACCATTGCAAATTCTACAAATGGAGTCTGAGTACATTGTGATAAGGTGGTTCATAAAGGGACTATAGGTAGACCCTTTCACCAAGTATTTTATCACAAGTTATATGATGACAGTGGGAGCATCTTTCAAGTTAAAGAGCCCAAGTCTATGAAGAAGTCTAGACATGTACTTAGAAAAGTTCATGACAATAGAAATGACATTGAATTGAAGGAAAAAGCAATTCATAAAGTTGAACTAAATGAATACATGGTATATCCACTAAACCAAGCTTTTATTGCACTTTGACGAGTGTAAAATATACACTTTAGATTATATGATATGAAGTAGTAATATGGTATTGACTATTCATATGTGATAATCACATTTATCGTTTGAGTTTCTTAAACTCATCTATTACTTTGTTATATCCAAATAGTTTGTTGAGACAACATTGAACCCTATTAAAGTGAACTGGATTAACATAGTAATTGCCCCTGATCACTCATATGAGGTGACATCTCCAAGTGACTAGAGTGTGAGTCGACTGATGGCAAGTTCAAGTGTCATAGGGTCATAAGAGATGACTAGTCGATCACATAGGCAGACTGTAAGAGACACTCTGTCGGGCAGTGACCGCTTATAGAGTTCTGGTAATTCATATAGCCTGGTCGTGGCGAGAGCTACTATAGTATTCTTTTGAGTCAATTCTTTGGCTAGAGACTGTTCGCCCAAGTTGGCATAGTTTCAAAGTGACTTTAAATTATGCTCTACGACTTTCGTAAATGAGGTCAAATGGGCATCTTTTGGGTCATGATGAGCTGTGGCTAGACAAAGGGAATAGTGCGATAGGAATTGTCCACCCCCTTGTCAGGGTTATTTAAAAAATCTCAGGGCCACTCGAGGAGTAGTGAACTGAAAATGCGTGGCAACGCTCGGAATTTATCTACGGTAGATAATTCCGATCAGACAGTTACTCTCCAGATCGAGGAAACCACTCTTGATATGATCACTTGCAAGAACGACCTGCAAGACATCTTGCATTGAGTGGGAGATTGTAATACGACAAGAGAATTGGTGACGCACACTTGTCTCGGACAAGTGGGAGATTGTTGGAGAATGTATCCTCAACAATAGTGCGATCACATTATTGAAACTCATAATAAGAATACGTAAAGGGTTGATTCATTTTTATACATCAACTGATCAACATTAATCGGTAATGATTGACTGATTAGAGTTTGAATTACTGTCGTTTGACGGTGGTGATCAGTTGATCCCTTAAGGTCACACCTAAAGGACGATTCCCTTAATAGATAAATTAATTAATTGTATATCGATACGGATTAATTAATTCCTTAAAATTGAACAATTTACATATGTGAGTGAGGATATGAATCTTATTGTAATTCGATTAAATAAGATTCGTTTTAGTAATTAAAAGGTTATATTACTAAAATTTTGTTTATGAAACAATTTAAATCAAGAATGATCGGTTAATTATAATTACAATATGTTGTAGATTATATTAACATGAACCATTTTATATAAATGTGATCATGAATTACTAGTCAATTGTTATATATAATTATATTAATATATGTAATGATATTTAATTGTTAAATATGCATTAATATTATTAACAACATGTTACATGTTACATGTCACACATTATATGACAAAATGACAATTGACGAAAATAAAATGGACTCCATATTACATAGAGGCACCGGTTTTTAGAGGGGTTTAGGATTAATATGGTTAATTATTTTTAATTGTTAAAAGCATAATGATTACCATCTAATCATAGACTACACCCTAGTTCTTTTGGTAAGAACAACTCTAAAAAGTTGAAGGGCATGCATTGGGTCCTTAGACCACCCCCCACCCACCGGTTTTACCTCCCCACTACAAGAATTAGAATTTTTCTAATTATCAATTCATTCTTATACTTTGTTTTACAACAACCTCTCTCACATTCTCTCTAAAATAAGTTTTAGAAAATACAATTGTTCTAAAATCTAATATTCATTGAGATTACTAGAGTAATAATAAGAAATAATATTAAGATTATTTTTAAGGTTTCTAATTAATATATCTAGTTAATATATGATTAGATTTAAGGGGATGTCTTGGTGCCATCAAGAGGAGAATCTCTACTATTTGGATTTAGGAGGATCATCCTTTAATTTGTAGCTCAAGAATAAATGAGAAGGAGTCCTCACTTGTGCCCTAAAAACCGATTTCAATATTGTAAGGAATATTATTATTACTTTTCTATTTACATTATGTTATGCATGCACTAGATCAACATCTAAATCAATGAGTAATTTAGATAAATAATTAAAAGAGTTTAATTAGAGGGTTATTGAATCCTTTCAGGCTGGGCCATTTTTGTAGGTTATTTGGTTTTTTGTGAGATAAGAAAAAAGATTTTAGAGAGCTAGATGCCCCACGGTGGGCGCCAATATTTTTGTATGGATTTTACGCAGTGTAAAATCAGGTCAGGGTAAGTCTAGGCAGGGTTAACTAGCTCGAACTTATCTGTGAATATGCAGGGCAGGGTATGTGACAAGAAGAGTAAAGTAAGATAAACAAGTAAAAATAAGACAATAAATTTGTACGTGGAAAACCCTTGAATGGGAAAAAACCACGGGCACCAAGCCAGGAGAGGATTTCACTATATTATTGAGTAATTAGCACAAATGATTGTAAAAATAGCTTAAGTATTGTATGAGAGTATTTTATGCTTGAGTATGCGTTGTGTCCCTCCAAATGATCTTCAAATGCTCCTTATATAGCCAAGCTAAACGGCTGCCAAATCTCGTACTTAATGCTGAATATTCCTTCTTAATTGCTCGGATTAATGCTCCTTAATGCGCTTAATTACTCTCTTAATTGCTTGGCTTTTATTACCAAATCTTCCTCATCAATGCTCCAATTATTATCCGAATATGGACAATAATATTATCTTTGAATTTGTCAAATATTGTCCTTATATTTTGACCGTTGTCCTCTCCTTCGCTGGCGCCTGTCTTTTGGTATCCTGATGGTCAGGCCAGGGTAAAATGTTATCCTGAAATATATGCGAATTTCCAGGCCTAACATAACCCAATAATTTTCAATTACCCAATCATAAATCTTGAACAATAATTAAGGAACATGTGTAATTTGTGGAAAGATTAAGTGCTAATCTATTCTAATCTACTCCTAATCTAATCTAAGAAGGCTTAATCTAAACTAAGGAAGCTTAATCTCCTCTAAATACAAGAGAGGTATATATAATAGTACAAGGATTAGGTTAACTAATGGCTTCAATGACGATTAAGCCGCTTGAAAGAGGATTAGAGCCTTGCAAGTCCTAGGAGGAACCCCACGACTCTATGATTGAGAAAATCTCCCTGCATGAGAATCTGGGCGTCCTGGAGTGGGTTCGGGCGTCTTGGGTCTTAGGTCGGGCGACTCTCTGCTCAGGTCGGGCGTCCCGACGCTCAGTTTGTCTATTTGAGCTCGGATTGTAAAACGGACGTTATTTCCTCATCCGGACACATATTGGAGTGATTCAAAAGTCTAGACCACTTTATTTTTCGACGCCGTTTCATCTATCATAGTTTCAGAGCCAAACAAGAAACTCTTGGTTTAGTTCCAAGCAAATTCCTCTTGTAATGGCTCCCTTCCAATCCGTGGGGATCCTTCATGGGATGTGGGATCCTTAGTCATTGTCCAATTACTTATTTTATTGACTTAGGCCTTTAGTATTGGTCTCCTCTTTGGTTCTTGGTCGTTATATGCTATCAATTTAGCTCCGCTTCACTCCATCTAGTCAAGTTAGTGCTCTTCTCCTACAAAGGACACCAAACCTCATAGAATATGCATAGAAGGAGACTAAAGACAAGAAACGACCCTAATACACACTAAAAAGCATAGGAACTAGGCTAGTTAGGGGACTAAATGTGCGTAAATAGGAGTCATATCAAATATCCCCAAACCGAACCTTTGCTCGTCCCGATTAAAGAGGTGACTAAAACTATGACTTTTATTTATACTAATCTAATAATATAGCCGATGTGAGACAATTAGCGGGTCTCACTCCACCCTTTCAAATCACAACAAGACATTTATGAGGTAAGATGCCTTCTTGTAAGGCAGGGTGGGGCTTGCCAAAATGGCGATGTATCCTAACATTTAAACACACAAGAACAAGTAAAAGGATGCATCTACAAAAGAATAGCGACTTTCCTCATCTAAGTGGCGGAAATCATCTAAAGGGGAAGCAATCTAAGGGTACACATTCCATTGTTGATCATTTCTCCAAGTTACTAAGTTTAAAAGGATACCAACAAATAACCTCCAAGTTGTGTCAAACTAGGGTACCTTTGTCCACAATCGCTAAATGCTTTGGTCAAGAGTAGACTCCTTATGGTGTTAGAAACACTGTAGGATCGCGGAATTCCCCCTCTTGCCTAGACAAGAAGAAGGGTCGTCCCCTCTCCACCATGCAACAAAGTAGGATCTTCAAAGGATAGAAAGGGTTTCAAGATGCATAAGTTTCATAATGGTAGTTTGCTTTTGATTTGTTTTTCCCCCCAAATTGTTGTGGCATTTAACTTTTTGAGAACATTTCTTTGCCATTTTTTATGTTTGGCATTTTGATACTTGGCAAATTTTTCAATCTTTGCATTTTTGAACATTTTTCAAAGTAACCCCATTTTGTAGCAATGGTACTTTTATTGAAACATAGGAGTCTATTTTTGCTTCTCTTTTCATTTGATGCAATTTGTAAACATTTTATTTCGATTTGGTACTTGCACTCAATTTGATGTTTTTGTGCCCATTCCCTTTTGTTTACAAAAATTGATGATAGAAGTGAAAGAACGGTTGCATGGCTTCAAAGGTCACCTTGGAATAAACGGTAGCCAAGGAATTATCATACCACAAGGTAAGAAACTCTTACATGGTTGTTTCATCTATCATAGTTTCAGGGCCAAATAAGAAACTCTTGGTTTGGTTCCAAGCGAATTCCTCTTGTAATGGCTCCCTTCCAATCCATGGAGATCCTTCATGGGTTGTGGGGATCTTTAGTCATTGCCCAATTACTTGTTTTATTGACTTGGGCCTTTAGTATTGGTCTCCTATTTGGTGCTTGGTCGTTATATGCTATCAATTTAGCTCCGCTTCACTCTGTCTAGTCAAGTTAATGCTCTTCTCCTACAAAGGACACCAAACCTCAAAGAATATGCATAGAAGGAGACTAAAGACAAGAAATGACCCTAATACACACTAAAAAGCATAGGAACTAGGCTAGTTAGGAGACTAAATGTGCGTAAATAGGAGTCACATCAGGCACCCTCTTCAGTAATGCTACCAAAAACTTCATTTTCACCCGTTGGGTCATTACTACAACCGGCATGCTCTATTAGTTCTAAACTATTATCTGCACTAGTAAATGATTCTAGCAAATCACTTATACTACTTGCATGACCAAGATTTGTTACATATCTAATGCATTCTTTCACCAGTTCTGTATTAGCAGATAGATATTTAGGTAATAAACCTTGTGTTGCTAATTTTGACTTGTGCATATGAGGCACATGATAGTCAATCCCACCTTTTAGTTGCATAATTTCTAACATACAAGCCTGCAATGCAATGAACACATAGTTAAGTTTAAACACTTCTAACTCTTCATAAGCTTTCATAGTATTCTCAACAGGTCTGAAAGTGTGTTTGATTTTTTTTCCTGAAGAAATTGAATTGCATGCTTTCTGAAATCTCTATCCATATTAGTTATATGGGGTCTTGCATTATCTTGCTATATCAGAATATTCTTGCTGTAGTTTGCAGGCCATTTAGCCTTAATAGAAGGCAGCACATTAGAAACCAACATTTCTTTGGTGACTTGCTTAGTAATTGAGTCTATATTCTTTGTTTCTAATGTGCCTGCAGTTCTATTTTTTTATTTTCTCTTAGCTGATACCTCCATTACAAATGGCCATATACCAATTTTCTCATCACAAAGCACTTCCTTATTTTGACCATATTTAGGTCTAGCTACAACACACATGAACATAACCTTAGTTATACATCTCTTTGATTGCACACATCTAAAAGGTCTTCTTTCTTTTTTTTCCTACATAAAACCTTTGAGTAGGTTTTGTTATAAAAAACCATTTTTCATCTATGTGAACCACATTACTTTGATCCTTGAAAATAAACTGTTTGGTATGTTTATCATATTGAAGTTGTGAAAGACAATAAATTAATCGTTCAAGTTTGTTCTTATCTGTCAACAGTGGCTTGATTGTATTTGGATGTGAATCAATGAGTTTTGCCTTCACCCATTTGCTTATTGTTGATTGACTAACACCCATCCCTTCACTAATTTCATGCTGAGTTGTCCTCTTACCCAAGTCCAAACTCTCTAGTTGAGCAGTGTCAAAGATGTGTCTTTTTGGCATCTTTCTACCTTTAATCTTACTCTTGACATTGATCCCCTTTCCTCAAGCATGCTAACTCTTGGCTTCATTCCAAATGTTTGTTATTGTTTTTCTGCAAACCCCAAATTTGCTGCAACTTCTGTCATTGAACCATGCTTTAGTTTTCCATTAATACTTTTTTCTAGAAAAAGAACATGGATCCTTGATCTTTCTAAGTTATCCAGATTTGGCTTCTTCATTTATTGAGAATGTTTTTTGTTTGGTTTATGAAATGGTAAGAAAGGTTTGTTTGGCTCTATGTAAATAAATGAGTCCAAATGAAGACAGCATCTCTATTTATATACACTTTGAACTTTGCACAATGTTTGAAAAGAATTTGGGCGCAAAAAAATAAAATGTTTGTGATATTTGGCTCCTTATTTGAATTTGGTGCCAAATTTTCATAATTAAGGCAACTTGCATTGATACATTTAGACTTTGACACTTTGGTTTTTGTTCAAGGACAACCAATTTGGCTGACAAGATAGGAGAAATCCATTATCAAAACGGAAGTCCTCTGATCAAGATTGATCATCCATTTATTTTTTTAATGTAGCCTAATTTGCTGTAATTTGTTTACTAATCAGCAACTAATTATCTACTTTGATTTAATTAACCATTTATTATTGGTAATGGAGGCATGTCTCCATATGTAATGGTTGTTAAACAACCAAGTTTTGTATAATTAGTTATAATCAGGCCTACTTACCGAACTTGAAGGCCATTTATCTTACATAAATGGGACGGTTTAATCCCATTATTAAGCATGTCAAAATTTGTGTTTTACTTTTGGAGGGAACAATTACCAATATGCTTTACATAATTTAACCCCTAATTATTCTTCCCTCTCTCCTATCAACAAACCCCACCAATGTCCTTTATTCATTTTTAATACTTTTCCTTAAGTATTGTGCCAAAGATAAAGGGGAAGATCATAGTGCATGGGAGGGAGTATTATTCATGCGACCTTTAATATTTAAACTGCCCTTATTGTTGATTTGATATGTACTGTCTCGGGTAACGGAGATGGTAAACCTCCTATTTGCTTGGGATTATCTTGCTAAAGACTCTTGGGTAAATAAGGGTGTTATAAAGTGGGTGAATAATCAAGCTCAGAAGTAATATGCAATGGACCTGCTCGTCAACAACCCAATCACACTCATACCAACATCACCAATCCCAAAATCTAGCAGTGCCTGGTATAAAACACAGGTAACACCTGTTCATGGTGTCTGCTACAAATCACAGGTAACATCCGCTGTCTCATTATCATGCGGTGCCAGCTACAAATCATAGGTAATACCCGCCGCTCTACGGTGCCTGCTACAAATCACAGGTAACACCTACCACCTCGCGGTGCCTACTACAACTCACAAGTAACACCCGCTGTAACACCCCCATATACCAAGGTGTCTTACCAAGACCACCCTAGCATGAGAGGTTGTTACCATCTCGGTTTCCCGTGGCTAGTATATCAAAAGTAACCATTCCAAAATATTTATTAAAGTCTATAAAGTTTAAACGATTACATTATCTCAAAACCAAATCAAAAGAAAAGTATAAAGTTCCCAATACAACTAAAATCAAAACAGCTAAACTCGTAACAGCGGAAGCTAGACTCGAAGTGATGACATCCCATCTCGTCCCCAAAGCTAAAGACAACCATCACCTGTCACAATCTGCTCACCATCCCCGAATGTATCAACACAGGTTTACAAAACAACAACGGGGTCAGTTCACTGCATAATTAAAATAAGACAAAATACAACAATGTCAAAGGACACTGTTCCACCATCATCTCCATCTCACCATCACATCTCATACTGACTACACACTTAAGGGTGTAGCCCTACCAGATTACTGTCGGGACAGATAATCCTCACCGCCAGTAGGGGACCGCAACCTTGCCCACCTAAGCCTCGCTCATCACAACGAGCGATAACCCATGTTCATTAATGTGCACATCCCCTCTTGTGGCGGTTTACAAAAAGGGCGAATCAAGGGCGTGAAGCCACTCCCGCAAGTGACTCAACTCAGCCGAGGATGCACCTCGCAAACATCGTCAATCCATCTCAACTCCAATACTCCAGAATACAATCAGCAACAATAGTATCCTATCGATTAAATCACAACATCATAATCATCAATCTTAAATAAATTACGCAATCAACTGAGTAGGGAAACCCTACCTTTTCGCAATCCAAGCACACACGAGCAAACAATAGCAATTCTCCATGACATCGTCACCTACACACGAATAATCACATACCATCACTATAAACCATTCCCCCAAGTTAACCCAAATTAGGGTTTGCACAAATTCTAACAATAACAAAGATAAATGGATCAGGAATACTAGAGACTTACTAACACAGACGAAACGGACAACGAGATCCAAAAGCTCACGATCGATCACCCTTGGCTTAGGAAAAGATGAAGATGATTAGAGAAGTTTAGAGCGTCGTTAGGTTTTGTAAAATAATGATTTAGAACTGATTAGAAATTGCTCAACACGCTATTTATACTTCTCTAATCATTTTAATCAAAATCGTGGAAATAATACCCGTCAGACCAGATATTCGGTCTAGTATTGGGAATACTCGGCCGAGTATCCCTTACTCGGTCTAGTATTGAGAATACTCGACCTAGTATTCCTGGACAGTAGCCTGACCAGAAGCACACGACGCATTACTCGGCCAAGTAAGCCCTATTCGGCCGAGTAACAGGATCTAGAAAAACGTGGTATTACAGTCTTCCCTCCTTAAAACGAACTTCGTCCTCGAAGTTCAAACCCATACCTACATAGCATACACACATGCCACTCAGCCAACCAACATCACTCAACTCTCATCCTAAATCCTCGGCGCTAACTTAATCAACAACGCCTATCTCAACAATGCAGCTCACAACATAACATCAAACATAGAATAACTCACCTAACTCCATAATATTATCGAATACCACAACATAAGTGTTGCCAACTCTATTTTACTTCCATAACGCTTACTAGCAAACTTAATACCAAGACAATCCACCAAACAAGATCAACCACCAAAACAGAATGTTACATTCTACCACCCTTAAAATGAACTTCGTCCTCGAAGTTTACTCACACACATAAACATCATACTACTACAAGCACTGTCATTACCTTTAATAAAATCAACCACAACACAAATCCATCCTTTATTATATACCAAGACTTAAACTTCCAAAATATACTTACAACATGCACAACCATCAAACTCTCTTTGTCGCATCCTACTCCTCTTAAGATAAATGTTACGTCCTCGTAACTCACTAATACTAGATCCTTAGCTATATCTTCCCATTATCTTCATCACCACCGCATTTCAACGATAACCGCCTATAGCCTCAACACCTACCTACATCCATTCCTATATCCAAGGGTCTCTTACTCTAGCCGTTCTCATACCTCAATTCATTCGGCACACCACCTAACCTATACCACAAAATCCTTAGCATAACCATTACCGCAAAACGACATACTTCTTTATACATGCACTTATCTCCACAATCATAACTCATGATCCACAATTGTTACACACTCACACTAGATCCTCAAGTTCCCCCATTTATTGCCGTAAAACTCATTTATAGCTTAACATAATACTAGTTCCCAACACCCTATACTCACTGTCCCAATAAAGAATACGAACCACTTGCCGCTTCTAGCTCAGGGCACACACATTCCGCAAACTCTTGCCACAACTATGTTAACCAATGCCTCATCTAAAATAAGATAGAAAGTACTCTAACAACTTCTCACAACTGTGTCCCATTAATAGAATATCACTATACCATGACAACAACGAAAACATACACAACTTTCTTCCACATCATACTCTATCCTCACTCCCAATCCGAAACTGGTAAGAAACATTAATAACAAAATAACAATCTATATGCCCAGACCGACACTGACAGGAAACAGCAGTAAACAAACAACAATCTATATAACTGATATATACTTTTGAAAGTTTGTCTAATTTGTATCCCGCCTACTCCACCACAACCGATGACGGCATCGCAACACCGCCACCAACAGCCACACCGCAGCGCGAAAATACTCGTATCACAACACGAAGTACCGTGCCCGAATCGCCACCCGAGGCACAACAACCACATCGATAGTCGTCGCAACCTATACAATCCCATAAACACTGACCCAGTATAACTTTCTTGACCAGAAAACTTCTTTAAAACCACTTCACTAGATCAAAACGCAACATATTACACGAATAAACAGATAATAACCTTATGAATATCATCCATACTATTATTACTCATGAGGCCGGAACCTCGCACTATCACTTACAGATATCATACATACACATACAAGTATAACTAGCCATTCCAGATCACCCAAATTACCACTTTTGAATATCATCCTATTAGGTTACCGTACACAACATATGACGCGGAACACTCATATAACGACTTATAATTATCACACCATACCATTACTCGTGAGGTCAGAACCTCACACAAAAACTTACACACATTATGGACCCATAATCGAATCTAACTAGCCAATCCTGATCACGTAAGTTACCACTTGATAATGGATATCTCTCATCCGACCGACGTAACCATATCATAAGTACCCAACTACTAGCAAACACCTCCTATGTTCGCATCTTATACTCCCTCATATCCATACATACCAATCAGGCCTCCACAAAATAAACCTCTTTAGAACAACTAACTTCCCTATTTAACATCATCCTTAACCACTAGTGACAACACTACGACACCACCATCTTTCACATAACTACTCTCTTACCATCCCCTCTAAATATAACAATTCATTTCCTCTCTTTGGTTATCATCCCAAATAACGAACATTAAATCCATCAATAAAAATTACCTTAATAACTATTCAAATTTTATCCTTAATTATATCGTCACCTAGCTCACCACCATAGTCTCATACCATGAAAATACTTTACCAACTTCCTACTCCTTTAATTCCTCAAAACTCATGACTAACAAGTCATCCTGCAATTTATATATATATTCCCTTAACTCACACCCTCATGGTAGTATCACACAATTCCATGATTCCTTACTTTCTTGCCCCCTAATTCTTGTGAACGTTCAATCAACTTACCCTCATCCTTCTCTTCCCATTACTTCCAAAAATCAAATTCTATTAGCCTATGTCATTATTTTTCATTCTTTTTTTTTTTTATCAACAATCCCTCTCATCATACTTCTCACTCATACTCCCCACCGATAGATCAACTTACTCAAAGATTTCTCCTTAATTGATTACATCTTCTTTTAATAATTCTAGAAAGCTAAGATTCACTTCATCCCGGGACCTCCCAAATGATTATACACTAGGCCCACCTTCGAGTAATACAAATCTGCAAAATGACTACTACATACAATTCCTCATTGCGGCATCCCTCGATCTAAGCTCACTAGGCACCAATTTTTTTTTTTTACAACTTTCCATTTCGCATCTCCTCACCCAACATTGTCATTGTAACACCCCTCATACACCAAGGTGCCTTATCAAGACCACCCAATGCATGAAAGTGCTACCATCTCGGTTACCCGAGGCAATGAATATCAAATAGACCATAAAAGAACGTACATTAATAGATAAGTTTAAGTGATTACATAAAAAAACCTTAACTGTAAAGTAAAGTACAACTGTTCTAAAACCAAACTACAACTAAAGTAACAAAAGTATTATGATAACACAGCGGAAGACCACTATCAGACTCGTGGCAACTCCATCCCAAGCTAATCCCGCGCGCATCCATAGAATACCTGCTAGACAACTACTCACCACCCCCCGAATGAATCACCACAGTTTTTAAAACATTTAAACGGGGTCAGTTACTGATTACACAAAACACAATATATAAGATACAACACACACATTACCCAAACTCCGTCACAACTCCACACACCTGACTACACACTAAAGTGTGTAGTCCTGCCAGAATATCCATCGCAACAGATATTCCACACCGCCAGTGGGGGACCGCAGCCGTTCCCACCTAAGCCCCGCTCATCTCATCAGAGCGATAACCCATGTTCCTTAATGTGCACATCCCCTCTATGGCGGGTTCCACAGAGGGTGAATCAAGGGCGTGAAGCCACTCACGCAAATGACTCCACTCAGCCAAGGACACATCTCGAGAACCACAGACAGTTATACAATCAATTATGCAACAACAACTCCAACACCAAACCAACATGTTATAGATCAACAATAAACACAATTACCATCACAATTATGTAACCAATAACCGAGTAGGGAAACCCTACCTGGAATAAGCAATCACGAGATCATCACAAAGCAGCTAATCAACAAAGTTCCTCTACGAAATCACCTCCTATCAAACATACAATCATACAATCACCATCTAATATCAAAATACTCCCAAAACCCCCAAACTCTTATTTTAAACAAAATTAACGAAACAGTATAAAAATCATACAAGGATCTTACCCACGACACGACGAACTCAACGGCGTAAAGAACACGACGATCCGACAACCTTAGCCCTTGGGATTTGATAGCAACGTGAAGAACAAAAGCAACATAACTTGTTTTCTCTCTTTAGAGGTTTTTAGAAAAGGTAAAAGTGATTAAGAAAGTGATGGAAAGTATTAAATACCAATCACGCTGATACCCGTCGTTGTGAGTACCAAAGATAAAATTTATAATCTCCTATTAAGACTAACCTAGGCTAGTGGTAACAGGGTCGAACCACAAGGAGGCACTTGTAAACTTTAGTTGATCTATGTTCAGTCCGAGGTAACTATTATGGGGGTTAATTTGAATTGGTCTATAGCTAATAACATTAGAAAGGAAATAAACTAAAAATACGATTTAAACAGATAAAAGAAGGGTACTAGGATGGTCGGGTCATTATAGCTTCGGCGGCAGCAAACTAAGTCGGTTTGAATCAATCACAGGTAAGGCGGGAAATAAGAGGTCCTCTCGGTCCACTCCTAACATATAGCATCTCTCGATCTCGCTATAGGTCCCTAATGTCACTAATACGACTTTCGTCACGAAAAGTGACTAATGGTCTAAACTATACCTATCTTTCGATCTCAGCACAGTTTAGTCGATTTAATTGATGATCAAATAACCTTCCCTATCTTTCGATCTAATGGGTCGGTCACAAAATAGGTATTTAATCGGTCGCATGCATTCGATTTGCTAAATACAAGATTAAGAACAATTAAAACGAAGGATAACCTTACAAGGTCGGTCGATCGACCACCAAGATCGATCGATCGATCGACACGCGCGTTCATCCGTGTTCAATCTAATGCCGCCTATGCTACAATTCCCCTACATCCTAGCACTATAGATTTAGCTACTCATGATGAAGGTAAAAACAATAATACAACTAAGACAATAGGGTCTTGAATTCATGATTTGAAATAAATAGCAAATAACAATAACAATAATTGGCTTTGGGCACTAATCTAGCAATTCTAATACTAATGACGAAAAGCGAAACAATAAATGGAATTAGGGGCGAAATGAATACCGAGAATTTCGGAGGAAGGATCAAAAACAAAGGCGAAATTCCAATGCTAAAATCGATTATCCCAAACCCTAGCTACTCGAAATAAAACTAAAACTCAAAGCAATCGTATTTGTGATGTAAAACTTAGATAAAAACTTGATATGAAACTTGATGTTCTCTTATTACGTTATATAGCAATCAACGCAACAACTTATTTCCTAAACCTAGACTTCACGGGCTTCAAGATTCACGGTCATCTAATTCTCGTCTGAAATAGAAATCCGATCGATCGATCGAAAAGGTGGTCGATCGATCGCTCCTCAAAAACAAGAGCTTCGGAACCCGAGCATTGGTCGATCGACCGACAAGGCTGGATCGATCGGTCAGCCGAGCTGCTACTGACTTCTTTTAACCCGTGGACTTGTCTTTTTGGGCCTTGGATCGTGCACCAAGCTCGTTCTTTAAGCAATTCCTTTACGTCATATAATGCAATGCAGTCACTCGGGGACGGATTTGGCTTGATTTCCCGTTGAATTCTTCACATTTCTGCAATAAAGTACAAAAACACGAAAGTAGAAGAAAATAGGGAAATATAGGCATATATTGCACATCTGAGCTCTGAAATGCGTGTAGAATAGAGTGCGAAACGTCATATTTTAGACACGCATCAAATCTCCCCAAACCAAACCTTGCTTGTCCCCAAGCAAGAACTGGACTCGATCTAATGACCTAATGGAACGAGTTCGACCTCAGAGCGAAATGCAAACTGTTAAGCCCAAACCAATTTAATGCACAACCAACAATCAATTAGTAATGTGAATCATGCAAACGAATTATAAAGTCGTTAAAAACTGCTGAACCGTTGACTATAGAGACTTATCAAATTGGACTCTCGCGGGTCGCTCAAATCACTCAAGTGAGCACAGGTGATATATATGTAAGAGGATAGAAAGAATTCATTTTTGTAGAGACTCTCACCTAACTACGACCTATGAGAACATGCCAGCAATAAAATATGAAAGTGATCTCTACGGCCGTACATACGCATTCCAACCAAATAGATGACCAATGACACATGCCGAGGTATATATGGGATATGTGAGGTATGGGTAAGAGGAGGCAAAACATTTCATGGTAAAGTGGAGGTACAGGTGATCAAGCTAGTACCAAAACGGAACCAAAGGACAACATCCAACTTCTTGCTCATAGGCAAACAACACGGTGCTATAGCAAGCACAAACTCAAAATCTCCAGATGTAAAAGTAATCGACCAACTCCCCATAAAATAAGAATAAAACATGGGAGCAAAAATCGCCAAAAGATAAGGATTAAAGTATGCGAATTGACTTTTTCTTTTTCTCTTCGAACTTCAGTCGATCGACTATATTGGGCAGTCGATCGACTGCCTTGAACAGTACAGAACTCTTTTTTTTTTTTCGAATCATTTTTTTCATCTTTTTCATTTTTCATTTTTTTTTTTTATTTCTTTCTTTCCTTCTTTTCATCTTCCCAACTTCATCTCAAAAGAGTAATGGCTACCAAAAACGAGTAGCAATCCCAAAAACCAGACTACTAGCTTGACAGAGGTAGGCTATATGTAGGATGTAGCAAATGGGACAAAAAAAAAAATATTTTTGGCAGTGTGGAGCTTATGGGCAAAATGAGAAAAGGAAACCTCTACCACATGTGTCAACAAACCACAGACCGAATGCATACAGGTATTAAGTAGATCAAATTTATATTCATGCAAATTAAGGAAACATGTCTCATAAGGAGTACTACTCACATTCCTAGATGAACTGGTCATGATTGTCACCAGTTATAGGCTCTAAATCTCAGAATATAATGTAGTTTGCCAATTTTCAAAGTCAAGTCTTAAGATTCAGTGAGTAAATTAACGAAAACTCGTAGATATGCACTTATATGATTCTACTAATAACATGATGATAAGCAAGGCTTAGGCAAAAACAGGTGCAAATGCAAAATCATCATAGAAATACTACCGTTCCGACTCGACCTATATGCTAAAATAAACGTGCATTTTATGGAAATTTTTTTGAAATTTTTCAAATTTTTTTTTTTGAATTTTGTATATATAAGAGAAATGAAATAAAACAATGCAAAACAAAATTAAACGTGAATGCAAGCAAATGATGTGCGACGCAAAACCCTTCCCCAAACCAAATCGCACAATGTCCCCATTGTGCAAAATCATGTAATGAAGAAAAGAGAAATGGGAATTTGCGAGAGATTAAATAAGCAAGACATAAAGGAAAGATATTGAACTCACAAGACTTTAAGCGCAAAAAAGGAAACCTCCCAAACCATCGTGAGCTAGGAGGTTTCGGTGGCAGAGTGATGCTACCAATAAGAGTGCCTGAAAGACAATCAAAACCACGCATAAGACCGAAGGAAACAATTTGGAAGGGTAAAACTGTGCACAATTGAGAAAATGGAAGAAATAAATAATTGTGACGGAAAATAAAGTGGAGTAGAAAACTCCCTTAAGTCCGCAAATCGACCAAACACAAAGCGGGGAGAGGTCGTGAACAGTCTGAAAGAAGAGACGTGGTCGATCGACCTATAGGGGTAGTCGATCGACCATGTGAACAGATCGAAGCTCCTGGAAAGCGAAACTCAGTCGATCGACCCTGATGGCGAGTCGATCGACTGGAAGAACTGCTGTACTTCTTATTTCTTCGTAATTTCTCAATGAGTAGAGCTAACAAGCCCTAAATACCTGCAAATGCACAATAGTACGCGCCCAAAATTGCGCAAAACCCGAAGAAGTCTAAAGTACTTGAAAATTCTAAGCAAAAAGAATAAAAGCGAAGTTTTCGCGCACACAAAAGCAATAAAAATGTCTTAACAAAGCAAAAAGAAAGAAGTTTATAACGAGCATGATCAACTAATAGTTGATCAAGAAGGACCATGGTATGGCCCATTTCGTTGGTTTTTGGCTACTAGAGGTAGCCTCAATGGTGCTCATCTCATCAGCTGCACCCTTCTTAGCTTCAACAGTTGGAGAACTCAGCTGATCAGCTTCGGCATCTCCCCAATTAAGGACTTCCTTGGGATCGTTAGACTCCAAATCAGACCATCTCACCTTGGCTGGCTCATTTTACACTTCCTCATCGGTCCCATAGCTTAGGCATCCAAGACCTCCTCTTTGAATGATCGGCTCTCTCGCGGCTGGAATAACTTGCAGCTTGCTCTTCCCCAAACCAGCTCCTGCATTATTTAAAATAACAGATTCTTCCTCCTTCTTGCTCCCAATCCGGGGCGGAGGGGTTACAACAGGAATAGAAACAGGCATATCAGGAAGTACAAAGTACGATCTCTTTTTAGAGACCGTATTACATGTAACAGGCCACATGGGATCCTTTTTCTTAGCCGGCAAAAAAGACAATAGAGTGCTTTCCCACTTTAAAAGTCAAAGTTCCTAGACCGACATCTATAATCGCACCAAAGAAGCGGTGTGCGAAATGGCCTACCCAAAATAATGGGAATATGGTCATCCTCAGGCATGTCAAGGACAACAAAGTCAACAAGGAAGAAAAACTTCCCTATCTGGACGGGTATGTCCTCTAGGACTCCTATAGGCTCGACCGCAGATCGGTCAGCCATCTGAACTGTCATCTCAGTTATTGCAAACCTGGTCAACTTAAGCCTCCTAGCTAGACTCAAGGGTATGACACTTATGCTAGCTCCTAAGTCACATAAAGCCTTTTCGATAGAAAAGGTACCTATGCTGCAAGGAACTGAAAAACTGCCCGGATCTTCTAACTTATGGGGCGCAGTGTGAGACAAGTAGGAGCAAGACTCTTTAGTTAACGCAACAGTGTGAACATGTTCAAGAGATTTTTTCTTTGACAACAACTGTTTCATGAATTTAGTGTATGCTGGCACTTGGTTAACTAACTCAAGGAAGGGTACCTGAACATTCAAGCTACGAATAACTTTCTCGAATTTACTAAAAGATACCTGTTCCTTCGTCGGCACGAGTCTCTCCGGATATGGGGCTGTAAGGAGCACCTTAGCCCTCTCCTCTAAGTCGCGCGTGCCGGTATCCTTGGACTTAGGCTGAAAGTCCGTCACCTTTTCTTTGTTGAAGCTAGACCCCTCCTCAGACCGTCTCAAATGAGAACCATTGACCGTCATTGGATCGAACTTCGGAGCCGGGACTGACCTATCAGCACTCGGGTCTGCCCCCAAAATTTTCGGGACGGTGGTTCCCCGAAACAAGTGGTCTCGTAGATTATTTGGCATTAAAGGACGAAACTCTTCAACATCAGCAGTGATATTGGTCGATCGACCAACCTCCTCGATCGATCGGCCCAGGGTTGCACGATTCGAAGCTCCTGGAACCCGTGTTTCAGTCGATCGACTAGGTACTTCAGTCGATCGACTGAAATGCCTGGCAAACGCCTTTTTCTTTGATTTGTTCGTTGAAGCTTTCTCTTGACTTATTTCTGGCTCATCTTTCTCGACAGCATCCTCAACCATGGCAGGACCATCGAGGGTGGACCCGCTCCTCAGAGTGATGACATTTAGGGTCTCCTTTTGTTCGGGTTGAGTGGGTAAGTGTCCGGGAGCTCGAGTGTTACTTTTACTAGCCAGTTGAGCAATTTGGCTCTCAAGTAACTTCATCCCGGCCTCTCTTGCTTGGGACTCCTTTAGCAACAGATTCTTAAGCTCGGAGAACTCAGAATTTTGTGATTGTTCTTTCTTTGCGGCACATAAGGAGGCTTCGGTATTGCTTTGTTGCTTTTGATGAGGCGGGACATATGGCTTCTTCTTTGTGGCGGCTGTTGGGTTGGATTTTGGACATTTTGGCTTCTCCAACTTAAGTTCGGATGCGGTGGCTCGTAGTAGGTGTTTGTCTGCCTATAGTGTTGAAAAGCAGCACAAGATTCAAAGGGGCTAGGGCAATTTTTCGAGACATGGCCCTCAACTCTACACCTTTCACAGGCGAAGGGGCCGTCTGACACGGCATTACCTTGGTATATCCCACCTTTAGAAGCTCCCCCTAGCTCATACTTGTCAAATCTCGCGGTGAGAGCCTCAAGCGCAGCAACAGAAGAGGATTCAGCAGCTCTTCTCTGGTTTCCCCTTGAATTCCCATACTCGGCCTTGTGGGTAGCTAGATCGTCAATGATCTTCCACCCCTTGGTTGCTCCCAAATTTTCAAAGAAATCTCCCGTTGGGCTGCAGATCCAAAATGGCCCTCCGATCGTCGTACAACCCATTGTAGAAATGATTGCACAAACTCCACTTTTCGAACCCATGATGCGGTATGGTTCGCACCAACTTCTTGAATCGGACCCATGCCTCGTGGAAATTCTCATCTGGCCCTTGTTTAAAGCCCGTGATTTGAGCTCTAATAGCGATCGTCCTTGAAGCAGAAAAGTACTTTTTGTAGAACGCCAATGCCAATGTATTCCAATCAGTGATCTCCAGAGCGGTCCGGTCCAAATCTCTATACCACTCCCTTGCAGCATCACGAAGGGAGAAGATGAACATGGTTTCTTTGATTTGATCTTGGGTCACGCCAGCTGGTGGGGGGATGGAGCAGCAATAATCAATGAAGGTCTCCATATGTCTTCTTTGCATCTTCATTTGCGCTCCACCAAACCGATTTCTCTCGACCATGGTAATGTAGGCAGGCTTTGGTTCGAATTTCCCGGCATCTCCTGGTAATTCGAACCCCTTATATAAGTTGTCACCGTCGGCTCGAATAACTAGCTATACTTGCTTCCTCGGCCATGACTGGGATTTCCGAGAAGTAACTGCGTCTCGGTGAAGAAGTGGAAACAGTGAAGATCGTGGGTCTTCTTGAACGGATCGTTCTCGTGATAGCTTGACAGAGTACTCGGCTCTTCCTCTCGTCGGTAATACTCTTTGTGTTCGCCTCAACTCGCGCAAGGATCTCTCAAGCTCAGGGTTCAACGGTACTAACTCTCCACCCTGTGACCTGCGCATAAGATGAAACTACAAAAAGAATATAAGAAAAGTTTAAGGAACGGATGTCCCTTAAACTAAGAAAGACCAAAAAATAAAACAACTAAAATTAGGACTATTGCCTCCCCGGCAACGGCGCCAAAATTTGATACCCGTCGTTGTGAGTACCAAAGATAAAATTTATAATCTCCTATTAAGACTAACCTAGGCTAGTGGTAACAGGGTCGAACCACAAGGAGGCACTTGTAAACTTTAGTTGATCTATGTTCAGTCCGAGGTAACTATTATGGGGGTTAATTTAAATTGGTCTATAGCTAATAACATTAGAAAGGAAATAAACTAAAAATACGATTTAAACAGATAAAAGAAGGGTACTAGGATGGTCGGGTCATTATAGCTTCGGCGGCAGCAAACTAAGTCGGTCTGAATCAATCACGGGTAAGGCGGAAATAAGAGGTCCTCTCGGTCCACTCCTAACATATAGCATCTCTCGATCTCGCTATAGGTCCCTAATGTCACTAATACGACTTTCGTCTGAAAAAAGTGACTAATGGTCTAAACTATACCTATCTTTCGATCTTAGCACAATTTAGTCGATTTAATTGACGGTCAAATAACCTTCCCTATCTTTCGATCTAATGGGTCGGTCACAAAATAGGTATTTAACTGGTCGCATGCATTCGATTTGCTAAATACAAGATTAAGAAAAATTAAAACGAAGGATAACCTTACAAGGTCAGTCGATCGACCACCAAGATCAGTCGATCGACTGACACGCGGGTTCAGTCCGTGTTCAATCTAATGCCGCCTATGCTACAATTCCCCTACATCCTAGCACTATAGATTTAGCTACTCATGATGAAGGTAAAAACAATAATACAACTAAGACAATAGGGTACTGAATTCATGATTTGAAATAGATAGCAAATAACAATAACAATAATTGGCTTTGGGCACTAATCTAGCAATTCTAATACTAATGACGAAAAGCGAAACAATAAATGGAATTAGGGCAGAATGAATACCGAGAATTTCAGAGGAAGGATCAAAAACAAAGGCAGAATTCCAATGCTAAAATCGATTATCCCAAACCCTAGCTACTCGAAATAAAACTAAAACTCAAAGCACTGTATTGTGATGTAAAACTTAGATAAAAACTTGATATGAAACTTGATGTTCTCTGTTACGTTATATAGCAATCAACGCAACAACTTATTTCCTAAACCTAGACTTCACGGGCTTCAAGATTCACGGTCATCTAATTCTCGTCTGAAATAGAAATCCAGTCGATCGACTGAAAAGGCTGGTCGATCGATCGCTCCTCAAAGAAACAAGAGCTTCGAACTCGAGCATTGGTCGATCGATCGACAAGGCTGGTCGATCGATCGGGCCGAGCTACTACTTGACTTCTTTTAACCCGTGGACTTGTCTTTTTGGGCCTTGGATCGCGCACCAAGCTCGTTCCTTAAGCAATTCCTTTACGTCATATGCAATGCAGGTCACTCGGGGACGGATTTGGCTTGATTTCCCGTTGAATTCTTCACATTTCTGCAATAAAGTACAAAAACACGAAACTAGAAGAAAATAGGGAAATATAGGCATATATTGCACATCTGAGCTCTGAAATGCGTGCAGAATAGAGTGCGAAACGTCATATTTTAGACACGCATCACACGCGTTACTAACAAAACCCGGTTAAAACAAACCGCAGAAGTAACTTACTCGATCGAGTGACCCTTACTCGATCGAGTCCCCAACTTACTCGACCGAGTACCCTTCAGCAGATCACTGTTTCGTAAACTAGCCATACTTACTCGACAGAGTAACCCACTCGATAGAGTACCTAAAGACATAGAAAACCGTAGTATTACAGTCATAATCATTTCTCTCCAGAAATCACTATATACCCCAAATTACCACAATTTTCACATCCTCATTTCAAACTTTTTTTGTAAAAGAATGCTTTAAGACCCAAAACATACATGTGCACATAACCTACGACTCAATACATATGTAAGAACGTAGCCGTCGACTCAAAACAACCGCCCAAAGAGGTACTTGGTCGAGTATATGTTGTACTCGGTCGAGTAACTATACCACTCGGTCGACTTCCCGACTCCAGAAGTTGAACAAAATTATCACAGAAAGATTACTCGGCCGAATATGGGTTACTCGGCCAAATATGAAAGTTACTCGGCCGAGTTCCGGCACAGTTCTCAGCAACGTCCACTTTTCGTAAAACAGTCATATCTCACTCGTTACTTGGTCATTTCGGGCGTGTGACCTATAGTTAGAATTGTAAGAATACAAGCTATCACCTCAAATTGGAATCACGGCAATATCATTTCTATAACTCTACTTATGACAGTTTTAAGACAACCCTTCCATAATCGGTCTTCATAAAAATCAATTTTTCTTAACAAAAAACCTTAAACAGGAATAAGGCAAACAATAACAACTCAATACTTCTAAAAATCAAATACTAACATCATCATGATCATATATACATACCCCACATCACATTACATATACTCCAATAACTTCTATTCAACCTAAAAATATACTTCATCCAACATATACTTAAAGGCATACAACAGATAACGATCCCTTGACACCCCGTCGTGACCGGCTCAAAGTTGTAAGGGCCTCAATGCGACTTCGGGACGTCTCCCAAGTCTTTGCGATAGCTCCATACAACTCTCCTTGGGTTCGTTTTATTTAGACTCCCTATGTTCATTAGGTTCATTGGTTTTAGGTTCCAGAATCGTTTCTCTGATACCACTTTGTAACACCCCCACATACCAAGGTGCCTTACCAGGACCACCCTAGCATGAGAGACTATTACCATCTCGGTTTCCCGAGGCTAGTATATCAAAAGTAACCATTCCAAAACATTTATTAAAGTCTATAAAGTTTAAAAGATTACATTGTCTCAAAACCAAATCAAAAGAAAAGTATAAAGTTCCCAATACAACTAAAATCAAAACAGCTAAACTCGTAACAGCGAAAGCTAGACTCGAAGTGATGACATCCATCCCCGAATGGATCACCACAGGTTTGCAAACAACAACGAGGTCAGTTCACTGTATAATTAAAATAAGACAAAATACAACAATGTCAAAGGCAACTATTCCACCATCATCTTCATCTCACCATCACATCTTATACTGACTACACACTTAAGGGTGTAGCCCTGCCAGATTACTGCTGCGACAGATAATCCTCACTGGCAGTGGGGGACCGCAGCCTTGCCCACCTAAGCCCCGTTCATCACAACGAGCGATAACTCATGTTCATTAATTTGCACATCCTCTCTTGTGGCGGGTTCTACAAAGGGCAAATCAAGGGCGTGAAGCCACTCCCGCAAGTGACTCCACTCAGCCGAGGACGCACCTCGCAAACATCGTCAATCCATCTCAACTCCAATACTCCAGAATACAATCAACAACAATAATATCATATCGATTAAATCACAACATCACAATCATCAATCTTAAATAAATTACGCAATCAACTGAGTAGGGAAACCCTACCTTTTCGCAATCCAAGCACACACAAGCAATCAATAGCAATTGTCCATGACACCGTCACCTACACACGAATAATCACACACCATCACTATAAACCATTCCCCCAAATTAACCCAAATTAGGGTTTGCACAAATTCTAACAATAACAAAGATAAACGGATTAGGAATACTAGAGACTTACTAACACAGACGACATGGACAACGAGATCCAAAAGCTCGCAATCGATCACCCTTGGCTTAGGAAAAGATGAAGATGATTAGAGAAGTTTAGAGCGTCGTTAGGTTTTGTAAAATAATGATTTAGAACTGATTAGAAATTGCTCAACACGCTATTTATACTTCTCTAATCATTTTAATCAAAACCGCGGAAATAATACCCGTCAGACCGGATATTCGGTCTAGTATTGGGAATACTCGGGCGAGTATCCCTTACTCGGTCTAGTAATGGGAATACTCGGCCGAGTATTCCTGGACAGTAGCCTGACCAGAAATACACGATGCATTACTCGGCCGAGTAAGCCCTATTCGGCCGAGTTACAGGACCTAGAAAAACGTGGTATTACACCCGCGAACCGAGACCATTAATATAATGCCTGGATCTTTTGGGACTGCTAAATGACCCTTTGAGTATAGTGAGAGGACTCTTAGGCTTGAGGAGAGTTGTAATTGCGAGTAAGGAGGTACACACTAGACCGAGTGGGAGTGTGAGGACCAAGAAGTGTGAACTCGGCCAAGTATGATGGATACTAGACCGAGTAGTGTGCACTCGGCCGAGTATAGTGGATACTCGACCGAGTGAGGTGCACTCGGCCGAGTGTACAGGTACTCGACCGAGTGGACCTGTACAGTGGCGATATAAACTATGCTCAAGATTATAATCCTCCTAACCCTAAATCATTTCTCTCTCTCTCTCTCTCTCTCTCTCTCTCTCTCTCTCTCTCTCTCTCTCTCTCTCTCTCTCTCTATAGCCTCAAAACCCTCTTCCTTATCTCTAGAACTCTCCCTAGCCTCCTCCCATGGTGTGTGAGCATTGATTTGAAGATCTTACACCTTTCTCATTTCTCTTTTCACCTTGTAAGTCAAGATCTCATCTTTTCTATTTCTATTATCAAACCTTAACTTTTGGGGGGTTTTATGAGTAATGTTAATTAGTAATTATAATTGTATTATGGGTAATTAAAGGGTAATAATAAGGGGTTTTACATAATAAAAAAGTATAGGATGTGTAGTGATGGTAATTATGTGACTTATGTAGGATGTGACTGTTTTGTGAGATGGATTCTTGGTTATCTCGAGTTGCTTGCGGAGTTTGCTAAAAGGTAGGGTTTCCCTACTGATTGTTGTAATATGAATGCTTACTCATATGTTTACATATGTCATTCTTGTTGTTGTTGTTAGTCTTACATGATTATTAGGTTTACATTGTAACATGTGGTTGGGGTAATTGTGTCTTAGAGAATGGTTGTTATTGTCGGGATTGCATTATAACATTTTAATAGGGATGGTATCTTGAGTTATTGTTGTGGTTGTTGGTACATATGTATACATGGTGTGCTTGACATTCACTATAGATGAGAAAGAGGCATATTTGGTAGTCGTCATGCATATGAAAGAATTATACTTGACATATTGTGTGCATATTGTATACATGTTATTGTGGTGGATGTTGAAGGTTGTTGGCGGAGTTGTGATTGTGTTGTGTGGTTGTTGAAGAGACGTAAGGTGGTTCGGGAGGACGTCTTATGCCCGGGTCGCTCCTTGGAGTTTTCCACTCCAAGGAGGACGTGCACTTTTATGACTTGAGGATGGAGGGACTCGTGTGGTGTCACGACGTCTGACAGCGGTCCGGTTAGCGTCTGGGCTCGGTACCACGGGTGCGTCCCGCGTACCTGTTTTACGGGCTGCGGTCTGGCTATTTGGTGGTGGTGTTGCGATGCCGTCACCGGGTTATACATGGATGTGGATATGTGGTGGATGGAGATTTGTGACTTTTGTGCTTCATTATTGCATTGCATGTTCATGTTCACATGTCATTTCGTGAGTGTTTGTATTATAGAAACTGACGTGTGTTGGCTATATGTAAATTGTTACCTTCTTTAATTAGGGTGGCATGTGACGATCTATATAATATTCCCGATCATATGAGAAACAGTTTGGAGTATAGGTTTAGATATGATGATGATCGGAATATGGGCCGCGCTACGGATTTTAGATTCGAGTTGCACAGTCACGTGGTAGATGGTGTAGTCCTTAGTTGAGTTGTATCATGTAGAATTCACTTTGTATTATTCATTTATTCTTTTATGTAATTCACTAAACATGTATTTCTAATAAAGTGTTACTTAATTGAAGTTCCGATTCACTGCCTCGGGAAATTGAGAAGGAGACACTCCCGATTACCTTTGCCAGGTAAGAGGGGGTGTTTCAATTAATGTGCACATCTATCCTGTATGTAAGAAAACCACACGAAGCGATCCCGGGCGGAGCCAATCTCCCAATTGACTCCTAAACCACCAATCAACAACAATCAACACAACTAATCTCATTATCACGATACATCATTATCACCACAATCCATCATATAATAATACTAAAGTAAGATTACATATATACTAGTAGCTGAGTAAAGAAACCTACTTTAGCGATTACTCGACAACCGACGCAAGTATTCAATATAGGTTCTCTATGAACTCATCACCTACACATAATTATACAAAATCACTATTGACTCAATTAATATGATAACATTTCCCCACTGCCCAAACGTAGGGTTGAGTCTCGAAAGAAATTGACATATAACATAGATCGGAAACTTACCCAACGGAGATGCCCTAGAGATGAAGATCTGAATTATAACTCAACAACCGCAAGAAATTCCAACAAGGATGATTAGAAGAGTATTAGGTGTGCTTAGAGAGTGTTCAGGGAGTAAAAAAGGATTAAACACTGATTAGGTTTAAATAATAACCCTTAATCTAACCACGAAATGGAACCTTGGGACCGCTAAACCGATCCACTCGACCGAGTTACCACTGCCACAATCCGAGTAAACCATTCTGGAACTTTCTGGCATAATCCAAATACACTCGGTCGATTCCACTCGACCGAGTAGGAATACAGAGTATTACACACCAAACTCAAACCTTAAGGTGGAAGTGGCTACTCATGGTAGCTTACCAAGCTATATACTTGATCCACAGATCAAGACGAGTCTTCTTTAGCACATTTTGTTGTCCCTCAGTGTGGATTTGGGAATTTTTCCTAGGAGGTCATCTATTTTAAGACTACTCCCTAAAAGCCATGCTTAACCATAGAGTGCTCACCACATAGTCAACAAGAAAAGTAAGTGTCTTTATTGATACAAGTAATACTTTCAATCTCTTAAAACATTAGTTGCTTGGCTTATCAATCCCTCTTCAATTAACATGACATATTGTAATCACCTCCATTTGAATAATCTTTTCAATTAGCATAATGTATTGCACCATGACACTGTTACTAATGATATGTCAAAATCTTACTCTCACCTATTTCAACATCAAACAAACCATCAATACACGCCATCACTTGACTCTTTACCGCCACTACGACTCTGGTTATACCTTTTCCGCAAAAAGGTTCACTTATCCATTCCAAAAGTGTTTTTTTAGTTCAAAATTTGATGGCGAAGCTGACGAGTCACTGAGAAAAAGGTTTAGGCAGGTAGTAATTATGTTTGTGTTTAAGAGAGATACAGAGTAAAAGAAATGTGGAAATGATGACATTCCTCAAAATACTTATTATTTTTTTCCCTATAAAATTTAGGGTAATGACAACTCCAATACCGTTTTTACTAATGTCACTCAAGTTTTGAGAGAGTGAATAGTAAGATACCAGTATACATTTAAGTTGTATTTGAATGATAATAAACAAAACGATAACGACGTTATCATCGCCTAAAATTTATATCAAATTACTATTTGTTTGACTCTGAACTTAATTTTGTTGAACTTTTATGAACTGAGAGGATTTGAATTTTTCTTAACTGAACTTATATGATCTGAACTGAATTTATAGGAACTGAATTTTTTTGAACTTAACTTATAAGATCTTAACTTAACTTATATTAATTTAACTTAACTTAATTATTATTATCTTTACTTTTTAAAGATATTATTGACAAAAAAACATATCAAGTGTGAGACATAAAATATGATAATAAAATTATCTCTTTATATACATTATTTTGTTCACGTATTACATCTATTTTTAATCATCTACTCCATCCGTCCCGGTCATTTGTTATCCTATTACATTTTGGGGTGTCTCATTCAATTGTTGTCCTTTCTATTTTAGGAATACATTTGATGAGTAATTTCATCATTCACACTCAATTTGGTTCACTTGTCTTCTAATAATTAGCTCCTTTCTCTTTCCTTGGTATTTGTGTCAAAACTAAAGGACAACAATTGACCGTATTAGATATATTGAAACTATGGTTGTTAGTAGCCAGTTAGAGTTAGTTAGGAATATAACTAATTCTGGTATAGCTAACTAAACCATAGTTAGTTGGTGTAGGTCGGTGTAATAGTTGCAATAAATATAAAGCAACTGATGTATTGAAACTTAGATTGACGAAATACAAAATTCAGTTACATATTACATTCAAACGAATTCTCTCTATAATTCTTACAAATAATTCTTTACATATCAATACACAATACAATCATCATTCTTTTCATATATATATTTTTAATCTTCATCATCAACATCTTCATATCTTCATCAATATCTTCATATCTTCACCAATGTCTTCATACCTGTGTCATATCAGTTTCATAAGATTCAATATGGTATCAGTATTAAGCTCAGTTATATGATTCTGGGGTTCTTTTCTTCTGTTTTTTTTTTTTGTCTTGCATACTATCAAGAAATAGAGGTATAAACGCTTCCGCAGTCACAGTTTCTTCATATTTGGTTGTTGTTTCTATCTGTTCATCTTTTCTTATTCCTTTTCTTCACGACTGATTCATCATCATGCCTGAGACAATTACATCTGATTCTTCATCTGCACTTGATTATTATGATGGCCCATTGTTCTTATCCACATCTGACCAACCTAGTGCTACTCTTGCTTCTTTTCTATTTGATGGGCACGATTTTTTGGGGTGGAAAAGAGAGGTTTTAATGTCTTTGGCAACAAAGAATAAAGATGGATTGTTAGATGGTTCTTGTGCTATGCCTCCTGTTTTAGATAAACGTTACAAATAATGGAAAAGATGTGACTTTATGGTGATGCGGTGGTTGTCTAATTCTTTGGAAAAAGGTTTAAGAGGAAATTTTAAGTATGTCACCTCCTCTAAGAGTTTCTGGTATGATTTACTTGAACGTTATGGGCAATCTAATACTCTAGAGGTCTATCAATTGACAAATGACTTAGGAGATATTTCACAAGATAATCTGTCTTTAGTGGAATATTATGGCAAGATGAAAAATTTATGGGAAACTCTTGATTTTTTGGATCCTTTACCAACCTGCTCATGTGGGAAAGTTAATCTTTGCACATGCTCTTTGCTAAAGAAAATAGTAGAGAGGTCTATCAGTTTTTGATGAACCTGAATAGTGGATATGATGGTATAAGGACTCAAATCCTATAAATGGACCATCGGCCTACAATGAATAAGGTATTGAGTTTATTGCAAAACATTGAGCGCCAAAAACAAATTACAGATAATGTTGCTGTATTATTAACTGAAGCCAATGCATATGCTAGTTTCAGACACTCAAATTCCAAGAAACCTCCTGTTAAAACTAATAACAACAATTCTGCTACTTTCAAGCATTGTGATCATTGCAATAAAAATGGTCATACAAGGGAAACTTGCTTTGGTCTGACCAAATGTCCACACTGTCAGAAGACTGGTTATAATCCAGCAAATTGCTTCCTTGTGAGAGGATTTCCCAATGACAAGAATAAGGGGAGAGACAAGGCTTTATTTACTAAGTCTGCAGCACCAACCAGAGGGGCCAATGTTGCTGATGTTCTGTATGCTGTTTCACCTCTTGACGACAGTATTTACCAAGAAGATTCTCCTAATGGTCTTAATGTCACCAGCACTGCATCTACCAGTAATGGACTTAATTCTGAAGTATTGGATGGTATTATTACTTCTACTGTTGATCAAGTTCTTAAAAGAATTACTGATCAACAACCCAGGCTCTCCTCTGCTAACTTTGCATGTATGATTTGTTCTCATTTTTATGTGTTTAATGCTTATAAAGATAGATGCCTAAGTGGCTGGATTATAGACACAGGTGCCTCTAATCACATCCCTTATGATAATCAAATTTTGACTAATGTTCATATTTTCCCACAGCCTGTTAAAGTTGGTTTGCCTTATGGTAGCGTTACGTTTGTGCATAAAATAGGCACAGTTGTTTTAACTGATAAAATTAGCTTGTTTAATGTGTTCCATATACTTGACTTTAAACAGAATTTACTCTCTGTTAGCAAGTTATTAGATAATAACCGTTTATCTGTTGTGTTTACATCACATAAATGTATATTTCAGGACCTTTCCTGTAAGACTATAGTTGCTAAAGGCAGGAGAATGGGTGATCTATATAGATTTGACAAAAAATCTTTGGATAAGAAGTCTTTGTACATAGTTAATCTTGTTAAGAAGCTAGTTTCAAATAAGTTTCATGATGTTTTAAATAATCCTACTAGAATTTCAAATACTTCTCAAGCTTTATCTTATTTTAGTAGTTCTAAGTCTAGAGATCTTGTACATTCCAGGATGGGCCATATGTATGTAAACAAAATGAAATATGTACCTGAATATTCTCATATAATAAAAAGATCTGATTTTCATTGTGAATCTTGTGTTCTAACTAAGCATCACATGCTTCCCTTTCCTGTTAGTTATAATAAGGCTTCTCATTGCTTTGATCTTTTGCATTTAGATGTTAAAGTACTTCTTGACTATTCTAGATGATTTTTCTAGAAATACATGGACAATTTTATTTCAAAATAAAGATCAGGTTTATAGTTTGTTAAAGAATTTTTTAGCCTATGTTAAGACTCAATTTCAGGCCAATGTCAAGCTTATAAAATTAGATAATGACACTGATTTTTTACAAGAGCATTGTGGTACACTTTTTAAGGAAAAAAGGGATCTTGCATCAGACATGTGTAGTTGGTACACCACAATAAAATGGACGGGTAGAAAGGAAACACAGACATCTCTTAGAGACTCCAAGAGCCTTAAGATTTCATGTTAATCTTCCTATTAAATTTTGGGGTGATTGTTTATTGACTGCAACATATCTTATAAATCTTATGCCAACACAAGTTACTGACAATAATGTTCCTTTTGAGTTGCTTTTTAATCATAAACCTTCCTATGATAATTTGAAAGTATTTGGTTGTTTATGTTATGCTACAATACCCCCCACTTCCACTGATAAATTTGGTAGTAAGGCAAGAGAATGTATTTTTATTGGTTATTCACACAATAAAAAAGGGTATAGACTGTATGATTTAAAATTGCATAAAATATTTGTTAGTAGGGATGTTTTATTTAAAGAACAGATTTTTCCTTATCATAAAGACAAGCCTCATGAGGATTTACAGATTACAACTAGTAGTTTGGTAAATCCTGTAGTATCTACTCTGGTGGTTACCCCATCAGTCACAAGCAATATTCAACATTCTGCTACAGCATCTATTCCACATTATGAGACTCATTCTGAGGTTGAATTATCTGGGGATCAACCTGAGACCCATAATCTTCAAACTCAGACTTCTCACTCAGAACCTAATATTATCAGAAGACCAACACGGCCAAGACAAATGACAACTTGGTTACAAGATTTTCAATGTTTTTTACTAGGACAGAATCATTCAACTGGTTCTGTACAGTCCACTGCTTTTCAGTCACAAGTTTTGGGTTCTTTAGAAGACTATCATCCTGAGTATATTGGTTCCTTATCTACTGTCATGCTTGAACATGAGCCTTATACTTATAAACAGGCTCAGAAAGATCCTAGGTGGATAGAAGCTATGCAGAAAGAGGTCCAAGCATTAGAATCCAATCAAACTTGGGATATTGTGTCTTTACCAGCAGGTCACAAAGCCATTGGTTCCAAGTGGGTGTACAAGATTAAGTATAACAGTGATGGCTCTGTGGAAAGATTTAAGGCAAGACTAGTGCCCAAGGGTTTTAATCAGGTTAAAGATAAGGACTATAAGCATAACTTTTCTCCTGTTGCTAAATTCACAACAGTTAGAGCTTTAGTAGTTGTTGCTGCTGCAAAACATTGGCCATTATTTCAACTAGACATAAATAATGCTTTCCTCCATGGTTTCTTAGATGAGGAAGTCTATATGAAGGCACCTGAGGGGTATGCTGTTCAAGAAGGGCTGGTCTACAAATAAAGGTCCTTGTATAGCTTGAAACAAACGTCAAGGCAATGGAATAAGGAGCTGACAAAGTTTCTTCAAAGTCATGGGTATATTCAGTCAAGACAAGACTATTCATTATTCACAAAGACAAATGCAACTGATCAGTCATTTACAGCTGCATTAGTCTATGTAGATGATGTCCTGTTAACTGGCACTTCAGTTTCAGAGATTGACAAGATCAAGCATGCATTACATTCTGCTTTTTCTATTAAGGATTTGGGTCAAATGAGATACTTTCTTGGATTAGAGATCTCAAGGAATCATTCAGGACTCATGATTAATCAAAGAAAATACATTATGGATATCTTAAATGATTTAAAAATGGAGAATTGTTCAGATGCAAAATTCCCAATGCAACAAGGATTGAAATTGTCTATTGATCAGGGTGAATTACTGGACAATCCTGAGCAATACAGGAGACTGATAAGAAGGTCGCTATATCTTAATATGTCTAGGCTCGACATTTCCTATGGTGTGCAGCATCTTAGTCAATTTGTGAGTAATTCAAGGATACCTCAGATGCAAGCAGCCTTACATGTTGTGAAATATTTGAAGAGCACTATTAATGCTGGGTTATTTTACAGTGCACAGTCAAATCTACAGCTTGTTGCCTTCAGTGATGCTGATTGGGGTCAATGTGCTTACTCTTGTAAGTCCCTGAGTGGTTACTGTGTAGTGCTTGGTTCATCTTTAATCTCTTGGAAGACCAAGAAACAAGCAACTGTCAGTAAAAGAGCTCTGCTGAATCAGAATACATGAGCTTGTCATACACTACATCAGAATTAGTTTGGTTAGAAGCTTTGCTGCAGGATTTGGGTGTTCAGATTAAACAGCCTATTGAACTTTTTTGTGATAATAAAGCTGCAATACACATCTCCAATAACCCAGTATTCCATGAGTGCACAAAGTATTTGAGCATTGATTGCCACTTCGTCAGAGATAAGCAACAGCAGGGTTTTCTCATCACTAAACATATCAGAACTAATCATCAACTGGCAGATCTAATGACTAAACCTCTTGATGCTGCTCAACATAGTTTTATATCTACTAAGCTTGGATTGGTTTATCAACCTCTTTCAGCTTAAGTGGAAAATATTATATATATTGAAACTATGGTGGTTAGTAGTTAGTTTGAGTTAGTTAGGAAGTTAACTAATTCTATTGTAGCTAACTAAACCATAGTTAGTTGGTGTAGGTCGGTGTAACAGTTGCTATAAATACAAAGCAACTGATGTATTGAAACTTAGACTGATGAAATACAAAATTCAGTTACATATTACATTCAAACGAATTCTCTCTACAATTCTTACAAATAATTCTTTACATATCAATATACAATACAATCATCATTCTTTACATATATATTTCTAATCTTCATCATTAACATCTTCATATCTTCACCAATGTCTTCATACCTGTGTCATATCAGATTCATAAGATTCAATAGACCGGGACGGAGGGAGTATTTCCATCTTATCCTTTTCCACATCTCTTTCTTGCTTATCTCCATCTCACTTCTCACTCGTCAAATATTTGTCCTAATGAATATAGTTGTACATCTAAACCAAAGATTAGTGTTATTTAACAAGCCGTCTCATTGTAGACGGACACTATCCGTCTAAAGTTGTAGACGGATACTAGCCCTCTCACAAAATGCAAGTGGGACTGTGGGAGGGCAAGTGGGGGTATCCATTTCCTACCCACTTGCACTATCTACTCTCATTTTGTGAGAGGAACACTATCCGTCTACAGCTTTAGACGGATAGCGTCCATCTACAGCTTTAGACGGATAGCGTCCGTCTAAAGTGAGAATTTGTGTTTACAAAATTCTAGGTTAATATGGGTCTTCATTTTCATAACTATAAAATGATCATCAATCTAGCTTGAACGCACAATTTCTGTATGGTATATAACTTAATTATGTATGGTATGTAACTAATTAATTTAACAATAAAAAAACGTGAGATGGTCTCACAAAGTGAGACAATCCTAATTCCTAATATATAAAAAGACAACTCCTATATTAACATTAAATGAATAATTATTTCATATATGAAAATGGATCGTCTTATTTTATAAATCATGTTAATTTTGATGAATAAATTGTTAACAAGTTTAAAATAAATAATTTAATACTCTGTATAAGTTAACTTAAAGTTTTTGAAGTGAACTTATATAATTTGAATTTTTCTAAACTGAACTAATTTTGTGGAAATTTCCTAAACTGAACTTAATTTTGCTAATTTTGCTTGAATTTTATGAACTGAACTTATAGAATATAAACCTTTCTAAACTGATAAAATTTAAACCGAACTAAACTTAATTTTGCTAAACATTTCTGAACCGAATTTATAAGAAGTGATTTAAGGGGGCGTTTGGTACGGGAAAGGGTAAGAGAATGAAATCAAGAAAGGGTAAGAGAGGGAAATGAATGGGATCACCCATATTATACTTGGGTGTTTGGTTGACAATTAGAGGGAAAGGGAATTAAAAGCCAACATCCACCACCTCCACCACCATTACCCACCACCTGCCACCATTATCTACACCGACACCACCCCAAGTAGCGGCGCCGACGATCTTCCTCACGGTACCCCACGGCGAACCTAATCGCCGCGCCTCACGCCCTTAACAAACACCACAATCCCGACCCCAAACACCTTATTCATTCTAAAAAATCCACCACAACCCTTCGAAAACCCTTCCCCCACCCCTTAAAACACCAGATCTGGTGTGTCCGGCGTCGGGCGGTTGCAGTGGTGTGGCCGAGGAAGGTGTTGATGGTGGTTGGTGGGGTGGAAGAGTTACTGAAGGTGTTAGTGTGGTGTTCAGTGGTTGAGGATATGGGGTAGCGTGGACGAGCGGCGTCGTTGGTGGTGGTTGTGTGTCGCGTCGGCCGGTGGTGGTTGTGTCGGTGTGGTGGGTGTAGGGTCTAGGTGGCAGTGGTTGACGGTGTGAGAGGGTGTGGTGGGTGTTGGTGGGAGTGGTGGAAATAGGGAGTAGGAGGAAGAAGAGATTATGGGATTATGGGCTTACCCAAGGGGGGGAGGGGTATGGATGAGAATGGTTTTGGGGGTAGGGGGAGTCTAAAACAACATACCCTCAAACTCGTATTTACCTTGGTTGGACCAATTCTACTCGTGTCCGGTAAAAAAACCATCAAAATTACCAGTAGTTAATTACTTGATCATCAAGTCCACACCATTCTCTTAATCAACTCAAACTACAAACCCTAATTTGCCTTTCGGAAATCAATTAAGCAATTTGTATATTCATTCAATCGATTCACCCTGCTACCATTTGACAATTTCCCGTTGATTCTGTTTAATCAAAGGTATAATTTTTCTATTCATTCTCATCTTAATCTTTAAATTTAGTTTCAATTTTGTGTTTTCTGTTTAAGATTATCATTGATTTCTTGTTACGAGGTATTTATCTTGTTTAATCTGCGCACTTTGTGATTATGCAGAGAATTATGAGTTTTTCATTTAGTGTTTGTTCATGATAATTACTACTTCAGCTTTAAACTTATGATCAAATCCATTAATTACTACATTATTGTTTCAATTTTCGTTTTTCCGCTCCAATTAGTTGTAAAAAAGAGTTCTTTGTGCTTAATTTGCTTTATTTTCTGCGAAATTGTGTTTATTTCTCGTATTATGTGCAGCATCAATGAAAATAAATTTGGAGTAGCTTATTTTTGAATCCATATATTTAAGAGAGTAATTCGTGGTGTTTTATGAATTCAATTTATTTGCTTTCGATTGTTTTATTCACTGGAAATACTCTAGTTTTGTTTGCTGATATCTAGTTTTGATCATTTTAGAGAGAGATTTACAACGAGTACTCATGAGGTTCAAGATTGGTAGCACAGTGGAGGTCTGGACAAAGAAGAAGGTGCCGACAGGCGCTTGGCGGTGTGCAGAAATTGTGTCTGATAATGGACTTAGTTACACTGTCAGGTTTTATCGTGGTCGAGGCATACCTAAGGAAGGCGTTGACGAAGTAAAAGCAGAAGATATCAGGCCTTCTGCACCATTGCTGGACGGTTGTGTTGCTTGGGGAGTTGGTGACGTTGTTGAAGTGTTGGACGATGGCTACTGGAAAGTTTCTATGATTGAAGAGGCTATGGGAGAAGATAATTATCAGATTCATGTTATTGGATCTATCGATGAGTTCAGAGTAAATAAATCGAGCATAAGGGTGCGGCAAGAATGGAAAGAGAACAAATGGATGCTCATGGATAAGGTATATTCCTAAACATTCTTAAATTTTCCTGAAGTGTTATATATCTGAAGTAGTGTTTATCTGGGTGTGTCGTGTCAGTGTGCTTTACTTGTCTACGAGGCTTTTATTTTGTGTGATCATTTCATTATTACTACGTAGTACTCCGGAAAATGTTGATTTAGATCATGGTCACGGACTTCGTAGACTGACCTTTAAAATCTTTACAAAACAGCCGTGTTGCAGTTTTGTGACCTTGATTTTATACCATGTTCCTTCCATCTTGATCAATAGTTATCATCTGCTTTTAGCACAAAGAACAAGACAGGAGCGGAAATGACTTGGAACAATATATTGAACAAAATATGCATTTGCGCATGATAAAAAACCTAAAGTATCAATAAGTGACTCACATTGTTAGGTCAATTTGCTAGGTAAAAACATACCTAAAAGAAATTATAACTATTGATCTAGAAACTACAATATGGAAAATGAGTAAATGACAGTGATTAGGATAAAGGTAATATATAAGACATTTGATCTTCTTAAATGACTGCAGGATTGTGGGTATTGTGAGGATATGATAAGCAGGATGCGCAAGAAGACTCTTATGAAGCAACAACAATGTGGGCATAACTGGCAGCTAGTTCCAGATTCTGCTTTCCTGTCAAAAATGTTGAAGAGGAGATCACCTGACAGTCCATTTGATGTTGTAGACAATGTAGAACGGGTTCGTAGACGAAAAACAGTGAATAAGGCTATCCCCGATGACTCGTATTCTTTCACTGGAAAGGTAGATATTACTACTCACCCAAGGGAAAACAATTGTAAAAACCACTTGCACTATCTTACCAAGAAGACGTTCACAATCACTAACAAGAGCCACAAAAATCTTGACAAAGCCAAGTCCATTGCAAGAGCTACTGAATTAGCTGATTCTGTGAGTAATCTATCATCTGTTGGTAGTTGTAGTGTTATGGATGCCATTTCTGACAGGGGGCTCAGCCATTCTTCAACTGGCTGTAGTCAGGACGATGATTCTCTTAGTAGTGATGCCGAGTCATTGAAAATTCTGGGATATGAGAAGGAAGTGTCGGTTAGTCAATCAAAACGGGAAGATACCTTAAAAGGGCATGATTTTGATTTACACAGTTATCGGTACATTCTTGAGACATTATATGCTTCGGGTCCCTTAACTTGGGATCAAGAAGCTTTACTAACAGACATACGCATGAAATTTGATGTCTCTAATGATGAACATTTGACCGAGTTAAGAAGATTGAAGTGTGTTGGTGGTGTTGGTTTGAGGTGTTACTAGCGTTAGGGTCTTTTGTTGCTTCTGTGAGTATGTTAGCATCCTGTAACTTCACCCATACATCTCTGACTTAGCCTTGTATGAATTATGAAATAGGAGAGTTATACAGTTGTATACTTGCACATTCAACACGATTTATGTTTCTGCTGCTGCAGTAGTTGAAGCTTGATTACTTGAGTAATTTGTGAAGTATGAATATTCATGTCTGGAATTCAACAAAACAGCAATTTTCTTGCATCATCCTTCTGTTAACTTTTCTATGCTTGTACAGCATTTTTGGAAGTGTCTTACAATGTAAAACTCTTTATTTGTTTATAGTTTCATCGTAAACGTATAGAGATGAGAGAACTAGAATTGTTTTCAGGAAAGTCGATAATTAGCCATCCCATTTAGTTCTCAAATGGTCTCAGGCAAATTGCTAGGGGGTATGTTGCTTCAGCTTTCACCCTTGTTTTTCATTAAGCACTGCTGCTGAGCACCTGGTGTACTTAACAATTGCAGATTTTTCTAGCTGCTTTTTGATGGACCATGTTCAGGACAAATGGACTCCCAAGACAATATTGGTAGGATTGGCCATAGCTTCCATACTTGATTGGGGCAATTCGCAAAAATGGTCGGCTTGATAACCAAAGGAAGGCAAAAGAGTCGTACCAGGCTCTACCACCCTATCATCTTCTATAACGGTGTCATCATCAAGCTCTATTGAAGTAACCTCGTTGTCTTTCAGCACGAGGCCCCCTTGAAAATTCTCATCATTTGCCCCCGGACTCCCACTTTGTTCTGCAGTCGGAGCTTTGAGTCCTTATTCCATTCCTACGAGCGTAAGAGAAACTAGGAACAGTTGTCGTTTCCAAATTACCCACAATCAAAATTGCATTAAAAACTCCACCTGAACAATTGCTATTTCACAATATATGAAGTGCATATAGTTTGGTGAACCATGTTTCTTCGTTGCGTTGTATTCTAAACTCAAAAACAGTGGGTCTTTGGGAGAGGAGGTGCTATTTGTTTAGTGGAGATATATGAAGTCATCACAAAACTATCAATAACCGTTCAATGAGGCTCTCACTGGTTACACTTATTCCTACATGATGAAAGAGGCCACAATACCAGAAGCAAAGACTTGCATTCAGACCGCTTTTTGGAACTACATTCGCATTTCTTTATGACATTACGATAAAACAATGTCTGCACCACAATAACTTTAAGTCATGTAATGCACTAAATCCAGACCGCTTGAGTTGACTGTATATCTCAGGGTGTAAATTATACAGATATCGTCGAGCAAACGGAAGGATCCACCCAATCATCGATGTAATCTTGAACAAAAATTCATTTTTTTACTTATTTAATCCATTCCATGATCGAAACAGTGGGGGATACACATTACACCACGATTTTGAATCTGAAGAGAGATTTCAAGAAATGGCACAACATAATTAGAACAACATAATTAAATAAACATAAATTTCTTTACTGGTTGATAGCAAAACCCAAAACAAATATATCGCTTCCCAGATCAGTTAAAATAACTGTTCATAAAGCTAGTAGACAATTTGCATTATTCCTAAGTGGCTGAGTGGCTCACCGAGATACAGGCCCCAGTCCCAGGTCTAATCTGCTAATGTTCATCCTTTCAAACATAATTGAAGGATCAACACGCTACAATTACTTTCTTGTAATGACGGTTGGTCAATTAGCGCAGGATAGGTGACAGAGAAGGGTCTCTAGTTTTTGGCCCCAGTGGCAATAAATTTGCGTAATATTTGAGCCTAATGTATGTAAGTAGCATATATCCTTCTCTGGCATAGTGGTGATTGTTTCTGTTGCACTTACGTGTTCAGAAGTGAACCCCTGTAGTTTTAACCCTTTGTCTTCTATTTTCTTTCATACTCAAGTGTTGCTTCGCTACGACTACCTTGTAAGAATATATTCAATCTCAAATATTTCTAACCTACGATTTGGAAGTTATAAATTCGTGTGCATCAACTTATTGCAAATATAACTATGACTTCCTAAAATATCGCAAAGTTTGTAAGACAAAAAAAAAATTAAAGCACCAAATTTTATCGTTAGTACACAATCTCCAAAAAAAATGAGATAGTCCTCTACCAATATCATTGAGATAGCCCAGAATTAGAGCATTGACACAACCTAATCTCTAATTTAATCTTCAGTATACAAGCCTCCAAAATCAATAAGATACCCTGAATTAGCAGCTAAATAGTTGCTACATCTCTTAAACTACCTCATTTCCCCAAAAAAAGGTATTTATTGTTAATGTTATTGTTATATATGAAATGCGAACAATACCCTACGTCTTTAGAATAAGACTTATTTGTCAGGAGGAAAAACATTTGAAATTCGGTGGAGGTTCCTAATCCACCACCAAGTAAATGAGCTTCAACAGTATCCTTTAATTACCATATCACACATTTATAAAAGGAAAACAACAATTGATGCAAGGATATCATGGGAGGCTGAGAGTAAACAAATTTAACACCAGAATTACACCCTAACGATTACAGTTCTCAGTACTTCAGTAGCATCAATTGGGTGCCAAAAGAGAGTTCACACTGCAAAAAATGTAGGCAAGCTTAAGTCTCAATCCACACAGATTCAAAGAAAAATCTGAAGGGAGAGAATCAAGGCCTTTTGTCATGTACGGAACTACATACATTTCAAGGGAATGATAACCCTTGAAAGCTGAATGGAGCTCCAGCAGAAAAACATTGTCCACCCACTGCCACTTTTATGACTCTACAAAACAATGCTATATCTTTTCTGCCAACGTGAAAGTTTGACCTTTTAGTTTAGTTTTGAGATACTCGGGAAAAAAAAAAAGGTCAATAAGATGTATTTGAAAAATGATATTAAATTGTGGCATAACATGACAATGATGTGTAATTTCGTAGGGTAATCATAGTGATACACAAGCTGAAAGACAACAAAGGAGTAAGAACACTACCTCGGAGAGAGCAGGTATACCCAAGTTTTTTAAGAGTGCAGATACTTTAGTCTGAAGCATCTCCTTTTCAATGTTCGTTAAACTCCCTAAAGTATAAAAATTCAATATTGTCAGAGTCAGGGACGAAGTTCAGACCAAATTTCAGCCCGGGCCGAAATTTTTTTATTACGTTAACTATAAAATCACTTTCACGTGAAGGCTTTATGTAATAAAATATTACTCTCCGTAGGTGTATTTGTTGATGAATCGTTTGTCTCATCTGTCGAAATTTCACCATTTTTCCTCTAAAAAAACTCAATTATTGTTGGAGTTTAGTTGGAGTTTTTACCCATTAACTTCTAAAAAATATACTCCTTATATAACATTAAAGGTATGATGTAACATTTTATTTAATGAAAAAAAAATCAAAAATAATTAAAAAGGCAAAATTAAATTATCTAAATCCCTAAAATTAACGGCCCACCATACCTCTAAATCCAATTAAACAAATTATTGCTCCCATTTCTAGCAAACTCCATTTTCAATTTTCTATCATCTGAAAAATACAAAATCAATTATTTTTGATTTTTTCTTTCATTATTTACAATAAGGCAAGTAATCTATCTATGTTTTTTAATTTTGCGATGAAAATAAAGATTCAGCAGTTTAATTGAAAGTTTCAATCAACTCTAGTTCAAAATTAATACACTAAGTTTGCTAATCAAAAGGGAAAAAAAAATAGATAAGAAATTACTTGAAATTGATCTCCAAATTCCGAAGTATCTACTTCCTATCAACGCAAATCGGCAATGGAGACTCCTCGATTTTTTGTATAATGACTCTTTGTTTTATTTACTTGGTTTTCCAGTAGTACATAGAAAGTTTTAAATTTTTTTTAATTATGGTAGTTATTTGCAATTAATTTCTATACAAATTTAACCACTGTTTGTTATGGCAACAATGAATATGGAGAAGATTCAGAAAAGGAAGGACAATTTTTTTAAAAAAATTTTAGTAATTTTTTTGAAGTGTAGAAAATTTTCAGAAAATCCGCCATGGCCAAGCCTGTGCTTCGTCTCTGGTCAGAGTACTTAAATTCTTTCTTTAAATTATCATTACACCAACAAACCAACCCAAAAGATGGGTGCAAGGAAACCCACTTATCTTGTAATGCTGGAAGTACAGTGAACTCCAACTGTGAGAGACATTCCTTCAAGCTATTCAAATCATCAGAACTAAGCACACCACAACTCAAGCCATCTAACCACTTAAGAAGAATTTGGAAAATCTGGCACATGGAATATTACATTAGAAATCCATGTTAAAGTTAGAGCAAATCAAGCACGTTAATCAGAGAAATAAAAGTCCTTTCTCCAAGGGTATTTGGATACAGTAGCAGGAAGCGGGAGGAATGGTTTTTTTTCTTCCATATCTTTCCAAGTTGTTAGGATTTTAAATTTGCTTGGAGAAAGGAAAACGGATCCCTATATAGCTCTGTCTCCTCTATTTCTCTTCAACCTAACATGCTATCAAAACAAAGGATTTTGCTCCCTCCCTCTCCCTCTAAACCTCTCCATGCCAAAAAGGGGCAAGTTGAAGATGAATAATGATGTACACATACACTTTGTAATACAAAAGAAAGAACTCTATTTCATTTTTTTAGATTACCGCCATCCACCACTCAAGTGACATTAGCATCACTAATATAAAAATATTATTTCACATCTTTTTACCCACATTTGCGTCAAAACTCTTAGTTTCATTTTTTCAATCCCATTGATGACATTTCGATGACATTCTCTCTCATTCTTTTGTTTTTATTTTTTTCCCTTGTATTTTCTACCTACTTACGTGCTGACACGTGACAGGTTGAAGAAAGAAAAATGTCACGACCCAATGTCACAAAGTGACTTGTTGGGTGACATTTCTTTCTTCATCAAATTTTTTCTTGCATTCTGCACTTGATCTTTGTTTGTCACTTTTCCCTAAAGGCCATGGATGGAGATAATCTTAAAAATAACTCATATACCAACCTTCCAGATACAAATTTACAATACATATTTAGCCATTTAAATTTACAAGTAAATGAAGTAATAATCAGCATATCGTATTAGCTGACGTATAGGGCAAGGTACTTCTAGATAACTGCTATAGAATCTGAAGGTAATGATGAACTGAAGGAGCCTCATTCACGCCACACTCTTTCACAAAGAAATCATGAAGCCCCGAATAGATAAAGCATAGTGTCTTGCTCAATGGGGGTGCTGATTGCTGTGGCTGATGGATCAATGTTGTCGCTATGCTCTAATGCACCTGTAGGATCACGCCAGTAGACTTCCTCATGAGAGAGTAACACACCAGGTACAACATCCTCGTGGAATTTGACAGATGTGCCAGGAACAAATATGAAAGGTCCTGACTTAAAAACATCAACAACTCGCTGCCTTCCTGTTGCCATTTGCTGCCAAATGAATGAATATAACTTGGACATTTGTGACAAGCTGTTAAGATGAAAGTTCAACTGAATTAGTATCTTCCAGTTCAGAGCATAAAGGTGCAGAAAAGAAGCATGTCTGAGTGGTCAGAAAGGAGGATCAATATAATCTGAAAAGAGCAATTCTGATATAAGGTTTAGTGGGTGCAACTAAAGGCGTCCCTTTGGTATCCTAAAAGCTAATGTTAATTTAATTTCACTCAGCATAATCATACCCAAACAAACTTTCTTTGGAGATCAGACTTTAGAGGACTCCACAAGCAAAGAATTTTTTATCTTCAATATAAAGAAGCCTAATTTTAAAAGTTCCAGAGGTTGCTAGAAATTTCGGTACTAGGCTTGATGACAGTTATATGATCAACAACCGAGGAAAGCCACTAGGGTAAGAACATATTTCCAGCCAATAATTGTAACAACAAATTTGTGTTTATCTACAAACAAATAGAGAAAACACAACGAATTGCAACAAAGTAATAGTTTTATTAATTCAAAAGATTTAGGGTACAATCTACTAGTTACTAGTTTGAATGCCCGTGCGTTGCAACGGGGTAATTAACTTATTTATAATGCAAAAAAAAAAACCGTTATAAGGGTTTAATGTTTACATTCTATGTTTAATGATTTGTTTACATATTATTAAAATATCTCTTTCAAAAAAAATAAAAGATTAATATATACGTGGGTTAACTCTTATAAATAATCATATAATCACCCCACCTTATACTAATCTTTCGATGTGGGACAATTCTACTATTTATAAGTAATATATTCACCAAACTTGGATTTTTTTCTGATGTGGGATAATTCTACTATTTATACGTAATATATATTCATCAAACCTGCATTGTTTTTCAATGTGGGACAAATAACATACTCAGAATTGCATCATATTTTTTGCACTTAAGTTCGACATCCAACCAGATCTCGAATACCGAATACAGACAATTGCTACTCATTATATCTAATAGTTATATTTAAATTTAATAATATGATCAAGTACTCTCCATTAATATTTGTACGTTGTTTTTCTTCAAAAAAATTTTAACATAATTTAGATACGGAAATTTCCCGTGTTACCCCTTAATTTTGTCAGATTTTCTATGTTACCCCTACTTTTAAGAATCTGCCTATGGTACCCTTGAGGTATAACACCCCCATACTCCAAGTGCCTTACCAGGACCACTTAAGGTATAAGAACGTCACCATCTCGGTTACCCGAGGCAATGATAATCAAATGACAATGAAGAAACATAATTTAAATAACAATATAGTTTCAAGTGATTACATGATCAAAACCAAAATCGTTAAATCAAAAATACAAGGTTCTCGGACGGTCTCACGATAAAAACTCAAAAACTATAAAACATCGTCGACACAAAGTCTTCTAACGCCACGTGATGACTCATCCCGGCTATCCCATACGCGTCATATCATACCTGCTCAATAATCGCTCACCACCACCGAATGGATCACCACGTTTTAAAACATTTAAACGGGGTCGATTTACTAATTACAATCAAGCCACACTGAAACAATCATACAAACAGCTCACACACAACCTCAGACTCCATCTCCAATCACCTCATAACTGACTACACACTAAAGTGTGTAGCCCTGCCAGAGTACCCATCGCAACAAATACTCCTCGCCGCCAATGGGGGACCGCAGCCGTTCCCACCTAAGCCCCGCTCATCTCCATCGAGCGATAAACCCATGTTCATTAATGTGCACATCCCTTCTGTGGCGGGTTCCACAGAAGGCGAATCAAGGGCGTGAGCCACTCCCGCAAGTGACTCCACTCAGCCAGGGACGCACCCCGAAGAACACAGACAGATAAACAGTAATCACAATACAACCTCAACAACCGTTTGAAACAATCAACAATATGAAATCACAACCGTCTGAATCAATCAAAAACATGAAATCACAATCGTCTAAATCAATCAACAACCACTAACTACAGCACAATCACCACGCACATCATGTAACTAATACTGAGTAGGGAAACCCTACCGGAACAAAGAATCACATAATCGACGATCTAGCAAACATCACAAAACCTCTCTTCTATGAACCCTCCTCCTACACATACATTCATACAAATACTACCTTAATCATACAATCATAAAAACCCCCAAATCCCCAAATTAGGGTTTAACCAAAATCAATGAAACAATATAAAAACGGTACAAGGATCTTACCCATAATACAACGGTCTCAACGGCGTAAAGAACTTAACGATCCGACGACTCTAGCCATTAGGATTTGCCAACAACGCGACGAGAGAGAACTACGTAACTTCTTTTTCTTTTGAAAGGTTTAGAAAGGTGAAAAGTGATTAAAGAAAATGACGGAAGCCTTTTATATTAATCTTGCGTTATTAGAATAACCCGTCAAAACAGACCCGTAAAACACACTTACTCAATCGAGTAAGGCACTTACTCGATCGAGTGCCCCCTACTCGATCGAGTACCCAACTTACTCGGTCGAGTACCCTACAGGCAGACTACTGTTTTGCGTCAAAAACTACTTACTCGACAGGGTAAGCCCCACTCGATAGAGTACCCACAGACTCATAAAACCGTAGTATTACAGTCTTCCCTCCTTAAAAAGAACTTCGTCCCCGAAGTTCAACCCCTACATAAAAAAAAAAAAAAAAAAAAACCTACCAACTCGATTAAGACACAACAACGCAACTAAGAACTCAAAACAAAACCTCACCCTATAAAACATGAACTCTTAACACCCACTCTACCAACTACGCCTACCTCCACAACATGTCTCACGATATCGTATCAACTACATTATATCTCTCTCGACACTAACTCCATACACTACCAACACAAACGCTGCTAGCTCCGTAACATATCATCCACTAGAAAATCCAATATCAAGATACTCATAACATCAAACGGAATGTTACATTCTACCACCCTTAAAAGGAACTTCGTCCTCGAAGTTTACTCACACTCATAAACATCATCATCCAACTGCCAAAACTATCGAACTCATAATCATCATCATCCAATTGTCAACACTATCAAAATATTCTCGCACTCCTAGACATCACACTACTACAACCACGGTCATGACCTTTACTAAAATAAATCAAAACAAATATCCGTCCTTTATGCTACACCAACACTCTACTTCCAATTATACTACCATATGCACAACCATCAAAATCTCTTTTATCGCATCCTACTCCTCTTAAGATAAATGTTACGTCCTCGTAACTCACTAATACTAAATCCTAGCTATATCTACTCATTATCCCCATCGCCACCGCATGTCAAAGATAACCACCTATAATCTAAATACTCGCCATGCATATATCTAAGGCTCTCTTACTTAAACAATTCTCATACATCAATTCACTCATCACACCACCTAACCTATACCTCAAAATCTTTAGCTTAACCAAAACTACAATTGTTCCCTATTACTGCCAAAACGACATAATCCTCTATACCTGCACCTATCTCCATACTCATAACTTACGATCCACAATTATTACATACACTCACACTAGATCCTCAAATTCTTTTCTTTCATTGCCGCAAAATTCATACATAACTTAACATGACACTAATTCCCAACACCCTACACTCACTGTCTCAACGAAAGATTATGAACCACCTGCAGCTTTCCAATCATTACCACACATGTTCTACGAATCACTTGCCATGACTATGTGCACCGATGCCTCATCTACAACAAGATCAAATGTACTGTAACAACTTCTGACAACTGTGTCCCATCAACAGAATATTACTATACCATGACAACAACGAAAACATATACAACTCTCTTTCATATCATACTCTACCCTCATTCCCAAACTTAACTGGTAAGAAACATCAATAAACAAAACAATTGTCTATCTGTACAATCTGAAACTCACAGGAAGCAACATCAAACAAAACAACAATTTATGTATAACTGGTATGTACTTTCGAAACTCGAATCATAATCATCCACCTACTCCACCACAACCGGTGACGGCATCGCAATACCGCCACCAACAGCCACACCACAGTGCGAAAATACCCGCATCACAACACTAAGTACCGTGCCCGGATCACCACCCGAGGCGCCACAACCACACCGATAGACATCGCAACATACACAATCCCATAAACACTGACTCAGAAATAACTTCTCGGACAAGAAAACTTACTCAAATCCACTTTATTAAATCACAACGCAACATATTATATGAATAAACGGATAAGCACCTCATGACCATCATCCCTACCATTTCACGGAATACATATGTATTATAAATACACATACAATTATAACTAACCATGCCAGATCAATCAAATTATTACCATTTTTTTTAATATCATTCAATTAGGTTACCGTACTCAACATATAGAAAATTCGGATAACAACTTTATAATTATCACACAATACCACTTCTTGTGAGGTCAAAACCTCACACAACATTTATACACATCATAGACCCGTAATCACATCCAACTAGTCAATCCTGATCACATAAGTTACCACTTGACAAAGGTTACCTCTCACCCGAGCTTAACTCGTATGCCCCTCATAACACATTCTCCCATTCGCATAACCAGCGCCTTCTGCCATACATAACCATACAGCTAACACTCATTACCAGAAACCGCCTCTTAAGACTACGTCTTATACTTCCTCACAACCATACATATCAATTCGGTCTCTACAAAATCAACCTCTTTAGAATTGCCATATTTCCTATTTATCATCACCCTTAACCACTAGCAGACCTGGCAAATCGGGTTAACGGGTCGGGTTCGGGTCAGGCCATTTCGGGTCGGGCCATTTCAGGTTTCTCAAATTTTCGGGTTAGCTCGGGTCGGGCCGGGTCATTTCGGATTTCGGGTCTGTTTCGGGTTTGTTTGTCGGGTCTATTTCGGGTCAAGCGGGTCGGGTTATTTTGGGTCAGGTCATTTTCGGGTCAATAATTAAGAGAGAAAAAGGCATTTCAAGACTTTTGGGGTCAATTAGAGTTATATTTTGTCGGGTCATTTTCGGGTTGAGTGGTTTCGGGTCGGGCATTTCGGGTCGGGTCTGTTACGGGTCCATGAAAGCTCGGGTCATTTTCGGGTCGGGTCGGGTCAATTCGGAATTCGGGTGTCATTCGGGTGCGGCAGTTCGGGTCGATTTCGGGTCTCGGGTCAACCTTTTCGGGTCGGGTCAATCGGGCCGGGTTGATTTTGCCAGGTCTAACCACTAGTGACAACACCTCCACACTACCACCGTTCGTACATCAAACTTCTTACACTTATCTCTAAACATCACAGTTTCTTTCCTATCTTTGGTTATCATCCCAAATAACGAACATCAATTACATCAGCAAAAATCATCTCAACACTATTTCCAATTCCATCCTTAATTGTATCGTCACCCGACTCACCACCAAGATCTCATATCGTGCAAATTCTTTACCCAACTTTTACTTTACTTAATTCCTCGAAACTCATGATTATCATGTCGTCCTGGAACTCCTATATAACTGTTAACTCAAATCCTCATGATAGTATCATACATCTCGACGATTCCTTACTTTTATATCACATAACTCCGGTGAACATTTTCCTAGTTTTACTCCCCTCATTCTTTTCTTTTTACACTCGACAAAAGCAATTAACCATTCAACTCCTTATTACTTCTACCTAACTCTTTAGTGCTCCGGTTACCTTCTCATTACTCCAAAACTCACATCTCGTTATTTCATATCGATATCATCTCACTCTTTCTTACCATAGATATTCTCTTATTATGCTATCACTCACCCTTGCCACTAATCCATCCATAGAATCAACATTTACTTGTTCAAACAATTGCATCTCCCTTTTTACATCTCTAGAAATCAAAATTCATTTTATACCGTTAATTGCCCAAGGAAATCACACATTAGTTTCACCTCTTGATAACACAAATTCCCAAACTCACTCACTATCTGCAAATCCACGTCGCAACATGTCTCCATTAAGTTCACTATATACCACTCTTTTCAATCCCTCTAAAACGACCTTTCATTATATATATTCTTAACCAACACAATTCCTAACCATCTCCCTCCATAATTCTTTACACATTTCAAGTTGCTACTATCCACATTCTCCCTTTCAATCTATTCATTCTCACGTTCCTTAGACTCACATCATCCCTTGCCCATATTTACTTACTTTTACATTACTCAACACAAAATCATATCACTCATCTCTTCTCACAAAACATGCTCCATGCCTTAATAAGCCTTACCAATCCTTCTTTTCTTTTTCCACTATCCATCACAACCACATATAACTCATGTCCTCCCACCGAATTCATACCCACCATAAGGTGCCACTCACTACACCATAATATTGGGTAACTTACGCATCAAGACCAACATACATGTAAAACAATGCATAAAGAAGCAAAATAACACCTTTGAATTAAACATAATATGCAACGAAGTCAAAAGATAAGCATATGACCCAAAACAGGGGTCACTAGATCGAGTACAGGCCACTCGATCGAGTAAGTGACTTACTCGATCGAGTAGGTGAAGATCAGAAGCACGTAAAACAAATTACCAGGGCTACTCGGTCGATTAAGGGTTACTCGATCGAGTAACAAGAGGTGCACTCGATCGACTGAAGGCCACTCGATCGAGTACCCTACGCATTTCTCAGCACTGTCCAGTTTTCGTAAAACGGTCATAACGCACTCGTTTCTTGGTCGTTTTGGGCGTGTGACCTATCGTTAGAATCGTAAAAGAACAAGCTATCACCTTAAATTGGAATCACAATAAAAGCCTTTATGCATCTTAAGTTATAACAGTTTAAAGACAACTTTGTTGTAATCAGACGACATAACTATTTGATTTTTTTCTTTCAAACAACTTAAACATCAACAAGGTGAACAAAAGCGACTCGATACTTGTAAAACCACTATCCCCAACCACATGTTACTACCTACCAAAAGCCAGACATTGACATCTATAATGCTCATATAACATTCAACTTATCAATCATGTACTACCACATACTTTAACTTTATAACTTTTCGTAAAATAAAACATACTCATACATTACAAATCCTATTTCCATGTTACTATATATTAAAAATCCACTTTGTCACCTAAACGTATATTCATAATCACGAAATTCATATTCTCACGTAATTGCTACTTCATCTTTTCCAATCAATTCACCTAGTTCAATCACATTCTCCATCTAACAAGTGCATATGTTACCACAGTAGACAATTATATGAACTTATTATATAACTTTACGCAAACAAAATGAGGTAAAATCATATCAAATCCCCTAATCACATGTTACTAGTATAGACACATTATAAATCATTCATCCTGCAACATCATTATTCATCACATATTATCACATATGAACTACTTCCTTTTTCCACCACCTCATTCATCATTCTCACATACTTTTCCAACTACTCCAACCAACATTGTAAACCAACTATCATTCAACATGCTTTCAACCAACAACATACAAAATCACACCGATTCATGCCACACATCACTATATTGGTACACAATTCACAAAATAAACACATAGCGATCCCGACTCATATCTCATGGTGACCGGTTCAAAATTGTAGGGCGAGTTCGCGACTTTAGGACGTCTCCCAAGCCTTTGCATTAGCTCCTACAACTTCTACCCGGGTTCATTTTATTTTGACTCTCTAGATTCATTGGGTTCATTAGTTACAGGTTTCAGGATCGTCGCTCTGATACCACTTTATAACACCCCCATACTCCAAGTGCCTTACCAGGACCACTTAAGGTATAAGAACGTCACCATCTCGGTTACCCGAGGCAATGATAATCAAATGACAATGAAGAAACATAATTTAAATAACAATATAGTTTATAGTGATTACGTGATCAAAACCAAAACTGTTAAACTGAAATACAAGGTTCTCGGACATCTGCTTGATAAAATCACAAAAAACTATAAAACATCGCCTCGACACACAGGTCTTCTAACCGCCACGTGATGACTCATCCCAGCTATCCCATACGCGTCATATCATACCGCTCAATAATCGCTCACCACCCCGAATGGATCACCACGCTTTTAAAACATTTAAACGGGTCGATTAATTACATAATCAAGCCACACTTTGAAACAATCATACAAACAGCTCACACACAACCTCAGTCTCCATCTCCAATCACCTCATAACTGACTACACACTAAAGTGTGTAGCCCTGCCAGAGTACCCATCGCAACAAATACTCCTCGCCGCCAGTGGGGGACCGCAGTCGTTCCCACCTAAGCCCCGCTCATCTCTATCGAGCGATAAACCCATGTTCATTAATGTGCACATCCCTTCTGTGGCGGGTTCCCGGAAGGCGAATCAAGGGCGTGAAGCCACTCCCGCAAGTGACTCCACTCAGCCAGGGACGCACCCCGAAGAACACAGACGGATAAACAGTAATCACAATACAACCTCAACAACCGTCTGAAACAATCAACAATATGAAATCACAACCGTCTGAATCAATCAACAACATGAAATCACAACCGTCTAAATCAATCAACAACCACTAACTACAGCACAATCACCACGCACATCATGTAACTAATACTGAGTAGGGAAACCCTACCTAGAACAGCAATCACATAATCAGACGATCTAGCAGCTGTCACAAAACCTCTCTTCTACGAACCCTCCTCCTACACATACATTCATACAAATACTACCTTAATCATACAATCATAAAAACCCCCAAATCCCCAAATTAGGGTTTAACCAAAATCAATGAAACAATATAAAAACGGTACAAGGATCTTACCCATAATACGACGGTCTCAACGGCGTAAAGAACTTAACGATCCGACGACTCTAGCCATTAGGATTTGCCAACAACGCGACGAGAGAGAACTACGTAACTTCTTTTTCTTTTGAAAGGTTTAGAAAGGTGAAAAGTGATTAAAGAAAGTGACGGAAGCCTTTTATATTAATCTCGCGTTATTAGAAAAACCCGTCAAAACAGACCCGTAAAACACACTTACTCAATCGAGTAAGGCACTTACTCGATCGAGTGCCCCCTACTCGATCGAGTACCCAACTTACTCGGTCGAGTACCCTACAGGCAGACTACTGTTTTGCGTCAAAAACTATTTACTCGACAGAGTAAGCCCCACTCGATAGAGTACCCATAGACTCATAAAACCGTAGTATTACATGAGGTTCCATTTTTTTGCCCATGGTACCCCCTAATGTAAAGGTTGTTAAATGGACGTTAAGTTTGATGGCGTGGCAATAAAATAACAATTAAAAAATAATACCCCCTTTATTGTTTTATTGGTACGGATATCTCTCTCTTTTAAATGAAAATTTAATTAACTATATCATTATAATAATGGAAAATTTCTCATGGTAACCTCTTTGATAGATTACACATGCTACCATGGACGTTTGTTTTCTATTTTTTTTATCATAATTAAAATATGTGCAAATGATAGGAACCTATACTCTAATGATAGAATATTTTTTAACACAATTCTAATTATATTATTTAAACGTAGTATATTTACCACACCTACATTATTTTTCAATATGGGACATATAAAATCTATAGGTAGAAAATATAATGATATGAACTTTTAAGAGTTCTCCAAGACAATACTTAAGAGACTCAAAAGATTTTGGGTTGATGCCTAAGTTCCAAGGATGCCTCCTATTTATAATCATAGAATCACCCACCTTATGCTACATTTCGATGTAGGAAAATTCTATTTTTTTATATGTAGTATATTTATCACACCTATATTATTTTTCAATATGGGACATATAACATACTATGAAATACACCATCTTTAATATGTGCAAATTATATGAAATCTATATATACTCTAATGATAGCATTTCTTACCATGAATCTAATAATATTATTTGCATAATTTTTTTACCGACATTATTTTGCCAAATGAAATGTAAAAGTTTTTATATAAAAATTAGAAACATCACTTGAATATAAAATAAGAAATACAGAGTATATATTATAATAACTAAAAGATTTTCCAAAGATTAACTTAGGTTAGAAATCATTATTGTAGAGACAGTAATACAAACTCTTTTAAGAGCTCTCTCTGACAATACTTAAGAGAATCAAAAGATTTTGGGTTATGACTTCTATTTATAATCATAAGATCACCCTGCGTTATGGTAATCTTCCGATGTGGGACAATTCTAATATTTATACATAGTATATTCACCAGACTTACATTACTTTTCAATGTAGGGCAAATAACATACTAAGTACACCATTTTTTTTGCATCTACTTTGACATCAACCCGATTTAATAATGAGAAAATACAATACAATACAATCTACACTCTAATGATAGCATTTTTTTGTCACAATCTAATTATATAATTTTCATACGATACTTTTTTGTCAAATGAAATATAAAGTTTTTATATCAAAATTATAAACATCACTTTAATATAATATAGAAAATGTACATATATGGGTCAGTTCTATTATTTATACATAATATATTCATCACACCTACATTATTTTTCAATGTGGGACATATAACATACCAAAAAGTACATATATTTTATTTCAAAAAATTTTGGGTTAATACCTAAATTTCAAGGATGCCTCCTATTTATATTTATAGAATCACCCTACCGTATACTATTATTTCAATGTGAGATACATAATTTAATTATTTAGACGTAGTATGTTCATCATGCCTACATTATTTTTCAATGTGAAAGATATAACATACCAAGAAATACATGTCTCTTCTTAAAAAAACTACTATTGTATACATATTATTTTTCTTTGAAGCTAAAACCACTTAGTCTCGATCATTAGATAGAGATCTCTACATCGTACATATAACGACTCATTAACGCTCTATTACTGCATTCAGAAGACAACCATTAGTAAAATCTTTAGTTTTGTACTGTGTCAGGAGACTACCATTAGTAAAACCTTTAGTTTTGTATTTTTTGATTTTCTTGTTCATGTTCTTAACTCTTTCCCGGGTAGTTCCCTGCAACAATTTCCACTTTATTTTTTATATCATATCGTAGATAATGATAGAAAATCTTAAGAGCTCTTTAAAACAATATTTATGAGACTCAAAATTTTTTGGGTGGATACATAAGTTCCAAATATGCCTCCTATTTATAAGCATAGGATCACATCACCTTATACTAATCTTTCGATGTGGGACAATTCTACTATTTATATGTAGTATATTCACCACTCCTACTTATTTTCCAACGTGGGACAAAACATACTAAAAAGTACACAATTTTAGGTATTAAGAACTACACCATCTTTAATATGTGCAAATAATATGAAATCTATACTCTAATGATAGCATTTTTTTCCACAAAGCTAATTATATTATTTTCATAATTTTTTTAACGATATTGTTTTGCCAAATGAAATGTAAAAGTTTGATATAAAAATTGGAAATATCAGTTGAATATAATTTAGGAAATATACATATTATAATAATTAAAAGATTTTCCACTTTATTTTTTACATCAAAAATTATACTTTCCTAAATTGATTTTTGATGATGTGGACGCTCTCAGATCGCTCGAAAAAACTCTCTCTTATATATATATATATATATATATATATATATATATATATATATATATATATATATATATATATATATATATATATATATATATATATATATAGAGGTGGGATCCTAGTGAGAACGACCATTCAGTGAGAACGGTGAGAACGCACTAGACACATTAGAATATATATAAAAGGAGCACTCTTTTTTTTTTTTTTATCAAATCTCATATACACTTTTAAGTAGAGTAGATACACTTTTTTACCAAAATTCTATATACGCATTTTAAGAATGTCGATACACTTTTTTTTTTTTTTTTTTTATCAAATCTTATATACATTTTTAACTAAAGTAGGTACACTTTTTACTAAAATTCTATATACACATCTTAAGAACGTAGATACACTTTTTTTTTTTTTTTTTTTTTTTTATTACTAAATCTTAGATACACTTTAGACACTCCTAGGTACGGTTTTTTCAAGAATTCTAGATACACTTTATAACAATACAGATACATTTTTTTCCGTTTTTTTTACAACTACTAGATACATTAAAATACATGTCAGATACGTTTTTTTTTTTTTTTATCAAATCGTGGATACACTTTAGACACTCCTAGGTACGCTTTTTTCAAGAATTTTAAATATACTTTATAACAATACAGATACATTTTTTTTCCTTTTTTTACAGCTACTAGATACATTAAAATACATGTTAGATACGTCTTTTTTTTGGGTAAATCCAGATACACTTTACAATATTATACATTTATACGTACCTTATTTACATAAATTCTATACACACTTTATGACTATGCAGATACACTAAAATGTGATCTAGATACACAAAAGACAATCCTAAATTACAAAATCTAAAATCCAATTAAAAAAACCCAAATTACAAAACCCTAATTAGATAAAAATTCAATCAACAAAATACGCCACTGTTCGACCACTAATCCACTACGCACACCTGACCTTGCACCATCGACGCCGGATGATTCGCCATCACCAGAGATCTAGATACATAAAATTTAAAATAACTGTAAATTACAAAACATAATTATTTCCAGAAAAACCCCAAATACAAATATTAATCTCTAAAATGAAATCACGACAACTACCACGACAGTACCAACCCACCAACACGACAGATCCCTGATTAACGGCGCCAACCGCCATTGACATCACCGGCCGTCACCCCGACCACATAAAACACCATGCTTCACCAGCATCTTCATCCACCTTGCACCATCGACGCACCGCAAGAAACTTGGAGGATCGAAATGTTGCCGGAAAATCGAGTTCTGAAGTTCGAAAATTGGAGGATCGAAATGTTGAATGGATTCCATAGAGTTGCGCCGGCATCAGGGAGGTTCGCGCGCCGGAGTTGTTGGCGATCGTCGCCTGCGATCGCAGATGGTAAGTGGCGACGGCATGGTGGTAGGCAGTGATGGGGGAATGTGAAAGGTGGTTAGGGTTTGAGGCGGAATATTATAAAAATGGGGAAATTTAATTTGGGGAAAAGAATGTAGTGAGATAAAGTGAGCGAAAAAAATGAGAGGAGAGATAAAGAGATTTGAGCAGAATACTGTTTTATACGTAAGTTATACGTGTGGGTTGCGTGTATTAGGTTCAGCGGTTGGATTGTGTTATAATCCATTGGATGTAAGTCGTTCTCACCGTTCTCACCGAGTGATCGTTCTCACTGGATCCTAAATCTATATATATATATATATATATATATATATATATAGAGAGAGAGAGAGAGAGAGAGAGAGAGAGTAAGGTTCAAATGAGTCCCTTACATCTATTGAGTTCCTAAGTCCTCTTATAGGCCTTTGGATGGAGTGGATGAAGGGCTGAGATTCGATCTAAATGGAGGGCTACAAATGACTCTCCCCTAATTTCCTCCTTAAGTCAATCACTTTCCCCTAATCAGCCTCCCTCTCATTATCACACCCTGACCACTCTCTATTTCTCACCTCTCTCTCTCTCTCTCTCTCTCTCTCTCTCTCTCTCTCTCTCTCTCTCTCTCTCTCTCTCTCCCTCTCTCTCATTACTCTCCCTCTTTCATTCCCAGATTTCCCAAACAATCTCCTCATTTCACAAATCAAAATAAAATAAAAACCCAAACTCACATCTCATTTCCCCCACTACCACCACCCACAAGCCCACCCGACACAAACATACACCCACCGCACTAGATCCATCACCGCAGCCCTCGATACACCACGACCAGCCACGACACATCAACGACCTCCAACCACCCTTCTGACCTGCCGCCGCCGCCACTGCAACCAACAACGACATACACCCTCTCTCTCCTTCTAACCCTAGATCTATAATACTAACCACCACTACCACCCAAAACGACCCTACCACCACCACGCCTTCGATCTGCCGCCACCATGACCCACCAAACCATAGATCTCGCCGCTTCTTTTCCCCTGCCGCCTCCATCCTCCGTCATCTCCGACTCTACCGCGACTACCCTTCCGTCCTTCCTCTATCTTTTTCGGTTTTGCATCTGTTTTTTTTTTTTTTTTTAATTATGTGTTTTCCGATATTGTGTATTTTCCATATGTTGTGTGTTCTCCATTTTTGTGTGTTTATTATCAGATCTATTTGTTCTCATTTTGTTTTTTTTAGGTTTTTTTTTTTCGGTTTTAAATTTAAGATGTGGTTTTTATTTCGGTTTTTTTAATTTTTTTCAGATTTTTTTTTTGTATTTTGTTTTTCGAGATAAATAAGAAATCTGGAAAAGACTACAAATGATTATTTAAATATGACATTCGAAAAATATATTTAGTCTTTTTTTGTGTGTCTTGTTATATGGTATACCAATGTTGTGTGTCTTGTTATATTTACGACTAAATTTACACTAATTACGACTAAACTTACACTTAAAGTTGTACCCTTGAGACATTAAAGTTGCATTCTTTAGTTGGTTCGGGATAAATAAAAAATCCGAAAAAAACTGTGTGTAACTTTAATGCTCACTATGTGTAACTTTAATGCTCACTATGTGTAACTTGTAAAGGGAATCTCATCTTATATTTATTTTCTTAAAATATCGTTTTTTGTTGATTTTGTTGTTTTTTTATAAATGTCTCCTGCTATATTTTGAGGTAATTATGTGCAACTTTAATGCCAACTTCAATATCATTATGTGTGACTTCAATGGCATAATGTGCAACTTCAATCTTATCTTGTTGAGATGTTGGTTTCAGAATTCAGATATGGACAAATTTTTTACTAAAATTATACAATTTTGGATTAAAGTTGGACAAATTTAGATTAAATTTACACAAAAATGACTAAAAACTCGACTTGATATTAAATAAATTTATCAAAAAAGACTAAAATCATATAAACTTGACTGACTGTCGTAAACATCTCTTAAAATTACAAAATCACTTTTTAGTGTAAATTTTTACCTAAAGTTATGCAAATTTGTACTGAAGTTATAGTGGTAAAACTCTAAAGTTATATCAAATTGACTTAAAATTATATAAATTTAAGTTTTTATATGCAAAATTGCCTTATTCATCTCATCAACTTACTCATTAAATTTATAAATCAAAACTTAAAGTTCAAATTTTGTTACAGTTACACTACAAGGGGTTAAAGTTATATCCATAAAGAACTAAAGTTGCATTAACTTGGATTAAAGTTACAATTTACAAGATGTGTAATTTCAAATTAATATATAAATTGTATGAATTTATATATTTAAAATCATGTAACTTTAATTCTTTAAGTGTGTAACTTTAGTCCTTGATATTATAACTTCAACTGTTTTATACATTATTTTGATTTTATGTAAATCTAGCTTTTTCTGATTGTAACTTTAGTTCACTGACAGTGTAACTTTAGTCCATAATAGTGTAACTTTAATTGATTTTGATTAATTAATTGAAATTTATTTTAAGGCAATTTAATATAACTTTAGTCCATAATAATATCTCGTGTGTGTAAATTTAATATAGACGGTGTGTAACTTTAATAGAGAACGTGTGTAACTTTAATCTTAACCACCGACAACAATCACCACCAACTACCACTACCAATTACCACCACCAAGGAGGTAATACGATTATTTTGTTCATAAATTTATTTTTTATCTAGTAGATCTAACATTAAAATCAACAAATTATATGAGATCTATTTTATTAGATCTAAAATTAAAATAAAAGGATCTCACAAAACAATAGTGAGATTTTAAAACACGAAATTTGAAAAAGATAAAAATGAATAATAAGACGATATTTGAGGGAAAAAAAGTATAGTACATATATAAATAAACTAAAACCAACAAAAATACACAAATAGAAAAAAACGACACCAAATATCAAAGTTAACACCAAAAAAAAGGAAAAAAAAAAAAACGAGATCATGGTAATTTTGTGGTGGTTGAGTTGGCGACGGCGGTGGTGATGTCGGATGGGTGGTGGTTGGTGGTGAATGAAGAAGAGAAGAGTAGATGATTTATTTGGGTTTTTGATTTTTTGGGTTTTTTTTGGGTGGTGGTGGTGGTTGGTGGTGAATGAAGAAGAGAAAAGTGGATGAATTTTTTGGGTTTTTTTATTTTTTGGGTTTTTTATTTATTGAGTTTTTTATTTATTGGGTTTTTTGTTAGGATGGTAGAGAAATGAGACAAGAGTATGTTTTTGTTAGGATGAGAGAGAAGTAAGCTTGAAAAGAATAAGGTAAGAAAGAGAGGGGGGGTATATGTAGTGGGTTTAGTGTTTAATTAGGGAGTAGATGAGGAAGAGTCTTAATCACCCCCAATAATCATCATTTTGCCTTTCAATCTAAGCCCTTCATTTCTCAAGATCCAAGGGCCTCTAAGAGGACTTATGGACTCAATATAGATAGGAGGACTTGCTTGATCCTTACTCTCTCTCTCTCTCTCTCTCTCTCTCTCTCTCTGTATATATATATATATATATATATATATATATATATATATATATATATATATATATATATATATATATATATATATATATATATATATATATATATTTTAGGATCCTGTGAGAACGACCTTTATAATAAAACTCACGCGCGTCTTTAGTTTTTCAAAACCAAACCTCTTCGCCTAATCAGATCCTTCCTCAAACCCAAATCCCCTTGTCACCACTTACCACTCTGTCTTCGTCTCCGGCGACGATCGCAACAACTCCGACAACGAATGAACTTCTCTGAGCCTTCTCCCTAACCCGCGACACTACATACCTCGACGCTGCAATCACCACGCACGTGCACCTGACAGTTGCCGGCATCAACCATGATCGTGCATCTTCAAAATCTCAAATCGCCGTCGCGAACTTCCCTGACGCCGGCTCAACTCCGTGGAATCCATAAACATTCAGGTCGTCGTTTTCACAAGTTTGGATTCATGCTTCTTCAATGGCTCTGGGCCGTTAATTGCTTCTATTACTGGCCTGTTCTTCGTCATCCTCGCTCTTTTCCTTTATTTCGTTATTGTAATCAATCTCTCTTTTGCTAAATTTTGTTGATTGAAGAGTTTGATTTTGGCGAATTTTGATTGTTTGTGATCATTTCAGTTTTGATGATTGTGCGAGATGGGTTTGTGTTTGATTTAGGGTTTGTCTAATGGGTTTGTGAATTAGTGTGATCAGTTTTAGGGAAATGGTGTTGATTGAATTTACGAAACGGATTTGTAAAATTAGTTTCATTGCATCGTCTTTGCCGTTATTATTGATTTAGCTTATTTCAAAATCAAACCCAAAACCCAACTTTCTTTAATTGTTGCAGTCATCTAGACTTGGTGGCAAAATTTTCCTTCTCTAGAATTCGCCCCTTACTTGCCATTTACTACAATATAATATAAACTTGTGACCGTCATAGGTAAGACGGTATGTGAAAGGAACTGGCTACAACGATTACCTGAGAGGATGGTTTATTCATACACATTCAGAAGCAAAAACACAAATAAACATAGGTCTGTACTGAATGCAACACATCAGTACACAAATCCAATAATCTGCATTTTCCATTATAAATTATCTCAATATCTCTTCACATATTTGGACAGATTATGAAACGTTTGTTTAAAAATGACTTGCAACCTTTTCTTTTCTAGTAATCCTGCAGCTACAATAGCATTGCGCCTTCGGGACAAGGCATACTATTCCAGAAGGCTAAATGGGTCGAGCTTGAAGTCCAATAAGGTGGGACATAACAATAGTGGAAGAGCTAAATGTTGGTTCAAGTTTGGGAAGAATGGTGTTGATGCTGAAGGTGCTGCTGTTTATGGTAGCCAGTCTTCTGACGATTTTGATAGAGATGATGTTGAACAGTACTTCAACTACATGGGAATGCTAATGCCTAACAACCTGCTTACTATGAATACTATCAGTATCAGTTACACATGTTGCTCTTAGTAAACATGCTTACTATGAGTGCTTGCTTTTGTTGAGCATTTGGTCTTGTTGGATCACTTGCGGGCTTTGGGCTTGTGGATTGTGCTTTGGGTTGTCTTATTCAGATTAACCCAAAAACTCTCGTGTATGGTTACGATCCATTTATATATAATATTTACCTTTTACCAAAAAAAATATTAGTGTTTTTAATTCAAATTGTGGGTAGTGGAGTGAACTAAAAGGTGATATATATTAGCGTTGTAGTTTACATCTCCGGTCACTGGCGGTTACCACGGTGAAGATTGGGGAAAATGTACCTAGGATCGGAAAAAGTATAACTACATTATTGTAAAGTGTATCTAAAATTTATGTGAAAAAATGTATCTATTTTATTTTGAAAAAAAAAAAGTGTATATGACATTTGGTTAAAAAAAAAAAATCTATCAAAAAATTGTACCTATGCTAGCAAAAAGTGTATCTACATTCTTTAAAAAATGTACATAGAATGAAAGTCAAAAGTGTACCTAGGATAAAAAAAAAAAAGTGTATATAGAATTCACTTAAAAATTGTACCTAGAATAAAAAAAAGTGTATCTACCCTCTTAAAATGAATATATAGAATTTTGGTAAAAAGTGTACATACTTTAGTTAAAAGTGTATATGAGATTTGGTAAAAAAAAAAAAAAGTATTTACATTCTTAAAATGCGTATATAGAATTTTGGTAAAAAGTGTACCTACTTTAGTTAAAATTGTGTATATGAGATTTGGTAAAAAAAAAAAAAAAGTGTATCTACTTTCTTAAAATGCGTATATAGAATTTTGGTAAAAAGTGTACCTACTTTAGTTAAAAGTGTAAAAAAAAAAAGTATCTACATTTTTAAAATGCGTATATAGATTTTTGGTAAAAAGTGTACCTACTTTAGTTAAAAGTGTATATGAGATTTGGTAAAAAAAAAAAAAAATTGTATCTACCTTCTTAAAATGCATATATAGAATTTTGGTAAAAAGTGTACCTACTTTAGTCAAAAGTGTATATGAGATTTGGTAATAAAAAAAAAAAAAAAAAAAAAAAAAGGTACACCTTTTATATATATTCTAATTCTAATGTATCTAGTGTGTTCTCACCGTTCTCACCGAATGATTGTTCTCACCGGATCCCACCTATATATATATATATATATATATATATATATATATATATATATATATATATATATATATAGTTTCTACTGATTCGATTTTCGCAATTTGAATGAATAAGATGGTCTTGATTTGAAGACTTGGTTCTCCTGTCACGATTTTGATTTGCTTCTCTTCAACTGATTGCAATGGATGCTTGACGTCGGGTCAAAGAGTAGTTTAATATTCAAATCTAGATGATTAGAAATGAATGTATTTTCTTCTCTTGTTTTCTCTTAGAAGAGATTTTTTTAGAGAATATTTTGCAGGGAAGTTTTTTGTTTGTAATGTATTTTTTTGTGGGATTTTTGGTGATTATGAAGATTAGTATCAAATGAGAGTATTTACTCTCTATTTATAAGAACTTTGTTTTTTATCTTTCTTTGTTTTCCGTCCTCGGTAAACATGTAACCACCTTTCCATGCCTACTTCCCCATTATTAGTGGAACTAATATGCCATGCTGTTAATCCGTTATTGACCAAGTCCTTTTTATTTTGGAGAACAACATTATCTTTAAGGGGGCGTTTGGTTCAACTCATAAAGGTATGAGGTATGGGTTTGGAATGAGCCAAACCCATACCAAGTGTTTGTTTGGCAAAAATAGGGGTTTCATACCCATACCCCAAATCCATGAGGTATGGGTTTCTCATATCCAATGGGGGAAGTAAGTATGAGATTGATACCCATGGGTATCAACTAATAAAACCAAAAAACATGAAAAAAACTTAAATGGAACATTTTAAATGAATTCTTTTTACATTTATTTGATTAACTATTCATTTTCATGATTTTTTAGTATCAAAAATAATTATTTTCAATGTTGTATTTTAGATTTTTTTGACTTTGATGAAGTTCGATCCCATTCCACCTGAAATTGAAACAAACGCATGGTATGAGGAATCAAGTTCCAAACCCATACCACCCGGGTATGATTCCTGATTCCAAACCCATACCCATGCGCGAACCTGTTGGAATATGTGTCCTCCGACAATAATGCGATCACGACTGTTGATCATGATGATCACATGTTTAAGTCTCATTAAAATGAATACAATTGGGAAGTAATTTTGTTACTGTCAACTGGTCAACATATATCGGTAATGATTGGCTTACTAGAGTTTGACATTACTGTCGTGTGACGGTGGTGATCAGTTGACCCCCTAGGTCATACCTAAAGGGCAACCCTCTTAATTGATTATTTAATTAATCGTATAATGTTACGAGTTAATTAAATTACTTGAAAATTGACGGACGATTTTGGAAGTAAAATTTACGTATCATATTGAAATGTGATTAAATAAGATACGGTCTGAGTAATTAAATTGTATAATTACTCGGATGAAATTAATTGTTTAATGTAACAATTAAATTGAATGAATTGTTATAAATACAATCAGTTGTGATTTATAAATTGGTAAAATATTTTGGCACAAGTAATTATGATATTACCAAGTCGATTTTGTATGTGACGTATTTTTATTAATACGTTGATTTTTAATATGTTAAAAATACATAACAAATATATGTGACATATGACATGTAACATATAGACAATTGACAAAAAATAATATGGATTCCATATTACCAAATGGACCGAAATTTAGGAGAGGTTTAAGCTAATTAATTGTTTAATTGGTAGCTAAACATAATGATTGTTTTGCTTTTTAGCCATGCAAGCCTATGGTGCATTGTGAAGACAAATAAATCCATGCATTGGCTCCCCTTTTCTTCTCCCTTTTACACGGTTTAGAGAAGAACAATTCATCATTGTTTTTCTAATTATTTTACCCATAATATACAAAAGATTGTAGATTATTATTCATTCCAATCTATCATCCAAAATACAAGTTTTCTAGAGAAATAAAATCCTCTCTTTATCTCTCATCAAAACCGAAAATATTCAAAGTGTTAACAATATTTTTGGTTCAATTTTCTCATAGATTAATATTATAACTAGTATTTGTAATATTAATTTAATTAAGAGGAGCCTTGGGTATTATATTTAGGGAGAGATCTTACTCTTAGATCTTTGTTCTTCCATTGGAATAAGCTCAAGAACAAAAGAGAAAGGTGATCTCTTTTGTGCCCAAATAACCCAAATTCAATATGTAAGGACATGATTTCTCCTCTATTCATTTTATTGTTTGCATGCATAAGATCCGTAATTAATTTTATGACAAATTATTTAGACATATAAGAGTATGTTATTATGTACATGAATCTACATTTCTTTCAATCGGTATCAAGAGCCACGGTTGTTTGCATGCAAATTGGTTAAAAGTTTTTCCGAGTTATATGAATAACAAAATAAAACTTGTAAAATTTGTGTTATTATGAGATATCACGAAATAATTACATGCATGTTAATATTTCTGGTCCTAAAGTGTTTTAGGATTTTTTGGTTAATTTTTCGGATTTTTATTGTTCATATTTAATAATAATGACATTTAAATGTGATTTTATGAGTAAAAATGTCATTTTTGGTCGAAAATTAGCTATACTTCGAATTTTAAGTTGGTTTTTGGATATGTTGTTACATATAGTATTTTGAGATAACCTGTAAATTTTCATAATTTTTGCACTTGTTATGCTCGAAAAATGAATTTTTCATTATTAAATTCGGATTTAAGAGAAAAATAGGTTAATATGAGTTAAATTTCGAATCTGGTCATAGAAAATTTATATGTTGTCACATGCAATTTTACAAGATGTGTGTAAAATAATTGGCTAAAAAGAAGTCTTTTAGCATGATTTATGAATTTTTGAAGAAAAATGGCATAAATAGTGACATTATTAATGAAAATTAATAAAATATAATCTATGTCTTAGGAAAAACGTCTTATGTTGCATTTTATTATATTTTTCAGATCTAAAATTGAAAATTTAATGAAAATAATTTTTCCAAGTTTTTTATGATTATTTTATTAAATATCGATAAACCGCAACATTGTTTTTCCGGAAAATTTTCGAAATTTTTAACCTAAGATTTTGAACATTATGAGTGTCATGGAATTTTTCCAGAATGTTCATGAATTTAAATTTCAAATTATGAATTTTTTTGAAATTTTTCGATTTATTTGAAGTTTAATGGCTTATTTTTGTAATTTTGGTCCATTTATGAACAATTTTTGTAAATAAAAGTTAATTATGGTCAAATTATTAGTGAAGACTATATTTTGAGTCCTAAGAGGTTAGGGTAATTAACTTATGCATAAATATGAGTTTATGCATTTTTGTGATTATAAAACGTTGAAATCACGCAAATCCGTAAAAACCGAGTAATATATGATATTGGCTAATTAAAAGGCGATTTAGCATAAAAATTGAGCATGTTCATACATATTATAATGCTGCATTTTCTTTATGATTGTCATAATTTTAATTTATGTAATTTTTGAATTATGTAATTTTACTTAGTATGGCCTTAGATTTTAATTGGTATTTCCCGAAATGTATGGGAATATCGATTCGGTTGTAATTTTTATTGTGATCTCGTATCACCGTTTTGTAATATTTAATAGATTTATTTTATTTTAGTTACAAATGTATAATAGGAAATTATGTAATTTATTATGTAATTTTATTCATTCCGAAGTTCCAAAAGACGGATTTCTTCAAGAATGGCGATACATAAAGACGGTGTTACCTCGAGATGTGTGCCACAACCGAAGTTCAAGGGACCAATGGAGTTGGTTTCCGACTATGTAATAGATTAATAGTTTTTCTATTTTAGGAAAGGCCATACTAGGATTTATTTACTTTTATGCTTGCATTTTATTTTATGTCACATGCATCGCTAAATCGCCATAACTAAACATGCATTGTCTTTTATCGAGTTTATCGACCGTGTCAATTAGAATTATCGTAGTTCACCGCTTTAGTTCACTTAAAACGTGATAGATAATAAATTGACATGACCTCTCGCTAAAACTATCAATTGAGACATAGCCTTACCAAATAGTAGAAACCATGAAAACCTATTTCGTGAGGGAGTGCACTCGGCCACACCGGGTACAAACCTTGTTACGTAGGGGAAGTGGGTGATGAATGTTAATCCACCGAATTCATGTTGATGAGGGATGTATCGGCCCCACCGTGCCCAAGTTAATGTGGGTTTGGATCATGGACACATTTATTCGAAATTTGGATTGAACTCAACAAAAGTATTTGATAAGGGATGTATCGGCCCCACCGTGCCCTTGTCGATGTGTTTTGGGCTATAGATAATTGTTAATGTAATATTATCGACCAAGAGTTCTAAAAGTAGAATCGATTAAACGTTAATCCACCGAGTTATATTGATGAAGGATGTATCGGCCCCACCGTGCCTAAATCGATATGAATTTGGGTCTTGGAATCATTTATCTAGTTGGGTAGAGGTCACTAGAAAAATGCTTATAACTTGTTTAAATCATACATTTTACGAGTATAATTAAAACGACATTTGTTTTACTCCTTATATTTTGTTTTGTAGACCACTTCTTATTCATAACAAATGGCAACACCAACTCCTAATGCTACACCACTCGCTACTTCATCATGGCTCCGATCCTTTATGGATCGATGTAAACTTGAAAAGAATGGGTCAAATTTCTCCGAGTGGGATGCCCAACTCAAATTAGCCGCCGAAGGTGACGACAAGCTTCGTTACCTTACCGAGGCCTCTCCACCCGAGCCCACCACTAGGTCCACCGCGGCCACTAGGGAAGCCTATGAGGCTTACCAAAAGGAGTCCGCCGCAATGAAAAATGTCTTAATATTTGCGATGGAGGCGGAACTCCAAAGGAGAGCCTTCAAAATGGGCAATGCTAATGAGATTTACTCCAAACTTGTGACCATGTTTTCACAAACTCCGCGGATCGTCCAATATGAGGCGGCGCGGCATTCTTTGATCTCGACTTCAAAGAGGGCCAAAAGGTTAGCCCTCATGTGCTCAAACTCATGGAGCTTGTCGAGACCTTGAAGATTCAAAAGGTTGAAATCCCCAAAGAACTCATCGTAGATAGGATTCTACACTCCTTGTCTAAGGTTAAGGCATATGTGCAATTCCAGGTGAATTTCAATATGCAAGACAAGGATGTGTCTCTTGAGGAGTTGCACAAGTTACTTGTGCAAGCCGAGAGGGACATGGGGTTAAATGTGAACCCTCCCAAGGATGTGCTTAACATAAGCACAAAGAGTAAGGGAAGTTCAAGAAGAATGGGAGAAAGGGTAAAAAGCAAGCTCCCACATTCACCAAAGCTAAGTCTTGTGAAGCTAGCACCTCCAAAGTCAAGAAGGGTCCTCTTGACAAATGCCATTATTGTAATGGCATGGGACATTGGAAGAGGAATTGTTCCAAATACCTTGGTGATATCAAAGCTGGAAAGATCACTCCAGTAGGTAAATGACTAACCTTCTTTTATGTTTCTAATACAACTATGGTAATATGATGCAAAGTTGTGATAATGTATCTCCCTTTTTATTGTAAATAGGGCCTCCACCAAGCAAAGACAAAGGAAAAGAAAAGCAAGCATAAGAAACCATGAAGAAGCTAAGGATAGCTTTTATGGAGCTTTGTTTTTCATTGTCTTATTTTAAGTTATGTTTTGAATTTTAGAACTTTAAGTTTCCGTGTTCGACATGGAAAGGTATTTTGGATAATGATTTGTATTTTGGATGATAGTGACTTGGTTTGCAACCCAAGTCACCTGTTTTATCATTAATCCTTTATGTTCTAAAATTTCATCTTTAAATTGCTTGCGTTTTGAAACATAAGATTATTCACTTAAAGTGATCTTATAGACAAATATAATGACCGGTTTCATTATATGTCCACATGCTTAAGGCTTGTGTATGATCATTAATGAAGTGATTTTGAGTCTATGAACTCTCTTAAAGGTATGTCAACCACCAAGTACACATATGAAATCTATAACAATTAGTCAACCTATGAGGTAGTCCTCCTTATACTTCAACATCATTAATTTGTGTCTCATATGCTATCTTTGAATGTTTAGTGTATTCATTCTAAAGATAGAGTGGGAGAAAAATGAGGACACAACACACAAGGCAAGATAATTGTGTACTTGTGTAAATGAAGATCTACGCAAGAGAGAATGTTTTGAATGAAGGTATATCTATTTACATAGTATACCAAATAGATGAGATCTATAGTCTCAAGTTAGTTCTAAATGACTAAAGAGACCAAGTGAAGTAATCATAAGAGTTTATTCTCAAGATAACTACACGAGGAGACCAAAAGAAGTTTTGGAAGTAAAAAGACTAATGTAAAGTCTTAACAAGCTTTTGACTAAGGTTATGAATCATTTGACCAAATAGTTTCAATCATGAGTTTTACTTAAGAGCCTAAATGAATCATAGTAACATACTAGTTATGATCAAGTTGCAAAGATTGATATTCCGATATCTTCAATAGCCAACGTTTTAACCACGCAAATGTCATTGTTTAACCTCGCTATGAAATGGTTAAACCTCCTTCCGAAAGGGTATTCCTAAGGACCTATTCTAAATATTATTTGTATTTGAATAATGACATTGCTACACATCATTATGACATGAGTGTGTTAGAGATTTAAAATCTCTTTCCGTAAGGTTGAGATGAGACCACTTCAAAATAGGCATTTTGAAAGGATATGATGGGAACATATATGGTTTTATCCAAGTGACTTGGCAAGGCAATTGATATTTATATTCTTGACAAATTTTGACCGAGAAGTCAATTTCAAAATATGTTGAATTGAGTGGGAGTTAGGAAATTCTCATGTGAAGACATGGAATTTAGTGGGAGCTATCATCCTTGAATGTATAAAACTCATTACTCATTAAAGAATGACGAGCCAATGCTTTCTTTCATAAAGAAGCTTTTGAGTTTTCAATTCTGGATGAAAATGGACAATGATGAATCCAATTACATCAGGGATGTTGGATTAGTATTAAGAGATACACATCACATCAACATACACATAGGTTATTCATTTGAATGAAAATGGGATTACCATTAGCAGTCATGGTAGTTCATTGAACCTGAGAACGGTTGATCTCATGATTATTAGTAACTAATGTTTCCGCCATTAGAATAATCATGTAGATGTCCAATTTTGAATCATATGCATAAGAGCATGATGATTGGTTGGTGAGCCATAATAGAAACGTCATGAATTCTCGAGAAGAATTCGATGAGCGATTTCGATGGTTGACGGAATGTTCCATTGTGTGTTAAGAGGTTGCACATACTGTAGAAAATCCGAGCACATATGAGGATTTATGAGAATCCCAAATCTTTCAAGTCCAAAAAGAGAAATGAGAAGTTTTGGAAAGATATTTGGTTAAGTAAGAGTTTATTCAAAACAATCTTTCCTAATAAAGTTAGGACTTGTGAGAAGTACTAAGCTAATAATCTTGTCAATTGTTGCAAGATTCTACAAAAACATATACCTAGTGCATTGTGTGTGGATGAAATACTTGATCGGTACAAGTTATATTATTCATCGCAAATTCGTTCATTATGAGATGAGCAATGAGAAAGTTCTTTCAAGTTAAAGAACCAAAATCAAGGTCAAGAACCTTGATGTGTACTTGGTAAGATTCATGCTATGAGAACATGAATGAGAAGGAAATTGCAAGTGTAAGAAGTTTGAACACATGGACACATGGGATGTTAAACTTCTATTGCAATCGATAAGTGTTTACACTTATGATAAACATCACAAGGTTGTAATATGATATTGACTACCCGAGTGTGATGTCAACATTTGTCGTTTGAGTTATTATTAACTCACTTGGTACATTGTTATATCCAAACGGGTTGTAGAGACAATTGAAACCCGTTAAAGTGAACATGGATTAACATTGTTTTTGCCCATAGTTACTTATATGAGGTGACGTCTCGAAGTGACTAGAGTGTGATGCGATTGATGGCAAGTTCAAGTGCCATAGAGTCATGTGTGATGACTAGTCGATCACATAGGCGGATTGTTAGGAACATTTTTGTCGGGCCTTATGACCGCTTATAGAGTTCTCGCAAATTTATATAGCCTGGTCGTGGCGAGAGCTACTATAGTATTCAAATGAGTCGATTCTTTTGACTAAAGACTATTCACCTAAGATGGCACAGTTTGATTAACTTTGATTTGTGTTACTACGACCTTCGTAAATGGGGTCAAATGGGCATATTTTGGGTTATGATGGTCGTGGCTAGTCGAAGGGAATGAGTGCAATAGGAATTGTCCACCCCTAGTCAGGGTTATAAAAATATCTCGGGGCCACTCGAGGAGTAATGAACGGAAATGCGTGGCCACGCTCGGAATGTATCCATGGTGGATAAATCCGGTCAATCGGTTATTCTCCAGATCGAGGAAACCACTCTCGATATGATCACCTGCAAGTACGACCTGAAAGACACCTTGCATTGAGTGGGAGATAGTAATAGGACAAGAGAATTGGTGACGCACACTTGTCGAGGACAAGTGGGAGATTGTTGGAATATGTGTCCTCCGACAATAATGCGATCACGACTGTTGATCATGATGATCACATGTTTAAGTCTCATTAAAATGAATACAATTGGGAAGTAATTTTGTTCTTGTCAACTGGTCAACATATATCGGTAATGATTGGCTTACTAGAGTTTGACATTACTTGTCGTGTGACGGTGGTGATCATTGACCCCTAGGTCATACCTAAAGGGCAACCCTCTTAATTGATTATTTAATTAATCGTATAATGTTACGAGTTAATTAAATTACTTGAAAATTGACGGACGATTTTGGAAGTAAAATTTACGTATCATATTGAAATGTGATTAAATAAGATACGGTCTGAGTAATTAAATTGTATAATTACTCGGATGAAATTAATTGTTTAATGTAACAATTAAATTGAATGAATTGTTATAAATACAATCAGTTGTGATTTATAAATTGGTAAAATATTTTGGCACAAGTAATTATGATATTACCAAGTCGATTTTGTATGTGACGTATTTTTATTAATACGTTGATTTTTAATATGTTAAAAATACATAACAAATATATGTGACATATGACATGTAACATATAGACAATTGACAAAAAATAATATGGATTCCATATTACCAAATGGACCGAAATTTAGGAGAGGTTTAAGCTAATTAATTGTTTAATTGGTAGCTAAACATAATGATTGTTTTGCTTTTTAGCCATGCAAGCCTATGGTGCATTGTGAAGACAAATAAATCCATGCATTGGCTCCCCTTTTCTTCTCCCTTTTACACGGTTTAGAGAAGAACAATTCATCATTGTTTTTCTAATTATTTTACCCATAATATACAAAAGATTGTAGATTATTATTCATTCCAATCTATCATCCAAAATACAAGTTTTCTAGAGAAATAAAATCCTCTCTTTATCTCTCATCAAAACCGAAAATATTCAAAGTGTTAACAATATTTTTGGTTCAATTTTCTCATAGATTAATATTATAACTAGTATTTGTAATATTAATTTAATTAAGAGGAGCCTTGGGTATTATATTTAGGGAGAGATCTTACTCTTAGATCTTTGTTCTTCCATTGGAATAAGCTCAAGAACAAAAGAGAAAGGTGATCTCTTTTGTGCCCAAATAACCCAAATTCAATATGTAAGGACATGATTTCTCCTCTATTCATTTTATTGTTTGCATGCATAAGATCCGTAATTAATTTTATGACAAATTATTTAGACATATAAGAGTATGTTATTATGTACATGAATCTACATTTCTTTCAGAACCAAACACCCCCTAAATGATACATGCATGAGTGATCCATCACTCCAATTTCCAACAGTCAAGTCTTCGGTTCCCTTCCAAACATTTTGTGGACTTGCCATTCTCTATTTCTTGGGCTTGTCAAGCTTTTTCATTCCATTTGGACTTAGCAAGATTATTTTTTTTGGACAAGTCATTTACGTCCCATACTTCGTATTAGAAATATAGCACAACTTATTTTCCAAACGGACCAATTGTATATTTTGGCGAGATGGATTAAATACCGTCATATTTGTTTGGGCCAAAATCCACCGACCCGTTTCTCAGACGATATTCTTTCACATAAGTCAACATTTCACCATTTGACCCCATTTTAATAATGTAAGACATATTTTTATGTCTACAAATTTGCCCTCTCGGAATTGAGTCACGTACACGAATTTGAGTGTTTAAGCATGAGTCAGTACCGACATTTTGCGTCATAACACCAACCCATCTTGGATGGACATGAGCTCTCAACCCACGAGCAGTTTGGATTTCTCATCCAATTCATGTGCCTCTTTTTTTTGGATTCTTGTATTTTCGCAGTAATAACCAACAAGATACACTGCGACTTTGGCATGGAATTCTTCATGTAGTTAGATCTTATCAATAAAGATAAAGTTTTGACCTTAAATTGATAAATTAAGACGACTTGATAGAATTTTAAGATAGAAATGAAGGTCTTTTACTCCTACACAAATTATAAGATTAGCCGTCTGCCAATGACTATAAAAGGAAGAGCAGGTCATTCAAATTCTTCATAAATGTTCTGCCTTTCATTCCTCTTCATAAACAAGACCATATACACTGCTACTACCGGAACACTTTAGTCGGATCGAAATCATCCTCAGAGTACCGAGCAAAATTTTCAGGTTTGTATGTGAGCGAGACTTGCATTTTACTTACCGACTTTTCTTTGTATGCAGCGCGTAACTATCACTCCCGATGCCATAAGACAACTGCACATCATCACACACGGACTGAAAACGTACTGGCGCTACTATTACTGCCTTAATTTTCAGCGACCCATGATCGAACTGCTTCGTTCTCGACGTATGCCCAGTACTCATCGTTAACTCGGCGCGAGTCCGCGACTTTCAAAGTTTAAAATTTACCCCCTTTTGGCGTATGAACTGCGAAATCGGGGTGGTCGTTGAGCTTGCGTTGAGATTTACACTGAGCATACCTTGTTGAACGATGTGGTGCCCTGCCTTAACGAACCCATTGCCTCTGAAATCCATCTTACTCGACTTAAAGTCGAACCCGACGGCTATACTGAACTCCGTTAAGAGGCTGCGCGACCGGTGATTTATAGACGACTACCTTAACAGCGGCAGAGACGGTGCCGATCAGAGCAGCAAACTCATAAATTGAGAAAGAAATAAATCTTTGGATTTTATTTCTAAAGATCAATTCAATTGCATCTTTTTTTTGACATTGTTTAGAAACAATGTTTGTGGTTCTGTAACTTTGCAGGAGAATTTTGACTTTTTGTTTTGTTTTGTTTCCTGTAAGTGTGTAGTTTTAGGTAACTTTTAACCTTTTTTTTTTTTTTTTTTAAGAAAATAATTTGTTTTTTTCTTTTTTTTTTTGTTAGGAGACAATATGGTGCACTTCAAGGCCAGCAAATCCCAAACTACTGGCAAGGAATACTTAGTGACGGTTGACGATGTCAGCGACATAAATAAGGGAGTCAAACACGCCATCTTTCCTTCTGCGATGAATCCCTTTGCTGAGTCATGACTACCGATGATATACCCACCGAACCTGGACTCTTGGTGGCAAGAAGTCGAAAATTCGTGCCCAATGCTCCTTTCTTCACACCATAAAAGCACTGATGCCATGCCGACTTTCTCAAAGTTGCTACACTCTCGAATCTCCAGAGGTGAAGTTCAGCGAAATGCCAATTTTCACTTTGGATCCGAATTTTATTACATTCCGCGTTACTGGGAATGGCTAGAGGACGTTCTTCGCGAGTGCCGCATCAATCTGAAATCCGTCTACATTTATGAAGCAATTTGTGCTTCACTTTTCCTTTATCGTCGTAGCACTTCATTAGTTGAGTCCTTTGCGACTTTTGGTGCCCGAAGACAAACACATTGCCAACAGCGGAGGGAGAAATTTTGATCAGCCTTTGGGATATTCGCTTCATCACCGGACTTCCTCTAACAGGCTTACTTTAAGACGAATTAGTGCCTTCGGGTTTAGAACACCAAGGTTCCGATGAGAGTGGCAAAGCGCATTTGCCCCCAAGCTGCAAGCATTTATTTTTAGCATTTCATCGGATTGCTCTTTCGACAAAAAAGAACGGCAAAGTCCCATTTGCAAACTGGTGTCACTTTTGGTTTAAAGGCGCACACAAGTATTTTCCCTCGTCTAAGTCATCCGAGAAGAAAGAAAACTTCCCGACACTACGACAAAATTTCTGAGAGCCTTCTGAGTGGGATGAGACTACTCATGACTTCTTTTTTGATTTTAGGTGTTCCTGAGGCAAAAAGGCGAGAAACATATCTTGCATCTTTTATTTCTTGTTGGCTTTGCGCGTTCGTTCTCCCTATTCGCGACCTTGGCCACATCCGAGCAAACGTCTTTAAGGTTTCTTCTCTATTAGCGAACAACCAGATGGTCTCTCTAGCAATACCGGTGCTAGCGAGCATTTATCGAGGTCTGAATGACAATTTTACTTTGTTCACGGTCACTTTGCTGCGCACTATGTTTATGGATGGATTGCCAAATACTACCATTAGCCTAAATCCACTAGCCACTCTTCTGTTGAAGGAACCATGATTGAGTTTCAGGGTCTGGACGCCGCTAAGACTTTCCGCTCCGCAGAGGCAAGAAGGCTAATTAAGTCTGGTAACCAGATTTCATGGCTCTCCACATTTAATGGAGCCAAGGGAGATGCAAAACTGTGGACATAGTCACCTACACGCCAAGCCAATCTGTGGACGTATAGCAGTCTTTTGAAAGCCACGCTCGGCGGCGTAAAAATGCTTTCGACCGGATCGTTTTAGATTGGTCGGTTTCGTCTCGGCAAGGGTCTCGAAACGATGCATGAGATGTTCGGAGTCGCCACCAAGCATTTGTGGGATGCTTGGAACTCGTTCGAATCCACTTTATACCTAGGTCAACCAAGGCAAAAAGCGGTATTTGACATAGGTACTAAAGATAAGAAGTCGTCCCTCTTTAGCATCCTATTGACACGGCTGTCGCAACCCTATCAAAAATAAAACCAAAAAGCTCTAACTAATGCAGCAGAGGCAAGTTGGGTATCGTATCCACAGGGAGGCGGTCACTATCTACTCGTTATTCAGTCTGTCTACGGTCACAAAGTAGGGGGTTTGAGTTGTTTTTACTAAGCTAACAAACTGAAATTAAATAGCAAGGATTGAAATAGGAGATTAATCAGATAGAGAGAAATGTGCCAGGACGTCGGTTCGCCATGATATTACACAAATCAGCTAAAGGTAAGGTCAGTCGGTCTGATGTGAGAAGGGTAAAGGAAAGGTCCTTTGGTCCGCTATCCGCCCTAAAATACTACTAACTTAGCTTTCACCCACATTAGAGTATTCTATTGTTCATAATAGATCTGATCATTCCAATCTTTCGATCTAGGTCTGAATTTAACCAGTTTAATCACTTCAGTTGCATGCATTCAACCTAATAATTACATTTATGTTGCTATCAAACAATTCTCACAACCAAATCTCCTAAACCTATTATCGCATCATCGTTATACTACCATGGTTCCCCTAATCCTAGCATTAAGTGATTAGTTACGCATAACAATGAATAAAACAATAGCGAAAGATGAAATAATAACAAACATAGTATAAAGAGATATGCAAAAGGGAATTAAATTAAATAAAGAGAGTAAAAGAAATTACAAAAGTTCAGATCCGGGGAAATAAAGCAAAGTAACGCCGAAAAAGTAATTCTCAGATGAAAGAAAAGAGAGATATGAAAGGAGATAAAAGGATCCCCTAAATGACCTAATAATCTCTTATTTATAAGAGATAATTATTATAAGATAAACTAAGATAGAATAAAAAGGTCTCGACTTGAAATATGCTGCGTCAGACTTGATTTGCTCAATCGACCAACTATAAGTTAGTCGATCGAGAGGTATCTTCCCAAAAAGCTTTCGATCGAACAGTAAAGTGCTCAAAAGTGGTCGATCGAATACTTAAGTGCTCGATCGAGTAGATTAGGTAGTCGATCGAGTGGTTAAAGGGGTCGATCGAGTGGATTAAGTCCTCGATCGAGCAATGTTCAACGCGTAATTCCTGCTTCGCGCACTGAACTTCAAACGGCCGCCATTGCTTCGTTACTTGGGAAAATCAGGCGTTTTTGGTGGCGTTGGAAAGCTAAGAGGATAGGCTTTCATCTCCAATTGGAATAAATTGATTAGCATCTGTAGAACTCGAGATATGGCTCTTCAAAATAGGCACTAGCAATATGAAGCTCTTCCTTTGTCCCCTAAGCTTCCTTACTTCTATGCGCATCTCAAAATAGTAGTCTCCAAGCTCCGACTCAACTCATCTCCTAAATGCATGCATATGGACATGTTTTAGGCTTGATTACGCTCCTCTCTGGCTCATACCTGCAAATAATACATGAGAAACTAAAGTACACAATTCGGGGGACATTTGTAGCTAAACACTACTAAATATGCATAGGAATGCGTGCAAACGAAATACAAAATGCCTATATAAAATGCATGCATCAAATCTCCCCAAACCAGACCTTTGTTTGTCCCCAAGCAAATTGTATGCAACTAACTAATGGAACGAAATAAAAACTCAGAGCCAACTACAAATGCCCACTTAAACCAATTTACTGCAAGCAAACTAACACTTATAGCAAAAACTGTCAAATGCAAACGAGTCATGGGATGTCTATAATAAAGCTGAACCGTTGACCTTGCAAGACCTTTGATAATGGACTCTCACGGGTCACTCTTCTCTCATGAAGAAAAGGGTAAGCAATTAAATGTAGGAGAGAAAGAAATATAGTCGCTTACCTAAACTACGACCCACATAAACATGCTTGTAGCCAATATGATAGACAATTCTAACTACCGTACACATACATTCCAACCAATCAAGGTCCCGTCACAGCCGAGGGCCAAAAGTATGGAAAAGTGAGGTAATGGGAAAGAAGGGCAAAATATTTTTGGAAATGTGAGGTAATGAGTCAAGCTAACTACCTAACAAAACCAAACGACAACATCCGCTTCAAAACCATTAGAAATAAGCACAAATGCCCTTAATTGGCATACAAACTCACTAAGCCATACAAAATCGACTCCTCAAAAGATAAAGATAAAACATAGGAGCAAAACCGACTTTTATTCAATCACTTTTTCATTTTTCTCTTCCTTTTTTCTCTTCTTTTTCTTTTCTTTTCGGTTTTTTTTCATTCTTCTGTTTTTTTTTTCGAATTCTTTTTTTTTCAACTTCCTTTTTTCAATTTCCTCATCCTCCTTTTTCCATATATTACCAACTCCAAATCAATACAATACAAACCAAACTCGGAACAATAGACAAAATACAACAAAAACATACACTAAACTAGCTTGACAAGGCAGGCTAAATTTGGATGTAGTTAAGGGTCAAAAGGCAAATTTGGCTAAATGTGGAGTTAAATGGGTAAAAATGAAAGAAAGGGGAAATGTAAGCACCTCCCTGCATGTGACACCAACCACTAACCCGAATGTATGTAGGCAAAAAAGCAATTGAATTTCATATTTGTGCAAATTAATGATACATGTTATGCAAGGAGTAACTACTCACAATCCTACATGAACTGGTCATAAATGACACCAGTTTATACGGCTCTAAAACTTAGAAGTTATAAGTAGTTTACAAAATTTCAGGTCAAGTCTATTCATTCAGCTAAATTTTAACATAAACTCGTAGATTATGCAATAAGACAATGCTAAAAGATATTAGTTTATGCAAGGCTTAAGCAAAAGGACAAATTATAGTGCAATTTCATCATCGAAATATACCGTTCCGACTCGACCTATATGCAAAAATAAACGTGAATTGTTTTGATTTTTTCTAATTTTTATGGGATTCTGATTTTTCGAAATTAAAATAAACAATGCATTCAAAAATTAAATGTGCTGACTGAAATGCAATAAAAAAAGTATGAAGACTCGGGTAATGATGGATATACCCTCCCCAAACCAAACTGTACAATGCCATCATTGTACACAACAGCTAACAACATCAGCAAAAGGGGAAAGGGAAAATGAAAACTAAAGGAAATGAAGAAGATAAAGAGCTAAGAAACTCACAAAATAGAGTGACATAGAGATAGACCTCCCCAAACCAGCCAACAACATGGGAGGTCGTAGCTAGCAGCACCAGATTAACTCAATTCGCGAAAAGAATGCTGGTGGGCCTGCAATTTCGCAAATAGCGCCCCAAAAATACTACCAAAACCAAATCTAAAATGTTCCGCAGTCTATAGTCGAGAAAACTAATTATTAAGCACACAAAATGAAATAAAAGAATGTCTTAAAACTTGTAGATACCCAGTATCTGCTGAGACTCCAACAAACACCCGATGATTATCGGACTACAACATGTTTTGGAATCGCGGCGTTTGATCGACAGTTTGTGTACAACTTTACGTCGGAAAACTTAAAACGATTTCGAAAATAAAACATTTCAAAACATTTCAAAAATACCTGGAGTGTTTAATGCACGACGACGGGGTCACAATGACACTAACTAGAGTCAAAACCGACACCGGACCAAAAACCGACTCAAAAATTCAAATCCCGACTCCAACAACGAGTGAAACCGAGTCAACCACAAAAAACCAAACATTTCAAACCTTCTACCTTAAGTTTTCCCGGATTCATGAATGGTCAAGTACCAAACATGTGACTACAAAACCTAGGATAGAACAAATCATGATTGCGTTTGTTGTGAAAGTGACAACACAGCTCGAAGACCCGCGACGTGGCTCGCGCCTCTTTGAGCAGCCCAAGTGGCCACGTCGCTCAAAACTCACACAACCACTCAATGTCCTATAAATACCCCTCAAATGCCACCCATTTGAGACTTACGCGAGTGTCCGCCCCCTCTTTTATCCCTTAAAATTCTCGATTCGACTTCTTAAGTCACAACCCGACGCGTATTTACGACCTACCGATCGTAAACACGAGCTTTACACATTGTTTGGTACCGTCATCGTGCATTAAATCTCTTGACCGACCACTTCGACCACTACACCATCACTAAACTTTTAAAACACTCTTTTTACTTACCAAAACGGTTTTAAACCGAGTTTTTTCCAATCAAACGAGTTGTTACACTTACGTCGGTCACTCGCCATAACCAAATATGTAAGTATGAGGGTGTAAAAATCCTCTTTTATTATGTTTTCATTTGCTTCATGACTCTAACATGCTAAAACATGCATAACATGAACCAAAACATGGAATAAACGAGCCAAAACTGATTTTTGGTCTGAGGCAGAAGCCCCTTAGGTCGCCAACTAGCTCGCGCCTAAATGGGGTATTCAGACCAGAGATCAACCGTGTTTGTTCTCGTCATTTCCCTTAATCCATTTTTTCATATTTGTAATCGGTTTTCACCATTTCAAGTATTTTCGAACCTTTGTTGTTTTATTTCACATGTTTTAACCATAAAGCATTTTTCACCCTCGGTTCTTCATACCATGACGGTTAAATCCGTGTTTCGGTGATAATATTTGGTTAATGACATTTAGAAGGTATTTTAAAGCCTTTTATTTTATTTCTTTACATTTTCAAATAAGCATATTAGTCACCAACACAAAGTCATCCTTGGTTCTACATACCATGCCGGATTTTAATCCGGGTACGATGATGAGTACCGACTAATTACATTCAAATGGACTTAAAACAATTAGTCCATAATCATTTTCAAAACTATTCATGTCAAGTTTGTCAAATCGAAACCGACACCGAATATTATCAAATAATGATGATTATTCGAGTCTAGTTCTTCAAATCAACAAATGCGGTCTAAACGACCCCTTCAAATCAAACCGGGTTCAAATACCCATTTCCAACACGTTTTATAACGTTTTCTAAAAGGTCAGAACACGGCACATAAACCGTGGGCTAACCCGCGCCTAAACAGGCTCTCATTTTCTCATTTTCAAAACCAGAGGGAGGCCCCTTACACCGCCGGCTAGCTCGCGCCTCATATAGCCGATTGGTACAGGGCCTGTTCCCTTCCAGCATTAGTCTAGGACGATCCCGACTCCGGTTAACCCGGATATAGGACGGATCAGATGACTATTTGATTATCCAAAACCATATTTGCAAAATGCCTTACTAAGACAAATGGATCATGTTATGCACCCTAAACCTAATACGGTAAATGGATGTTTAATTTCCGTCTTGCATGCAAATCAACCATTAATCCAACTCGACATCTGATACTTGATACTTGGATTAAATCAACCGACTTAGAAAGCTCTCACATGTTAGGTTTAAATCATTGGATGCGCATTCATGCATTTATACCGTTTTATCAACTTTTGCATTCAACCAAACAAGATCGATCAGTAGAGGCCGCTAAACGCGGGCGGGATTGGGTGTCTGATTAAAGGGCTTCCCAATACGTACCTTCACCTCTTACTCAGAAACTTTGGATAGTGGACGACCTTATCCAGGGCGTACGAGAGTCATTCTAGAGATAGGATGCTAAAGAGGGACGATTTCCTTATCTTTAGTACCTATGTCAAACGCTGCTTTATGCTTCGATTTGACCGAGGTATAAAGTGGAATTCGAACGGGTTCCAGGCATCCCACAAATGCTTGGTGGCGACTCCGAACATCTCTAATCGTTTCGAGACCCTTACCGAGACGAAACCGACCGATCTAAAACGATCCGGTCGAAAGCATTTTTACACCGCCGAGCGTGGCTTTCAAAAGACCGCTGCATGTCCGCATATCGGCATTGCGTGCAGGTGGCCCGTGACTACGGACCGGTAGGTGGCCCAAATCCGCAGACCGAGACGTGGCCCATGCCCATAGATTGGCGACTCCGCTGGAGAAAACTAGGACACTTACGTCTTTATGATCCCTAGATGGTGAGACTCGAACGAGGTCTTGGTTAGAATGCATTAATTGATATTACGGTCACGGTCGGGTTCCCTGTCCGGGCCCATAACCTAACCCTTTTCGACCAATTGGCTCGTCTCGTCGGCGTGAGTTTTCTCATCCCCGCGTTTCGAATCCCGATTGAGTTAAGCATACTGTTGACGTTACACATTTCTGTTTCATCAAAGAGCTTTCATCACTTTCGAGCACGAGGCTAGGGCACCCTCCTTACACATTTTGTTTGGATTGGTATCCCTCTCGCAAATCGGGGTTTGATTGCTTGGTGTGTAACCCACCCTTTTAAGCCAAAACCCGTGTCAGCATAATGCATAATATAATGAACTGCGAATGCTTATGTGCTACTTGATCATAAGTCCTTCTGTGTCATTTTCAAACTTTCAAAAACGCCTTTTTGCGCCGTTATAATGGCCATTTCAAACCTCGGTCTTTCGCCGACCGATGCACGCCTTTCTAGGCCGTCGTAATGACGATTTTCAAAACTCGGTTTTGTATAACCATTTCAACATGCCTTTCTAGGCCGTCGTAATGACTATTTTCAAACTCGGTTTTGTATAACCATTTCAGCACGCCTTTCTAGGCCGTCGTAATGACGATTTTCAAACTCGGTTTTGTATAACCATTTCAGCACGCCTTGCTAGGCCGTCATAATGACGATTTTCAAACCCGGTTTTGTATAACCATTTCAAATCACCTTTTTACGCCGTTATAATCGCCGCGTCTAGACACGGATTTTAACCCGTTTCGCGCCGACAATGGCTTTCTTTCAAAACCCGAGAAAAGCACATACCCTTTTCTCGAGACACTTTCGGGATCCCGAGGACCATGCACCGTCCCCGAGACCTCTTCAAACATTTCAAACTCGATTTTCAAAACATATAATTTTGAATTTCAAAAAACCGTCTTGGGAAACAATGCACTGTTTTCCGAGCCGACTCAAACTCAAACCGTCTTTTGTAAATAAACTTAAGGCAACCCTTTCAACTGATCGACTTGCGGAGATCTCTATCTTCGGAAGCCGCCCATTAAAGCGACAAATGAATCTTTTTGAAAATTCCTATTTTCGAAAACTTCAGTCCACCGTTCCAATTCTGCCTCGTGTCTATCGAGTCAAAGCAAAAGTACTTATGGGTCTTTACTTATGAGTCGTCTCACCACGAGACCCGTCCAATGGCGTCACGCCGTCATGTTGGACTCGTGTCAAAGGTTCGGTCAAACACCGTCACATCATAAATCGAGTCAGCACCGAGGGACCACACACGGTCGCCCCTTCTTGTCGAGTCGGATCTTTGTCTCGTCCTTTGTGTTTTCTGCGTTCAGTCTTAGAACCGTGTCAGATTGAGTTGTAATGTGAGCCATTTTTCTGCCTCAGAGCCATGGCCCCGTCTTCAGCTTCGTCCAACAACAACAATGATAACAACAGAGATGTCACAACTGATCAGCTAGCGAGCCTGCTTACCGCTCTTAAGGTCACCCTGAATCGCGTCGAGACCCGTATCGACGCCCGGAGAACAAGGAAACGGGAACATAATACCCCACCTCGATCAAACGAGAAGAGGTCAAACTCTTGGAAGAACAGCTCCTAGCCCGGGGTAACAATATCCATCTTGAGAACAACCGAAGGTTCGAGCCCGTTGGGGACCAGTTACCTGACAACTTCACCCTGACTGATGTGCCTAAGTTCAAGGGAGTGGAGGACCCACTCAACCATATCCGTGCTTTCAAGGACTACATGGCCATTAAGGGGGTCAAACAGGAGCTTTTTACCCGAATCTTCCCATCCTCTTTGGAGCCGATTCCTCGCCAATGGTACTACTCCTTGGACTCGAAAAACCTTACTACTTGGGATGGGATCGCAGTTGAGTTTGCCAAGCAGTATGCCGACAACGTCAAAATCCAGGCCAACACCCGTACTCTCGAGGTGTTAACCCAAAACGACAAGGAAGGGTTCACTGAGTTCCTAACCCGCTGGAGGAGGGTGAGTACTCAATTGGTCAGTAAGCCGAGTGAATCAACTCTGGTGGAAAAGTTTGTCAACAATCTCCGCCCGGTTTATGCCAACCTACTGAGGTATCAAAATATCAAAACTTTTCAAGATCTGCAGATTCTGGGGACACGTATTGAGGACGACCTCCGAAAGGGTGTCTTAGCAAAGACCACTGTCAAGGGTTACCAGGGATCCACCTCAACCGGGTCTCGCCCTTGCGGTCAGACAAACAAGATTGATGAGGTCAACCTCGTCGAACCATCCGCCAAGAAAACTGAACGCCCCCAAAGAGTGTTCACCAACATAGGGTCGACTTATGCAAGTGCCCTGAAAAGGCTCATGGACCAGGGGAAGCTACAACCGATCGGACCCACCCCGGATCCGACCGATGCCAAGAAGTCCTGATTTTGGAACCCCAACGCCTACTGCCAGTATCATCGAGGGAAGGGGCATGATACCGAAAATTGTTTCAAACTCAAGCACCTCATTCAAGACATGATTGAGAAGGGAGATTTGCCTATACCCCCACCAACTAAGCCGAACAACAAGACGAATCCTTTGGGAATTCACGCCATCTCTGATGATGAGCCGACCCTAGACTGCTCTCACCTCATCCTGCCAATTGACGACGAGGTGAATGTTTTGGAAAAGGATCCTTCAGACGGAGTGTTTGTGTTTAGTGCTGCCACTATGCTCACTATGTTTCAACAAGTTGAAGAGGCCATAGCCAGCCTCTCTGAAAGAATCACCCGACTCGACGACGCCTACCGTCGACTCATCTTCAATCCCCCAACACCGCGCCCAAGGGAGAATTCCCCAAGCATTCAAAACTACCCACCCCAGGATGGATTGCTCCCGCGACCATTCTGGCATAGACCTCACGAAAATCACCTTCAAAATAATCACCCTCAAAATAACTACCCTCAAAATAACTACCCCCATAAAAATCGCCCTCACAAAAATATTCCCCACAAGAACTACCCACCGAGGAATACCCCTCCAAGGTATCCTCGAGACTCTGAAATTAACGGCATATGGAGGGATGATGTTGAGGATGTCTATATCCTCCCAGGGAAGGAGAAGCGGACGAAAGAAATCGGACATCTCACCCGATCCGGACGTCCCTATCAAAATCCGAACAATCAACCGGTCGTTCCAACAACGAATGACCAAATCATCCCAGAGGTGGACACTCAACCAAAGGCCCCCGAGAACTCAATCCTGAAACAGCTCCAGAAAGCAAAAGCCGAAATCTCAATTTGGCAACTGATCGCAACGTCTTTTGAGCATCGACAGGCCTTGCTGCAGGCCTTGGGAAAATTAACCGTGCCCTCCACCTCTTCCCCAGAAGAAATAGTGGCGCACATGACGAGAGACGCCCCTGATCTAAACAACCCGGTCGTCTTCTCCGACGAGGACATCCCTCCGTTCGGAGCCAATCATAACCTGGCCCTGTACATCACCGTACAATGCCTCCAGAAAAATATACCAATGGTCCTCGTGGATGACGGTTCCGCCATGAATGTCATTCCTCTCAAAACTGCCCACAGGCTGGGTGTCAAGGAATCTGATTTGATCCCAACGAATCAAGGAGTACGCGCCTACGACGGCACTCGTCGCAAGGTCGCTGGGCTAGTCACTTTGACTGTCGCAACCGGACCATTAGAAAGACAAACCAGTTTTCAAGTGGTCGACATCGACGCGTCCTTCAACATGCTCCTGGGACGTCCCTGGATTCACGCCGTCAAGGTGGTCACATCAACTCTCCACCAGAAGATCAGGGTCCCCTTCAACGGGAAAACGATCACGATTTCCGCTTCCCCAATCAAAGCAGTTATGAGAAGGGGGATAGCCTCCCAAGCCATTGAGGAGGACGACAATGAAATGTGGGGTTTCCAAGCCGTAAACGCCATAACTGATGAATCGGCGACCTCTAATTGTGACCCGTTCACCAACCTCACGGTCAACCGTATCATGATGCGTCAGGGTTACTTCCCGGGTTTGCCGCTCAATCCACTAAAGGGCCCGTTGCCTCCCTTGAAATAGGCTAAGGTCCCCAACATTCCCTTTGGGCTGGGGTACGAACCTACTGACGAAGATATCCGGGAGATGAACCTCCTAGTCCGAAAACGCAAGAAGCACGGGGTTATCCTCCGTCCCTACCACCTGACTCTCAACGGATACTTTGTCCCCGAGGGAGAGTCCGAGCTCTACCACGGCTTTCCGGAACCGATCTATGACTCCGTGGCGAAGGCTAGGTACCCGGGAGTGGAAGTCTTCCAGGACTGCTACTTTATCCCTGACAACATCGAAGCTGCATCAACTGAGTCCAAGCCGTCACCATGCCTTGACGGACAAGCTGTCACACTCCTCTTTGGGGAAGATAACATCAAACACCTCGACTATGAGGACATCATCAACATCGCCCTGAAAGACAATCAATTTGATCCAACCGCCTTGATCTTCGATACTGACCCGGAGAAAGCTACCCAGGGCTGGAGGAAGACCGTCAAGTGGACCGATCGCCAGGGCCGCATTCTCAAGATAACAACTGGAGAAGGCCCTATGTTCAAGGAGGGAAGTGAAGGAGGATCTGAGTCTGAGTCTGAGTCAGAGTCAGAGTCAGTCATAGCTCCTAACACTCCTGATGTCCCAGTCAAGGTCCCCTTCCCACTATTTATCACAAAGTCGTGGCTGATTTAGAGGCTGAGTCTACGAGGGTCACCCCCACTCCCATGAAAGGTGACAACCTGGTCTGTTCCAGGGGCCACTCCCTCTGTCGTGTCGCCTCTGACTGACCACGAGATGTCTGTCTTTTCCGAGCTTTTCACTCGTGTCAACTTAATGAACACTAAGTTTGCTTATGACTCGTCTCAATTTAACTGCAATGCAATTCTGAATGACTATGAGGAATTTGACTTGGGTGACTACCCACCTCACTTAGCCAAAGAACTTGACAAACGGGAAACCAGAACCCCCATCATTGAGGAAACAAAGCCTATTAACGTAGGAACCGACAATACACCTCAAGAACTTAGGATAGGGACAACCATGGGGCCCTCGGAAAGACAACAGTTCATTGACCTCCTCCACGAATACAAGGACGTGTTCGCCTGGTCTTACAGAGATATGCCTGGGATTGACAGAGAAATAACAGAGCACCGGATACCCATTAAACCCGGAGCTAAACCTGTGAAACAAAAGCTACGCCGGATGCGTCCTGAGTGGGCTCTAAAAATCAAGGAAGAAGTGGACAAACAGTTCAAAGCTGGGTTCATCAAAGTGTCTGAATACTCGGATTGGGTGGCCAATATTGTGCCCGTGCCAAAGAAAGATGGAAGAATTCGGGTTTGCGTCGACTTCAGGGATCTGAACAAGGCAAGTCCAAAAGACGACTTCCCTTTGCCACATGTTGACATTCTGGTGGACAACACTGCCGAACATGCTCTCCTATCATTCAAGGACGGGTATGCCGGGTACAACCAGATTAAAATGGCTGAGGAAGACATGCACAAAACTGCGTTCACTACACAGTGGGGTACATATTGCTACACGGTCATGCCTTTCGGCCTCATCAACGCCGGAGCAACCTATCAGAGAACCGCTACCACTGTCCTACATGATATGATGCACAAGGAGGTAGAGGTATATGTCGATGACATGATCGTCAAATCGAAAGAACGGGACGGCCACATCAGTGCCCTCCGTAAATTCTTCGCTCATCTGCGGAAATATAACAGGAGACTAAATCCTTAGAAGTGTGCATTCGGGGTCACCTCCGGAAAACTCTTGGACATGTCGTCAGGAAAAGAGGCATTGAGATTGATCCAACCAAAATCAAAGCCCTTCAACAAATGCCTCGGCCTAGGAACGAGAAGGAGATTCGGGGATTTCTCGGTCAGGTCCAATACATCAGCCGGTTTATTGCCAAGCTTACTATGATTTGTGAACCAATATTCAAGAAGCTTCGTGCCTCCGATCACACCGATTGGGACGACGACTGTCAGAAGGCGTTCGACAGGATAAAGGAAATCCTATCCAAACCTCCTGTCCTCATGCCACCTCAACCGGGGATTCCTCTATCCCTATACCCGATCATTACCAATACAGCCATGGGAGCAATGCTAGCACAAACAGTTGGCAACGAAGAGCGAGCCATCTACTACATCAGCAAAAAGTTCATTGAGTACGAGACGAGGTATACCCAACTGGAAAAGACATGCCTTGCCCTAGTATGGTCAACAAAGAAGCTGCGGCATTACATGCTCAGCTACTCGGTCCACATCTACTCCAAGATGGACCCGGTTAAATACATCTTCGAAAAACCCGTACTAAACGGAAGGTTGTCTAGGTGGACACTCATGTTGTCCGAGTTTGATCTCAAATTCGTACCCCTCAAGGTTATCAAGGAAGAGCGTTCGATTTCCTAGCGAAAAATCCCGTCAACGAGGATCCAACGACCGACACATGGTCACTTCCTGACGAAGACATCCTTTGTGCCGACTCCGACGCATGGGACCTATAATTCGATGGTGCATCTAATCTGAGAGGCTTCGGGGTAGGAATCCTTCTAATCTCACCAGAAGGAGAACATGTTCCAATCTCGGTCAAGCTAGACTTTGCCGTCACCAACAATGCCGCTGAATATGAAGCATGTCTCATCGGCCTACAAGCAGCCATCACACTTGGCATCAAGAGATTGAGGGTCCATGGCGATTCCTCGCTCATCATCAATCAGGTGTCCGGATCATGGAAAATCCGATCTGACAGCTTAGCTCCCTACCGAGCAAAGATCAATCAAGAGACCGAGTTCTTCGACCAAGTCGACTACTTCCACTTGCCACGAGAGGAAAATCAATTTGCTGATGCCCTGGCAAAACTTGCCGCGCTCGTCAACATACCTGACGACATGACATCGATGCCCCTATGTGTCAACATACCTGACGACATGAGTGCAATGATGCTTACACGGAAAATCAGGCGGCTAGGTTACTACTGGACCACCATGGAAGCTGATTGCCATAACTACGTCAAACATTGCCACAATTGCCAAATCTTCGCCAACATACAACACATACCACCATCCCTTTTATACACCATGACGTCGCCCTGGCCTTTCTCAACCTGGGGCATCGACATCATCGGGAAAGTCAACCCGATAGGCACCAAGGGGCATTGCTTCATCCTCGTCGCCATCGACTACTTTACCAAATGGGTAGAAGCACAGTCATATGCAGTCTTGACCACCAAACAAGTGGCCAAGTTCATTCAAAACAACATCGTCTGCCGATACGGGGTACCCCATGAAATCATCAGCGATCAAGGCTCTCACTTCCGGGCGGAAACTCAAGCTTTGATGGATAAAGTACAAGATCAAACGACATCGATCATCCCCCTACCGTCCCCAAACCAACGGAGCGGTGGAGGGAGCGAACAAAACTCTTGTCACCATTATCAAGAAAATGCAAGACAACTACCGCGATTGGCCGAGCAAACTCCCATTCGCACTCTGGGGATACCGAACCTCCATTCAAACACCGACAGACGCCACACCCTTCTACCTAGCATATGGTATGGAGGCGGTTCAACCGGTAGAGTTAGAGGTCCCATCTCTACGCATCCTACTGGAGAGTCAAGTCCCCGAGGCGGAATGGACCCGTCGAAGGTACGAACAACTCACTCTCCTAGACGAGCGGCGACTCAACGTCTTGCACAACGTCCAGCTATACCAACGACGTATACAACGGGCATTAAACAAGAAGGTTAAACCCAGAAATATCCAGGAGGGCGACTTGGTCCTCAAGTCAGTTCGAGCACCATTGCCCGTCGATCCGAGGGGAAAATTCAAACCCAACTGGGCCGGGCCATACCTGGTCAAGAAAATACTTTCGGGGGGCGTAGTGAGACTGAGTGACCTAGATGGGGAGGACTTTACAAACCCGACCAACCTAGACCAACTCAAGAAGTACTACCCTTGAACCCTGGCAACCAACAACCTAGCCTAGTTTTACAACTAGCAACGACCTCAACCCTTTTCAAGTCAAGTTCCTCAACGTGTTCTGATTTGAAATTGCATGTTTTATCGAGTCTAAGCTGCGGCACCTTGCCCGTTTCGAATGTCCTTTGATCTGTCGAAGGCAACGTCCATTTGCATTAAAACAAAAAACCCCCTGAACTACGAGCATAGTTTGATTTTACCTCTTCAGGTGGATACGTAGGCAGTCCCTCTTATGCCTGAGGCATACAACCACAAAACCCAATCAAATTCACAAAACATTTCGAACTACGATCATGGTTTGATTTCACCTCTTCAGGTGAATACGTAGGCAGTCCTTTCTCACACAAGAAGGATACAACCATCCCCACAATAAAAAAAAACATTACCCACATACAAAAAAACATCCCCATCAAAAAAGAGAAAGGGAAAACCATTCCCTTTCCCACAAAAATACAAAAATGAGCCTTTCTCCCTTTCCACAAAGTACCACTTTCCCAAGTGCAATTGTTTAGGACGATTTAAATTGAATTGTCTTTGCAAAATGGATGGAAGAAACAAGCGTTCACAATTTTCAACACGAGCAATCCTCTTATTTAATTAATAATGGAGGGGATTACAATTTCAACAACAAATAAAGCTCGACGAGTCTAGAACTTGTCAAAGCTAAGGTGTCAACTAAAACACCTCACGTAATAAAACTAGCACGAAACACACAATAACTAGCTAGTACAACATAATAAAAACCTGTTGGAGCTAGTGTCCTCCACAATAGTGCGTTAACATATTAAATCTCATTAATGGAATATCATCAGATATTTATTTATTTGATCCTCGTCAGTTGATTAACGTAAATCGATAACGGTTGGCTGACTAGAGTTTGACATTATCGTCGTGAGACGGCGGTGATCAACTGACCCCTTTCGGTCACACCTAAAGGAACGAACCCCAATAGACAACTAATTAATTGTATGAGATACAATTTATTTAGTCCCTTGATTTTTAGACTAAGAGGTTAGTCGATTATTTTTAGAGAGATTTCGAGTTGCGAACTCGAGGAGCGACAATTATTATTTAGTTATGTGATAATTGAATAATAAGTTTTGGGAGACGGGTTTTAGTTAATTAACTGTTAATTTACTAAAATGTACTAATTGATTAATGTGATTAATATTAGTACGTAAATAATATGTATAGCGGTACACGTATATTTACGGAGTGATTTGGACGAAATTAATTGGAAGTATTTAAACATGATACGATGTTTAAATAATATTTACACGTATTTGTGCGACAAATATAAGAAATAATATTGACCCGTAAATGGGTAATTGGACCATGTAAAATAGAGTGTAGTGAATGATCATTACACTTTGCTTATTTTTCTTCCATAATTGTCATATGATCATTATGTGTCATAATGCATTGGACAATTAAAAAAAAAAAAGAGAAACAACTCCCTCACTCCACCTCCACTCACCCGCCACTTTTCCCCCTATATACTCCATCATTTGTTCACATTTTCACTCAACCTCACTTCTTTACTCTACCATTTGCATGTGAAAAATAATTCATCTACCTTCTCTCTAAAATAATAACCATCAATATTTACTAAGTTGTTAGTAAACAAAAATAATAACTAAGATTGTTAGTATTATTTACATATTATCAAGGGTTTATTTTACAAGTATCTAGTTAGTATTTGTAAGATAATTTGTGGGTGTAGTTCTTGGGTGCAACTTGAAGGAGACTTTCCTTTTGAAGGTTTTTCAAGGAGGATCATCCATATCATTTTAGCTCAAGAACAAACTAGTAAGGAGAACTAGTTTGTGCCCATTTTACCATATAATCAATGTAAGGAAATTGTTTTTCCTTATATTTTTATTTTTATGCTTTCATATTAGCATGCATGTTACATAAATCACCTAAATGACAATTTATGAGATAAATTAATTTTATTAGAGAGTCTAATATGGATCTATGATCTTTCAAGTGGTATCAGAGCTTAGGCTTGTAATTTGCATGTTGATTTTAAGCATTTTAATGAATTATGAGATAATTAGTAAAAACTCAAAAATTGTGTTAGAAGAGGTTTTAGCACGAAATGTTTGGGACATGCATACCTAATGATCTCAAAAGGTTTGTGGAATTCTTTGGTGATTTTTGAAGTTATGTTGCTATTTTTAATGATTTTTGGTAGAAAACCGAGTCAAAATGTCGCATTTTAGTGAAAAATTGACTAAAATTAGTTAAATGTTGATTCGGTGCATGGATTTTTTATGGTAGTTCATGAATGTTTTCTACTGTTTGTATGCAAAAAGTTGAAGGTTGGTTCGGACTTTTGCATGTTTATTGATTTTTTGAGTAAAAAGTCGATAAAAGTCAAATTAATTAATCATAATTTCGAATTTTTTGATTCTACCCATGATAAATTTATGTACATTTAAGAATATTATTTAAATGTCAAAAGTGATTTTGCATGTGTGTTTTCACTTTGTTTTGATGTTTATTGGTTTTTGTGGTTAAAAACCGATAAATATCGATCTTTTTCTTCACAAAATTTATCCGGAATTTTTGGGCAATTTTTCTGACTTTTTGGTATTCTTGGGAGTGTTCCAGAATACTAAAAATTTTTGTTTCAATTTTTTGGGTAATTTTTCAATTATTTTGGTTTTTTACTTAAATATTATGATTTTTCCGATTAAATTAGCAAAATATCACCAAATCAAACTAATAATTTATCATAAAATTAGTGAGGACTAATTTTGAGGTTCAAATCAGTTTGGACAATTAGTTTGGACTTAAGTGAGATTTAAGAGTTAATTATTGATTTTTACATGTTAAAAATCGATTAAATCCACAAAAACCGAGATGGATACCAATGAATGATAGATATGGCGATTTTGGCATCATTTTTACAGCATTTTAGCATATTTATTTAAGTTTAATGAATGATTGTCATTTATTTAAAGTATTTATCTTATTGTACCTAGTATGGCCTAGTTAATTTTATTCGTTATTACCCGAAATGAATGGGAATATCGATTTGTTTGTAATTAAATACGATCTCGTATCGTCGGTTTGTAATTAATTAATAGTTTTATTTATTTTATTAATTAATGTATAATAGGAATAGCTATGTAATTCATTTGTAATAGTTATTTTACCGGCGTTTCCAAAAGACGGATTACAACGAGACAGAGTCTATTTTTGGAAGGTGTTCCAAATCCCACAAGGAAGAGCCACTTATGGAATGAAGAGGCAAGGGACCAAGGAGTTGGTTTTCGAAATGTAATAGACTATTTTTTATTAACTAGGTGGCCATACTAGGATTTATTCATATGCTTACATGTTTGCTTGTTTTATTTTCGCGCATGCCAAAATCGCCATTCACATGCATTTTATTTTTCGCGGTTGTCTATTCACGTCATTTACATTCACCGAATTAATTCACTTATAAGGAATTTATGACTAAATTGACAAGATCTCTCACATAACTAAAATTGAGATTAGCCTTACCAATTAGTAACATCTATGAATCTCTTGTTCATTAGAGCCACGCTCGCCCAAGCGGGGTGTTCTCTTTTTACCTTGGGTAAGTAGGGTGGTAAACGGTTATCACACGCCAAAATTGGTTGGACTCAACGGGATATAAGACGGTCTTGTGTTCCGGGGCTAGTAGATGAATTTGAGGAAATTCGTCGACCAAGAGTTCTAGAGGTAGAATTAGTCAACGTGACTTACCGAATTTACGCAATTATGGGATGTTTCGCCCAAGCGATGCTCATTTTTGTTTAAAATTTGGGTCTTGGTATCATTTATATAATTTAGTGGGAGGTCATTATATAAATGCTAAAACTTGCTAAACATATTTTTACAAGTAATTTTTTAAAACAATGAATGTTAATTTTTCCCTTTTGTTGTAGCATTTTAATTCGCAATGGCAACTTCATCAACTCCATCGACTACTTCACTAGGCAAAGATTCATGGCTAAGGTCCGTAATGGACAAATGTATTTTAAAAGATGACGGTAGTAACTTTCTTGAATGGGAATCCAACATCAAAAGTGCCGCGTTGTCCGACAATGTGCTCACTTACTTGACCGATGCTCCTCCAATCGAGCCCGGTGCAAGAGCTTCATCGGCGGTGCGGACCGCCTATGATGACTATGTGAGGATGTTGAATGATATCAAGAATGTGTTGATATGGTCAATATCGCCAAAGCTCAAGCTATCATGCATTTCTTTAAATGCTTACGAGATATTCACTCGTATGATCACTATGTTTTCACAAACACCAAAAGTCCGTCAATACAATGAGGCGGCACGCTTCTTTGAAGCTAAGCTTGAGAGGGGCCAAAAGGTTGGTCCCCATGTACTTAAAATGGTCGAATATGTTGACATCCTAGAGCGTCTAGGGTGTAAGATTCCTAAAACTCTTGTGGTGGATCGAATCCTTCACTCACTCCCCACCAAGTTTGCCCACTTTAGGGTAAACTACAACATGAATGACATGGATAAGAGTTACCATGAAATTCATGCACTCCTCTCCCAAGCGGAGAGGGATATGGAGGCTAGTGGGAGTGAAAAGGGAGATGTTTTAACCATGAAGTTAAAGAACATGTCTCTTGGAGTCAAGAAAGGAAAAGGGAAAGAAAAGTCCCAATTCAAGAAATCGTCAAAGAAACATGACAAGGGAAAGGGGATGGCCGTTGAGAATGGAAATCCCAAGGCAAAAAGTGTCAAGCTCTCCGAGGCCGAATGTTTCCATTGTAATGGGAAGGGGCATTATAGGAGGAGTTGTCCCAAATACTTGGAGGATCTCAAGGAAGGGCATGTGACGCTTATTGGTATGATTTCCTCTCTCTATGTGATAGACGTTAATTATGCTTGTACTTCCATTTGGGTACTTGATACCGGATGTGGCTCTCACCTTTGTAACCATTTGCAGGGTATAAGGGACGTGCAAGCACTAGCAAAAGGTGATGTGGATCTCCGCATGGGCAATGGAGCTAGAGTAGCCGCCGTTGCCGTAGGGACCTATGTGCTCACTTTAGCTAGTGGTTTAGAGTTGTATTTAAATAAGTGTTATTTTTTACCAACTTTAACTAAGAACATCATCTCCATTTCCGCGTTAGACGCGGAAGGCTTTTGTTTTATGATTAAGGACAAGTGTTGTACTTTTTCTTTTAAATGATGTGGTTTATGGCAAGGCCATTTCAATTGGAGGCATTTATGTTTTAAATGATGTTAATGACGTTTATCATATGGAAACTAAAAAGCTCAAAAAGGGTGATCCAAACGAATCCTACCTTTGGCATTGTCGTTTAGGCCACATAAACGAAAGATGCATTAAGAGACTTGCTTCATCAAAAGTGCTCAAACCATTTGGTTTCGAATCTTATGGTACATGCGAGTCTTGCCTTCTAGGCAAGATGACTCGTGCACCTTTTGCGAGAAATGGGACACGAGCTAGTGAGGTTTTGGCTCTCATACACACGGATGTGTGTGGACCATTAACCATCACCGCTAGAGGAGGTTTTCACTACTTCATTACTTTTACTGATGACTTAAGTAGATATGGGTATGTCTACTTAATGAAGAACAAGAGTGAAGCCTTTGACAAGTTCAAAGAGTTTCAAAAAGAAGTAGAGAACCAATTGGATAAAAAGATAAAGACTCTACGGTCCGACCGTGGTGGTGAGTATCTAAATATTGAATTTGATTCACACTTAAAAGATTGTGGTATAGTATCACAATGGACTCCTCCTGGCACACCGCAATTAAATGGTGTGGCCGAAAGGAGAAACCGAACTTTACTTGATATGGTTCGGTCCATGATGAGTCTAACTGAGCTTCCTAGTTCATTTTGGGGTTTTGCCCTCTTGTCTGCAGTATTTTCACTAAATCGAAGCCCGACTAAAGAGGCCGATAAGACTCCATATGAGATATGGACAGGGAAAGTCCCTCATTTGTCATTCATGCGTATTTGGGGTTGCGAAGCGTACGTTAAGATCAAGTCTGACAATAAGCTTGCACCTGTGTCGACAAATGTCTTTTTGTAGGATATCCAAGGGAAACACGTGGCTATTACTTCTACAATAAAAACGAGAACAAAGTGTTTGTGGCTCGTGATGCTGTCTTTCTAGAAAAGGAGTTTATTTCTAGGAGACAGAGTGGGAGAAAATTTGAACTTGAAGAAGTTCGAGAGCCACAAACCGAGAATGAGGTAGAGGAGAACGTGGAGGAAAGCATTCCCTCTTCCTCTGAAACGGTAATTGTTCCTAGAAAGTCAAGTAGGATTTTTAATCCACCTGACCGTTACCTTGGTAACATCGAAGAGGATGGTGTTTTGTTACTTTTTGAAAGTGATGAACCCACTACCTACACATCGGCCATGTCTATTCCCGACTCCTCGTTTTGGCTAGAAGCCATGCGGTCCGAAATGGATTCCATGTACGAGAACCAAGTATGAGACTTGGTGGGTTTACCTGAGGGAGTGAGACCTCTTCAGTGTAAATGGATATATAAAATTAAACTCGGCGTGGATAAACATGTGGATGTTTACAAAGCTAGATTGGTGACCAAAGGTTTCACCCAAGTTCATGGTTTACACTATGACGAAACCTTCGCTCCAGTCGCTATGCTTAGGTCTATTAGGATAATCTTAGCGGTTGCCGCATTTCATGATTATGATATTTGGCAAATGGATGTCAAAACCGCCTTCTTGAATGAGATTCTAGAAGAAGAGGTGTACATGATACAACCCGAAGGTTTTGTGGATACATCTAACCCTAAGAAGGTGTGTAAGCTCAAGAAGTCCATTTATGGTCTTAAGCAAGCATCTAGGAGTTGGAATCATCGCTTTGATCATGTTATTAAACAATACGGTTTCACTAGAAGTGTGGAAGAACCGTGTTTATACATGAAGTTTAGTGGGAGTAAGGTTGCATTCCTTGTCCTATATGTGGATGACATATTGCTCATTAGGAATGACATTCCATCGCTCACTTCCGTTAAGGAGTGGCTAGGGAAACACTTCCAAATGAAGGACTTGGGAGAGGCACAACGAATCTTAGGTATCCCGATATTTAGGGATAGGTCCAAAACGATACTAGCATTGAGTCAAGAAGCTTATATTGACAAAGTTCTTGACTGGTTCAATATGAAAGACTCCAAAAGAGGATTTCTACCTATGGGCCAAGGGATTACTTTGAGCAAGTCACAGTCTCCCTCTACCCCTAAGGAAATTGAACACATGAAGACCGTCCCTTATGCTTTTGCTGTTGGGTCTATCATGTATGCTATGATTTGTACTCGTCCCGACGTTGCGTATGCCTTGAGCATGACAAGTCGGTATCAAGCCAAGCCTGGTGAGAGTCACTGGATAGCCGTAAAGAACATCCTTAATTACTTGAGAAGGACTAAGGATTCATTCTTAGTGTTTGGAGGAGAAACTGAATTGCGTGTAAGAGGTTACACGGACGCAAGTTTCCAAACCGATCGGGATGACATGAAATCCCAATCCGTCTATGTGTTTATGCTAAATGGAGGAGCTGTTTGCTGGAAGAGCTTCAAGCAAAGCGTTACTGCGGATTCTACAACAGAGGCTGAGTACCTTGCAGGCGTCGAGGTCACGAAGGAAGCTGTTTGGATTAGGCAATTCATGGAGGGGCTAGGAGTAGTCCATTCCGCCAAAGATCCTATCACTCTATATTGTGATAACAGTGGAGCTATTTTTCAAGCTAAAGAGCCTAAGTCTAGTAACAAATCTAGACACATTGAAAGGAAATCCCATGTAATTAGAGATTATGTGGAAAGGAAGGAAATTGACATTTGTAAGGTTGGGACAGATGATAATATTGCTGATCCTTTAACCAAATCTTTATCAAAGGCTAAGCATGATGGTCATGTCGTCGCTATGGGATTGAGACGAGTACCAGATTTTCTTTAGATTATGGATATGTAATAATTGGATAGTGTATCTTTTATTATATATATGATAATCACATTCATTTTTTTCGTATTCATTCTTTTATGAATATTTTATTTAGTGTGACTAAATTTTAATACCTTGTTTATCTGAATAAGTTGTGGAGACAATGTTGAACACTATTCAAGTGAATAAGATGAACATTGTATTTTTTCCCTAGTCACTTAATGAGGTGATGTCTCAGAGTGACTAGATTGTAAGTCGATTGATGGTTGTTCAACACCATAAGGTCATATGTGATGATTGGTCGATTACATAGGCAGAGTGTGTGACACTTTGCCGGACAGTGACCATTTAGAGAGTCCCTAAGTTCTATTATAGATGCCTGGTCGTGGCGGGGATCTCTAAGATGTTCTAATGAGTCGATTCTTTTAACTGGAGACTATTATCTGAGCAAGTGTAGTTTCCGAGTGACTTTGGTTTTTGTCCTAGGTCGTGCCGTGAAAGGAGGCCAAAAGGGCATTTACTAGGTCATGGTGAGCTGTATTGTGCAATAGGATAGATAGGCCGGGCATACAGAATTGTCCACCCACGTTGGGTAACTATATCTCAAGGCCACTCGAGGAGTTAATGACTACAAATGCGTGGCCACGCTCGGAAGTAATCTGTGAGAGATTTTTCCGGTCAGGTAGTCACACTCCCGATCGAGAAAACCACTCGCGATGTGTTCATGTGCAAGTGCGACCTGAAAGACACCTTGCATTGAGTGGGAGATTAAAACGGACAAGAGAATTAGTAGCGCACACCTTGTGTCGGACAAGTGGGAGATTGTTGGAGCTAGTGTCCTCCACAATAGTGCGTTAACATATTAAATCTCATTAATGGAATATCATCAGATATTTATTTATTTGATCCTCGTCAGTTGATTAACGTAAATCGATAACGGTTGGCTGACTAGAGTTTGACGTTATCGTCGTGAGACGGCGGTGATCAACTGACCCCTTTCGGTCACACCTAAAGGAACGAACCCCAATAGACAACTAGTTAATTGTATGAGATACAATTTATTTAGTCCCTTGATTTTTAGACTAAGAGGTTAGTCGATTATTTTTAGAGAGATTTCGAGTTGCGAACTCGAGGAGCGACAGTTATTATTTAATTATGCGATAATTGAATAATAAGTTTTGGGAGACGGGTTTTAGTTAATTAACTGATAATTTACTAAAATGTACTAATTGATTAATGTGATTAATATTAGTACGTAAATAATATGTGTAGCGGTACACGTATATTTACGGAGTGATTTGGACGAAATTAATTGGAAGTATTTAAACATGATACGATGTTTAAATAATATTTACACGTATTTGTGCGACAAATATAAGAAACAATATTGACCCGTAAATGGGTAATTGGACCGTGTAAAATAGAGTGTAGTGAATGATCATTACACTTTGCTTATTTTTCTTCCATAATTGTCATATGATCATTATGTGTCATAATGCATTGGACAATTAAAAATAAATAAGAGAAACAACTCCCTCACTCCACCTCCACTCACCCGCCACTTTTCCCCCTATATACTCCATCATTTGTTCACATTTTCACTCAACCTCACTTCTTTACTCCACCATTTGCATGTGAACAATAATTCATATACCTTCTCTCTAAAATAATAACCATCAATATTTACTAAGTTGTTAGTAAACAAAAATAATAACTAAGATTGTTAGTATTATTTACATATTATCAAGGGTTTATTTTACAAGTATCTAGTTAGTATTTGTAAGATAATTTGTGGGTGTAGTTCTTGGGTGCAACTTGAAGGAGACTTTCTTTTTGAAGGTTTTTCAAGGAGGATCATCCATATCATTTTAGCTCAAGAACAAACTAGTAAGGAGAACTAGTTTGTGCCCATTTTACCATATAATCAATGTAAGGAAATTGTTTTTCCTTATACTTTCATTTTTATGCTTTCATATTAGCATGCATGTTACATAGATCACCTAAATGACAATTTATGAGATAAATTAATTTTATTAGAGAGTCTAATATGGATCTATGATCTTTCAAAACCTACAACAATAATACAACATAATAATAAAACGGGTAATGGGGGGTCTTCACTCTTCCATTCTACCCTTGCCTTTTCCCTCGGGGTACATCTTCCCCTTGTTCTTCTTGTTGGCCCGCCTAGCATGGACTTCTTCCTCGGAACGGATCCTAAACGGATCTAAGATGGCGACGGCCTCGACCCCATGTTCTACCCAAAAAGGGCCAATGCACGGCCCACCATATTCTTGGGGCCGGAACTCCTCCTCTTCGGTGGTCTCATCACATCGGGAGTAGCTCCATCAACATACTCCTCAAAGAAAGCACGGTTGGCCTTGCCAACCTCTCGGTACTTCAAATCAACGACCTCGTCCTTACGGAATTTGGATCTCTCTTCCAAGGACGGAGCTCGTGACCACTTGACATAAGCAGGAGTCACCCATGTCGTGGCAACGGGGTTTGGTACCTCCCAAAGCGGCCGAGTGGCCCACCACCTTTCAAAGACCTCCACAAGCTCGGAGTTCCGGAAAACATTCTCTTGGACAAGAGTATCTTGAGCGGGCAACTTTTGTTGACGCCCCGTTTGCCTCATGAGCCTTTCGGGATATATGAAGGAAACAACCTTCAAACCCACCACCATCAAAGAACGAGGACTAGCACCCGAAACGGGCAACCCCGTGAAGGACCTCAAGTGCCACCATGGCACCACCCAACGGATATGAGGACCACCCTCCTCCGCCAATATTGCGGCCCAATAGGCCTCGGTGGAAGCAAAACTATCCGGGTACAACTTCTTCCTTATAGTGAGGTGACGGAAGGAGTAAGAGGAAGGATTAACCGGAGGCTATACATACCTTAGCCTCTCCAATAGCCACACTTGGAGGATCCTTGGGGATCCAAAAGAGGGAGCTTCTCCACAAGAGCCTTCCTTGTCCAAAGCTTGGATAATCTCTCCAAGCACCAACCACGATGGATCTCTACCATGCTCCATTTGCTCAATCACGTGGATAAGGGTCATGCTACCATGGCATCTCGGCCCCTCCTTCTTCAAGACATCAACAAAGAGGTACACATGGACAAGGCAAAATGCAAGAGCCTTTCTCCTAGCCAACTCCGAGACATTAGCATCTAATCGGTTTGAAAAGATGTTGATAAGAGCCAACATATCCACACCATGTGGAGCAAGAAGGAAGTTGATTTGGCTTGTTGATAAGCCCAACATGGAACGGAATTTCTCCTTGTAGCACAACCGAGTCGGAGGAAGCACCGGAACACAACCCGGCCACCCACCAATGGCTCCAACTTCTTCGGCAAGAGGACAAAGCTCGCCTTTCGGGAAAACGAAAACATGGTGTTTCGAATCCCAAAACCGAGAACATGCTTCAAGAAACGAAGGTTGCACCTTGACTTGACGAAGCACCAACAACTGATCAACTCCCATGCTAATGAGTTGATGTTTTTCGGGAGACGACAAATCCCGGCACCATTGTCGCAATGCGTTCTCAAAAGCATCCATGAAATATTTTGTAGAAGAAGAAGAGGTTTTGTAGAGATGATTTTGTGTTTCGGATGATGAAACAATGAAGCGCAAACGTCCCTATTTAAACAAAATGATCAGCGCATTTTTCAGAAAAAGGGGAGAGCCGGCTTCCATCGCCAGGCTGCTCGCGCCTCTTTGAGGCTTCTCCAGGATTCCCGCTGTTGACTTGTCTCTTTCAACATATGTTTTCTCCTGACACCTCAAACCTGCCGCCAGGAAGCTCGCGCCTCTTCGGGATAATCCGGGACATTTTGTGTTTCCTCACACTCACATTTCCTTGTTTTTGCGTTTTACGAAATCCGACACGGTTTCCATGACGCAACTTTAAACATACGGATCTTTCTTTCTCTTTTTTAAGGGGGAAGGGCTAGTCGCCCCGATCCACGATGGATCGTTTCCATGTCAGTCGAAATTCCGGAATTTTTTTTCGCTTTTTCACAATTCTTCAAAAAAAAAACCGAAGATTGATAACACGACATCAATTTTCCTCAAAAATTCAAGCACTCACAAATTCGAGTCTTGACCTCAAAAATCAAATATACTCGCAAAAATCCTTTTCTAAAATTCTTTCCTGACGGTTTGAGTTTGAATTTTTCGAGTCAATTTTCAATAATTTCGACGCAATTTAGTTCACGACACGAATTAATTGCTCAAATTTTCAAATCGTTCCTTTTGAATTCCGAACATGACGACTTGTAACGGAATTTTCAAAAGTCACTTCAAAACTTCAAATTTTAACTACAAGTCATCTTGGTTAATTTTTGTTTTTCAATCAAATGCTTTTACTTGTTTGCATTTATGTATATATGCTATCTGTTGCCTGTTTTCTACACTAACGATGCAGGAACTGGAGCAAACATCAAATGGAGAATCAACAGCCGACAGCGCTCCTCCGAAACACAACACAAAAAAGCCAAAATCACAAAATAAACCACAATCCAAAAACACATATATACAAACCGCCTCACGCAAAATGTAAATATGTACAGACAAAAGTCCAAGACACGGACAAGCTACAAAAACTACTCGACGTCTCCCATCAGACCAGTCCTGGTCTCACTAGGAGTCGCCGCCAACGCAGACACCACCACCTGCTCAGGCTCCCTCTCCGGAGAACTCTCCGGCATCTCCTCTTCCATCACGACGCGAAGCTCCTGCGCCGCCGCCAACTGAGTCCTGAGGGAGGCAATCTCCGCGTCTCGACTCCGCAGCTCATCCTCACGACGCCTCAAGTCCTGGTCCCGACGGATGATCCCCGGCTCCTGGCCCGCGATCATCGACCTGGCTGCCTCCAACTCAGCACGGACCCGAGCAAGCTCCGCCGGATCCGCAGTGCCCTACAAAACACAATAACAGATCCTCAAGATCTAAAAACGTGAAATACAACACCAAATACACAAAAACAGCACACAAATTGTACCTGAGAAAACCGAGCCTCCCTCGTAGCCAGGTCACCAGCAAGCGCCCTCCAGCGGTTAGCCATCCGCCACAAGTTCTGGTGACTAACAGTCGTCACCTACAAAACAAAAATGTCCTTCAATACAATGTAAGGCAAAGTATAATCGGAGAAAGCGTTCAAGTCAGGAACTCACCCTCAGAACGATCAACCTCCACTCCATGCCGTCATCGGTCACCTCGGCCACCGCGGGCTCCGGTAAGCGCAACTGAAGCTCCTCGCCACCCGGCCCCTGAAAAGTGGTCTCCGTCGGGAAAGCTGGGGGCTGAGTCCTCATCAGCGGATCGACTCCCTGCCATTTGGATCCACATCAAAGATGACAAACCCTCCTATCAAGGGAGGCGATGAAAACAAAAGAAAAGAGGAAAACATACCTCAATCGGGTACCAAGCAAGCCTCGACAACCGGAAGGTGTCGTAGTCGGCGTCCCGCAGCAACAGCTCCTCACCTCCCCGACCGTGAAGGTGCTCCTCTACCTCATCAGGAGTCGACTCCTGGAACAACACCCTAGGCGGGTCAACCGGCACGACAAAAGTCTCGGTAAAGCACTGGCGAACTAAACGCTCACCCAAGTACCAAACCGGCTCAATCGCCGTCTCCAAGTACAGACGCAGGGAGCTGCGAGGCCGCAAACGCTCCCTGATGGCAGCCGGTACACCCGTGTAATGCTCCCAAGGCCGCCCAACAAACTACACTCAAAACAAAGCTATTCAGCTGACTGGGGTGGCTTCATGAGCTACCTAATCATCCTATCTCTATCTATTTCTATAAAGGAGAAGGGAAAGAAAGCGGAAACTTACATCAGCAACCTGAAGTTTGTTCACGCGACGCCTGCAGTCCTCGTAAGTCGACTTCTTCCGAGCCACCGTCCAACCCCTCACAGCAGGGTAAGCCGAGGGAACACCGTCTGTAGTCCCCGGACGCAGAGGAGTGAAGTAAGCATACAACCAAGCCTATAATCAAACACAGCAAACACAAATCAGCCAATTTCTCAAAAATTGCTAAAGTCAAAATCAAAATTAAACTAAAAAAAAAACTACCAAGAAAAAACTCGTACCTTAAAGATGAGGCCGGGACCAACCAAAGCAGGAGCACTACCCGCTTCCACTGTCTCCGGACGCACCGCCGCGTGCAAGTACCGGGTGAAACTCGCCAAAGCCGGCGTAACCCAGTCAAACCGACCCAAAGTGTTAAGGTCGGAGAGGAGAGGAAGCACCTTGGTCGACAAGCGCTCACCCTTGTCACCAAAGTACGTGGCACCCAAGAAGTACCTCAACCACAGCCGCGCCTCCTTCGCGTCGGCCTCAACCTTTGCCTCCGGCCTCGCCAACGGCGCCGGAGCAACACCTGTCACCCTCTCAATGAAGTGGTCCTTCACGTACGAACTCGCAATCAAGTACGGAGTGACGTCGGAAGGCTCCGGCAAAGCAGTACCGATCAAAGCAGTGACCGCAGGAGAGGACACTCTCTCCGGCGTCTCGGTAAACTCAATGGGCAACTCGCCACAGGGAAGGCCGGATACCATGGCGAAGTCCTCTAAAGTCACGCCGACCTCCCCAAACTCCATGTCGAACGACGACGTCGTATCCCAATACCGATCCAACATAGCGCGGATCAAACACAGGTTCGCCCTAATCGAACAACCTGTGAATGTCCCGCCAAGCGGCCACCAACGACCCAAAAGCCGACCTCTCTATCAACGCCCTCGACCCGGCTCGGAGAACGTTGTAGAGACCCAAGCAGGTAGAAAAGCCCGAGAAAGTCCTTATGGTGCCAATCTCCTGAAATCAAAAAAGACAACGTCAGAATGCCTATTTAGGCCCGACACTTCAAAAATGACAAAATTCAACCAGGGAATACGACTCACCATGCCCTCGTGAGCACGGTAGGAAAGGTGTCAGTCCAGTCGAAGCAACAACTAGCTACCGTCAAAACCCTCGGCCCACTCAGGCGCCGCCCGTAAAAGCAACCCCCGCGGGGCCGTAACTCGCCTGGCTCTCCAACTCGCGACGTCAGCATCGTCCTCGGCTGTCTCCACTCTCCGTCTCTTATGGCCGCGAGACTCGACGTGGTGGGTAGGACCCAACTCAACGACCCTGTTGACATCCCGTAACGACCGTCTGGTCCCCCGAGGACGACGCTCCCTCGTAGAAACCCTCCTCCCGGAGGTACTCGCCTCAGCCCCAGTCTGAGCTCTCCTAGTCCTAGCAGCCCCAACAACAGGCTCCTCACGCTCCTTGACGGCCCCTGAGGCCCCAACAGTCTGCTCAAGAGGTCTCCTCCTCAGTGACGTCCTCCACAACCACGGCGGGCGTGCTAACCGGAGTGCTAACTGGGCCCGTCCCGAACAACTCCTCAAGAGTCGCAGCCATGAACTCGGCCTGCCCCGAACACTCTTTTACGAAAAAAAACCTCAGCCGGAATTTCGGCATTATGACAGCATGAAATGGATAAATCCAAAAACAAAAAAACACAACCTGCAATACAAAACAAGGGCAATCCCGCCCGAAATCCAACCAAACCATTCACAAAAAAAAAACACAAAAACGACTCGCCCCTCTTTTCAAGCAAAAGACGAGTCATAACCACAAAAACGGCATTTTAAGACCTATACAAGGTCCGCCTACAAACCAAAATACATTCCCGACGCAATGGGGTATTTTTCTACGGCTCAAAAAGGCAATTCCTACGCTAATTTGAGCCCAAACCGGTCAAAATTCGAAAACAACCGCAAAAAGGCAAACGTGATTTTATCACGCCTCAAGGTGACCTAAGTTACCAATAAGGTCCAATTCAAGGCAAACTGACTCAATTCAAGCCCAAACAGGCGCTTATTTTGTCAGACGTAAGACCGTCACAAAAGGCAAAAATCCAATTTTGCCCACAATACCTAACGAAGGTCCATAAATGGCGAATACGGGTTTTCCCAACTACAATGCAACCTAGTGGGACCCACTACCCAAGCAAATAAACTTGGCATTGTGAAATGAGGCGGTTTCTCGCCTCACTCACGTTTTTCGAGCATGGGAGCGGGAATGGGGACCAAAATGCAAACTAAAAGCACCCCTATACTCCTAAACATGTTTCTAACCTAATGCAAACATCAATTTCACTCGAAATGGGCTCAATCAAAAACGCCCAATTCGATTTTTAGGGCAAAATTCGCCCTAATTCAATCAAGCTAAAGATCAACAAATTTGAATGGATTCAAGAGGAAATACTTACCTTGAGATGACATTGTTGATGAAGGCAAGAATTCGAACAAGCTAGAAGGTCCAACAATGGCGGACTTGGCTTTGTTTTGTCGAAGAGAAAGAAGACGAGATGATGAATGGTATGCGGCCTGAACTCGCGTCTTTTACAGAAAAATAGGGAAGCCCCTTTGGTTCGCTAGGTGGCTCGCGCCTAAACCAGGCCTCCCCCTTGCTCTTTCAGCGGATTTTTGGCTTTAGCCCAATTTCCCGTGACAAACTTCAAATTTTCAAAGGTCGTCATTTTTCTCAAAAACAAATAGTGAAAATTCAAATTCACTATTTTCGAAAGCTTTAAACGGCGGCACATAAACCGTCACTCCAATCAAATAGTGAAAATTTAAATTCGCTATTTTCAAGCAAACGGCGATCAAAACCGCCAATTTCAAAAATAATGGTGAAATCAAAATTCACCATTGCCCTTCAAAATTTCAAAAATAATAGCGAAATTCAAAAACCGCTATTTCTCCAAACTTTAGACGACGGCAATTAAAACCGTCATTTTCAAAATAATAGTTGGAATTTGAATTCCACTATTTTCACCACACATGTCAACGACGGCACATAAACCGTCACTTCAATTAATAGTGAATATTCCAAATTCACTATTTCCATCAAATGTCAACGGCGGCATATAAACCGTCACTTCAAACGCAATAGCAAACTCAAAATTTGCTATTTTCCTTCAAAATTAAAACAAACGGCGATCAAAACCGCCACTTCAAGTTCAAAGAAGAACGACGAATGGTGAAGATGCCAAATTCACTATTCTTTTAAGTGCCAGCAGGGGACTTCCTCGCGGAACCCGCTCATTCCAAAAATAGTGATAGTGAAAATCCATACTCACTATTCCCACAGCGGCATCACGAGTTCGCTACTTTCAAAACGAGCCCATTCGACGCGGCTGTTCCCATGGTCCATTAACTGACCTTACCGATGGCTGGCGAGCCTTTGTCCGCAAACATTCAAGGACAGATCCCGAAGATGCCTCGGGTACATTTCCTTATCACGGCTGGCGAGCCTTTGTCCGCAACCATCCAAGGATAGATCCCGAAGATGACTCGGGTACATTTCCTTATCACGGCTGGCGAGCCTTTATCCGCAACCATCCAAGGATAGATCCCGAAGATGCCTCGGGTACATTTCCTTACCATGGCTGGCGAGCCTTTGTCTGCAACCATCCAAGGATAGATCCCGAAGATGCCTCGGGTACATTTCCTTACCATGGCTGGCGAGCCTTTGTCCGCAAACCTTTCAAGGACACATCCCAAAGATGCCTCGGGTACATTTCCTTACCATCAGCTGGCGAGCCTTTATCCGCAAACATTCAAGGACAGACCCCGAAGATGCCTCGGGTACATTTCCTTACCACAGCTGGCGAGCCTTTGTCCGCAAACATGCAAGGACATATCTGAAGATGCCTCAGGTATGACTCCTTCCTATGGCTGGCGAGCCTTTGTACGTAGTCTGACGGACTTTAAACGACCCACACGGATAGTCGACAGACTCTAAACTGTTCCCGACGACAGGTCCTTGACTCGTACCCTTGAGTCGCCTTGGCATCCCCCTTCCCGACGGCAGGTCCTTGGCCCGAATCCTTTCGAGCCGCCTCGACGTCGCTTGGGTCTCCAGGTTGTAATCTTCGATTGACCTGGGGGCTCTACTTTGACTTTCGCCCTGTCCAAGCCTCAGTCAAAGTAGGGGCTCTGTAGATACCCAGTATCTACTACGACTCCAACAAACACCCGATGATTATCGGACTACAACATGTTTTGGAATCGCGGCGTTTGATCGACAGTTTGTGTACAACTTTACGTCGGAAAACTTAAAACGATTTCGAAAATAAAACATTTCAAAACATTTCAAAAATACCTGGAGTGTTTAATGCACGACGATGAGGTCACAATGACACTAACTAGAGTCAAAACCGACACCGGACCAAAAACCAACTCAAAAATTCAAATCCCGACTCCAACAACGAGTGAAACCGAGTCAACCACAAAAAACCAAACATTTCAAACCTTCTACCTTAAGTTTTCCCGGATTCATGAATGGTCAAGTACCAAACATGTGACTACAAAACCTAGGATAGAACAAATCATGATTGCATTTGTTGTGAAAGTGACAACACAGCTCGAAGACCCGCGACGTGGCTCGCGCCTCTTTGAGCAGCCCAAGTGGCCACGTCGCTCAAAACTCACACAACCACTCATTCTCCTATAAATACCCCTGAAATGCCACCCATTTGAGACTTACGCGAGTGTCCACCCCCTCTTTTCTCCCTTAAAATTCTCGACTCGACTTCTTAAATCACAACCCGACGTGTATTTACGACCTACCGATCGTAAACACGAGCCTTACACATTATTTGGTACCGTCATCGTGCATTAAATCACTTGACCGACCACTTCGACCACTACACCATCACTAAACTTTTAAAACACTCTTTTTACTTACCAAAACGGTTTTAAACCGAGTTTTTTCCGATCAAACGAGTTGTTACACTTACGTCAGTCACTCGCCATAACCAAATATGTAAGTATGAGGGTGTAAAAATCCTCTTTTATTATGTTTTCATTTGCTTCATGACTCTAACATGCTAAAACATGCATAACATGAACCAAAACATGGAATAAACGAGCCAAAACTGATTTTTGGTCTGAGGCAGAAGCCCCTTAGGTCGCCAACTAGCTCGCGCCTAAATGGGGTATTCAGACCAGAGATCAACCGTGTTTCTTCTCGTCATTTCCCTTAATCCATTTTTTCATATTTGTAATCGGTTTTCACTATTTCAAGTATTTTTGAACCTTTGTTGTTTTATTTCACATGTTTTAACCATAAAGCATTTTTCACCCTTGGTTCTTCATACCATGACGGTTAAATCCGTGTTTCGGTGATAATATTTGGTTAATGACATTTAGAAGGTATTTTAAAGCCTTTTATTTCATTTATTTACATTTTCAAATAAACATATTAGTCACCAACACAAAGTCATCCTTGGTTCTACATACCATGCCGGATTTTAACCCGGGTACGATGATGAGTACCGACTAATTACATTCAAATGGACTTAAAACAATTAGTCCATAATTATTTTCAAAACTATTCATGTCAAGTTTGTCAAATCGAACCCGACACCGAATATTATCAAATAATGATGATTATTCGAGTCTAGTTCTTCAAATCAACAAATGCGGTCTAAACGACCCCTTCAAATCAAACCGGGTTCAAATACCCATTTCCAACACGTTTTATAACATTTTCTAAAAGGCCAGAACACGGCACATAAACCGTGGGCTAACCCGCGCCTAAAAAGGCTCTCATTTTCTCATTTTCAAAACCAGAGGGAGGCCCCTTACACCGCCGGCTGGCTCGCGCCTCATATAGCCGACTGGTACAGGGTCTGTTCCCTTCCAGCATTAGTCTAGGACGATCCCGACTCCGGTTAACCCGGATATAGGACGGATCAGATGACTATTTGATTATCCAAAACCATATTTGCAAAATGCCTTACTAAGACAAATGGATCATGTTATGCACCCTAAACCTAATACGGTAAATGGATGTTTAATTTCCGTCTTGCATGCAAATCAACCATTAATTCAACTCGACATCTTATACTTGATACTTTGATTAAATCAACCGACTTAGAAGGCTCTCACATGTTAGGTTTAAATCATTGGATACGCATTCATGCATTTAAACCGTTTTATCAACTTTTGCATTCAACCAACCAAGATCGATCAGTAGAGGCCGCTAAACGCGGGCGGGATTGGGTGTCTAATTAAAGGGCTTCCCAATACGTACCTTTACCTCTTACTCAGAAACTTTGGATAGTGTACGTCCTTATCCAGGGCGTACGAGAGTCATTCTAGAGATAGGATGCTAAAGAGGGACGATTTCCTTATCTTTAGTACCTATGTCAAACGCTGCTTTGTGCTTCGATTTGACCGAGGTATAAAGTGGAATTCGAACGGGTTCCAGGCATCCCACAAATGCTTGGTGGCGACTCCGAACATCTCTAATCGTTTCGAGACCCTTACCGAGACGAAACCGACCGATCTAAAACGATCCGGTCGAAAGCATTTTTACGCCGCCGTGCGTGGCTTTCAAAAGACCGCTGCATGTCCTCATATCGGCCTGGCGTGCAGGTGGCCCGTGACTACGGACCGGTAGGTGGCCCAAATCCATAGACCGAGACGTGGCCCATGCCCACAAAACTCCAAATAAAAAGCATTAAATTCCGGGTTGCCTCCCGATCAACGCTAGTTTCAGATAGGTTCTTGCTCGACCTTCTTTCGTCATCCACCAACAAAAATTAATGGCCCACAACAAGGTTTCTGACTGAATGCAGTCCCTTCAGCATCCATGACTTTCACTTTCGGCCTCCACAGCAAAGCATCAACTGAGGAACAACGGTTCTTGGCGGCAACATCTTCGCCACTTTTGGACTTCTCTCGCGCCTTCTTTATACGCGACATAAAATCTTCAAATCCTCCTCCCGGGTCTTCTAACCATTCAAGACCTGTATAAGAAGAAACAAAACGATATTCCTCCAACTTGCTCCCTAACTCGGGCGGAGGTGTCAAAACAGCAGTAATATAAGATTTAACCGAAGGAATAGAAGGAATCCCATCAGGATCAACAAAAGGAATAGCATTACCTCCAGCTGGATAGGATTGGTCTTCAATTACCTTCTTATCGTCATTCGGGATAGGCGTAAGTGACAAATCAACGCTGTCCATAGCCAAATAATTCGATCGAGATAGAACAGTACACGATCGAGATGTTTCCTCACAAAAACTGCTCGATCGAACACTGGCATTAGTTCGATCGAGGTCTTCCTCGAACAAACTGTTCGATCGAATGTTGAATTCTGTTCGATCGAGGTCACCCTCATGTAATTCATTCGATCGAACACTGTAGCTAGTTCGATCGAATTTTTGATGCTGGACCGTATTGAAGTATTCGATAAATGCTTCGTTTTCAACAGGATCTTCAATTTCCGAGTCATACATATCTTCATCATCAATAGGTAACGTAGGTCCTTCATAGGAAAGACCGCTTTCGGTACAAATAGCATATACCGTCTCTGAGTGCCTAAAATCCAACTCGACAGCTAATTGAGCTATTTGAGACTCAAATTCCTTGAAATAAGCTTCTGTATATTTATCATATTCTTGCACTTGAAGTGCAAGCATCTTCACTAAAGACTTCAATTCAGCAATCTCTTCCTTGTTGATAGTGGAGGGAGGAACTTGCTGTGGTGGAAAAGAAAATGAAGGCTTTGAAAGCCATGCTGTTGATTCGGATGTGGCGGCACATAGTAGTTCTTCGGCGGAAGTGGAGAATAGTTAGGGTAACCTCCACTTTGAGAACCATAATGACCCTGTCTATATTGCTGATATGCATAGACTCGACCATTCTTCGCTAAACAAATAACAGCACTGTGCCCCGCAGCACCACATCTCTCACAAAATGCCACCTGCTGCACCATAGAATGGAACATAGGTGGACTCCCCCAAGACTATCTACTCTCCAGCTTGGCAAATATGGGATTAAGAGCTTCCAACTGTGCTAGCATGGGGATGTCAGACATCTTGGCAGAAAAATCAAAGGTACTCAAGCCTTCCCTTTGATGATCTTTCTCCTAGAATCCTGTCTAGGTAGGACTTGTAAGACCTATCAAAACGACACTAAAGGAAAAAGATAAGAACTGCCTGAAGGAATAAACCCCTTGAGGCTAAAGAGAGACAAAAATAAAGCAAGTAAATAAAATAGTTGCCTCCACGGCAACGGCGCCAAAATTTGACACGGCTGTCGCAACCCCGTCAAAAATAAAACCAACAGGCTCTAACTAATGCAGAAGAGGCAAGTTCTGGTATCGTATCCATAGGGAGGCGGTCACTATCTACTCGTTATTCAGTCTATCTACGGTCACAAAGTAGGGGGTTTGAGTTGTTTTTACTAAACTAACAAACTGAAATTAAATAGCAAGGATTGAAATAGGAGATTAATCAGATAGAGAGAAATATGCCAGGATGTCGGTTCGCCATGATATTACACAAATCAGCTAAAGGTAAGGTCAGTCGGTCTGATGTGAGAAGGGTAAAGAAAAGGTCCTTTGGTCCGCTATCCACCCTAAAATAGTACTAACTTAGCTTTCACCCTCATTAGAGTATTCTATTGTTCATAACAGGTCTGATCATTCCAATCTTTCGATCTAGGTCTGAATTTAACCAGTTTAATTACTTCAGTTGCATGCATTCAACCTAATAATTACATTTATGTTGCTATCAAACAATTCTCACAACCAAATCTCCTAAACCAATTATCGCATCATCGTTATACTACCATGGTTCCCCTAATCCTAGCATTAAGTGATTAGTTACGCATAACAATGAATAAAACAATAGCGAAAGATGAAATAATAATAGACATAGTATAAAGAGATATGAAAAAGGGAATTAAATTAAATAAAGAGAGTAAAAGAAATTACAAAAGTTCAGATCCTGGGAAATAGAGCAAAGTAACGCCGAAAAAGTAATTCTCAGATGAAAGGAAAGAGAGATATGAAAGGAGATAAAAGGATCCCCTAAATGACCTAATAATCTCTTATTTATAAGAGATAATTATTATAAGATAAACTGAGATAGAATAAAAAGGTCTCGACTTGAAATATGCTGCGTCAGACTTGATTTGCTAAATCGACGAACTATAAGTTAGTCGATCGAGAGGTATCTTCCCAAAAAGCTTTCGATCGAACAGTAAAGTGCTCAAAAGCGGTTGATCGAATACTTAAGTGCTCGATCGAGTAGATTAGGTAGTCGATCGAGTGGTTAAAGGGGTCGATCGAGTGGATTAAGTCCTCGATCGAGCAATGTTCAGCGCGTTATTCCTGCTTCGCGCACTGAACTTCAAACGGCCGCCATTTCTTCGTTACTTGGGCAAATCAGGCGTTTTTGGTGGCGTTGGAAAGCTAAGAGGATAAGATTTCATGTCCAATTGGAATCACATGATTATCATTTGTTTAACCTGAGATATGGCTCTTCAAAATAGGCACTAGCAATATGAAGCTCTTCCTTTGTCCGCTATGCTTCTTTACTTCTATGCGCATCTCAAAATAGTAGTCTCCAAGCTCCGACTCAACTCATATCCTAAATGCATGCATAGGGACATGTTTTAGGCTTGATTACGCTCCTCTCCGGCTCATACCTTCAAATAATACAAGAGAAACCAAAGTAGACAATTCGGGGGACATTTGTAGCTAAACACTACTAAATATGCATAGGAATGCGTGCAAATGAAGTACAAAATGCCTATGTAAAATGCACGCATCACCTATCTCTAGAATGACTATCTTACGCCTTGGATAAGGTCGTCCACTATCCAAAGTTTCTGAGTAAGAGTTGAAGGTACGTATTGGGGAGCCCTTTAATCGGACACCCAATCCCGCCCGCGGTAGCGGCCTCTACTGATCGATCTTGGTTGGTTAAATGCAAAATTTGATAAAGCGGGTAAATGCATGAATGCGCATCCACAAGTTTGTACCTAACATGTGAGCTTTCTATGTCAGTTGTTTTAATCCAAGTATCAAGTATTTGATGTCGAGTTGTATTTAATGTTGATTTGCATGCAAGACGGAAATTAAACATTCATTTACCGAGTTGGGTTTATGGTGCATAACGTGATCCATTTGTCTTAGTAAGGTGTTTTACAAGTACAATGTAAAATGGGCAGATTCGTCATCTGATCCGTCCTGTATTCAGGTTAACCGAAGTCGAGATCATTCTAGATGAGTGCTGGAAGGAAACAAGGTCTGCATCAGGCAGCCTGTATAGGCGAGAGTCATCAGAAAATGCAAACAGGCCTGTCCTGGTTTGAGAATTGGAAAATTAGTGGCTTGTTTAGGCGTGGGTCAACAGACGGTTGAAGGGACGTCTTCTAACCATTAAAAGGTTTATAAAATGGTTTGAAAAGAGGGTGTTTGAACCCGTCTTGGTTTGAAGAGGTCGTTTAGACCGCTTTTGCATTGGTATCAAGAACGAGACTTGAATAATCGTCATTGTATTGACAATATTCAATGTCAAGTTCGATTTTGCAAGCTAGACATGAATAGTTTTGAAAATGATTATGAACTAATTGTTTTAAGTTCATTTTTTTGTGATTAGTCAATGTTTATCATCGTACTCGGGTTAAAATCCGACATGGTATGTAGAACCAAGGATGATTTTGTATTTATGACTAATGCATATCGTTTTGAAAATATAAAGAAATGAAATAAAAGGTTTTAAAATACCTTTTAAAATGTAACTAACCAAATATTATCACCGAAACACGGATTAAACCGTCATTGTATTAGGAACCAAGGGTGAAAAATATTTTATGGTTAAAAGTTTATCATAAAAATAATTTGGAATATTTGAAATGGTAAAAAAAAAACCGATTACAAATAAGAAATTAAATAAAGAGAAAATGAAACTAAACATGGCTGGATTAAGGCCTGAGAGGGGCTTTAGACGCGAGCCATGCTGCTATACAAGCAGCCCTTGTCTCTGGCCAAAATCCGATTTTAGCTAATTTATCCCATATTTGGATCATGTTATGCATGTTTTAGCATGTTATAGTCATAAAACATATGAAAAACATGATAGAAGAGGATTTTTACACCCTCATACTTACATGCTAGGCTTGAGACGAGAAATCGACGAAAGTGTATCAACTTGTTTGGTCGGAAAACTCGGTTTGAAAACCGTTTTAGCATGTAAAAAGAGCGTTTTAAGTTTAGTGATGGTGTAGTTAGTCGAGATGGTCGGTCAAGTGATTTAATGCACGATGACGGTACCAAACAATGTGTATGGGTTGTGTTTTCGATCGGTAGGTCGAAAACACGTGTCGGTTTGTGACTTGAGAAGTCGAGTCTAGAATTTTAAGGGAGAAATGAGGGGGCGGACACTCGCGTAAGGTGTTATGGTGTGTGAAGGTGGGTATTTATAGAGAAATGGGTGGTTGTGTGCGTTTTGAGCGACGTGGCCGCATGGGCTACTCAAAGAGGCGCGAGCCAATTTGCGGGTCTTCGAGGTGTCTTGTCACTATCACGCAATTGAAATCATGATTTGTTCTATCCTATATTTTGGATGACATGATTTGTACTTGACCATGAAGCATTCCGGGAAATACTTAACATGGAAGTCTTGAAAAGTTTGTGTTTTGTGTTTGACTCGGTATGACTCGTTGTTGGAGTCGGGATTTGAATTTTGAGTCGGTTTTTGGTCCGGTGTCGGTTTTGACTCTAGTTAGTGTCATTGCGACCCCGTCGTCATGCATTTAACACTCCAGGTACTTTTGAGAAGTTTTGAAATGTTTTATTTTCGAAATCTTTTTAAGTTTTCCGACGTATAGTTGTACAAATCTGTCGATCAAACGCTGTTGTAACACCCGCGAATTTCTCATTTTGACATTTAAAATTTATTTAACCGTTACTTACTTTATTTCATAATTTTAAATTATTTAATTTTATTAATTTTATTTTAAACACGATTTTTATAAAATAATATTCTAAAGCTTAATTTATATAAAAATACGTATTTTAGTCGGATAGTATTAATAATAATAATAATATTAATGATAGTAAACTTCCGTCTTAAATTATAGTAGGTTTAAGGTGAATTTCCGTCTAGCTATAGACCGTCACATTTTCCACTTGTGAGACTAATCTTTTCTCGACCAATCCCGTATCGACAACACCTTGAACTACCCTCTTACACTCTACATTCACATATTATTATTATTATTATTATTATTATTATTATTATTATTATTATTATTATTATTATTATTATTATTATTATTATTATTATTATTATTATTATTATTATTATTATTATTATTATTATTATTATTATTATTATTATTATTATTATTATTATTATTATTATTATTATTATTATTATTATTATTATTATTACTATTACTATTACTATTACTATTACTATTACTACTATTACTATTACTACTATTACTAATACTAATATTACTAATATTATTATTACTATTATTACTATTATTACTATTATTATTATTATTACTATTATTATTATTATTATTATTATTATTATTATTATTATTATTATTATTATTATTATTATTATTATTATTATTATTATTATTATTATTATTATTATTATTACTAATATTACTATTACTAATATTATTATTACTATTATTACTATTACTACTATTATTACTACTATTATTATTATTATTATTATTATTATTATTATTATTATTATTACCCCGTCCCCACCTCCCTTCTTTTCCCCTTCCTTTTCGTGTTTCCCCTGCAACAACAAACTCAGCAGCTCAAATAAACCAAGCAAGCTAAAAAAACTCCATTTTCGTACCCTTGTAACACAGATCCCGGCCCCATTTCTTCACCATTCCTCTTAATTTTTGTACCATTCTCCTCCTTACTTCCTCCTCCATCTTTCAAGGTAATAAAGTCTCATTTTTGTGATGGTTTCGTTTTTCACCGTCTTATAAAGTTTCGTTTTTTGCCTCAATCCTTTCGTTTTCTTGCTCCTTGTCGAAGGTTTCGAAGACCCGGTGGAAGACTCAAGCTTTGTGGACCGTTTATTCGAAGAATAAGGAGCGTTTAAGGTAACGGTGATAGGGTACTCGACAAAGTGTCGAAATTTCGTCTTATATGTCGTTTTTCATGCCCTTTATGTGTTAAAGATTGGTTCTTTATACTTTACTCATTTGTATGCTCGAATTTATTGTGTTAAACTCCATCTTAAACCTTGTTTTAATGGGGGTCGAAATATAACTCAATATGGCCAGGTAAAAACGTGAATGAAGGAGCTGTGAGACGATTTTTGTGCTCGTTTTGGTCTATGTTTGGTTGGTGGTTTGAGCCAACTCTTTTACTTCCGTCTCAATTGTATATCCATGTATGATATGGGTTCTTTGTATGGTTAATTTCTGCCTTGTATCATGCTTAAAAACTTGTCTTAAAACGGACGCAAAACTGGGAATTGAAAAGTGAAACAGGGGACTGTTTTGGGTGTTTTTGGACGCGATTTGTGAGCTGAAATTGTTGTTGGTTCAGGTCAATTTGATTACTCATGTCTTGTGTGTATATACATGAATGAATATGGTCTTTTGTTTGGATGAATTCGGCCTTGTAACATGCTTAAAAACTTGTCTTAAGACGGCCTCATGAATTTGCTAGAAAAACCATATATATATAAGTTGATGATGAGTGACTTTTGTGGACTGTTTTTGAGTCGATCCCACGGATAATTTGAACCAAATAGTTGATTCCCGCCTCCTTTGTATATCCAAGTATGTAATGGGTTGGTGGTATGTGAGAAATTCCACCCCTTTCATGCTTAAAACTTTGTCTTAAGACGGCTTCACAAATTGTCTAGAAACCATGTGTATAGATTGTTGATGGGTGTATTTTGTGGACTGTTTTTGGGTTGGTTTCTGGGTGATTTGAGCCAACTTGTTAATTTCTGTCTCATGTGTATATACATGTATGATTTGGATAACTAGTATGGACGATTGCCGCCTTACTCGTGCTTAGAAACCCGTCTCAAACTCACCCGTGTTGGCATGGACACCTATCATACCTGACCGGGACGACCTCCAACACCACTGAAAATATGACAGATGGACCGGCGTCGAAAAATTAGGTGGTTTAGCCACTTGAATCACTCGATTCGGAGTCCGTATGAGTAAATGGAGCCCGTTTTACCGTTTCAAGTTATATAAATATATTTATCCTTTGTGTATGATGGTTCTTTATGCTTTTTATTCGTATCATGACCAAAGTTTTCCCTTGTTGACTCGTATATGCTTATGGGTGGTTCGGATTTTGGTTTGTTTACGTTTTGTCTCGTGTTTCGTATAACGTGGCTCATAAATATCGTTCTTTTACATATTAGGCTTTAATTGCTGGATTCAATCGGTTTTATTTGTTGGGCTCCTATGGTCCAAATTGTTGGGCTCTTTTGGTCCTAAATGTTGGGCTCATTTTGTAACTTGTATTAGATTTGTTTGTATTCCGTAAATTTTCACATAACGTAAATTATTCATTACTACTTGTTATATTTTATTAATTTTATTTAACCGACATGTTAAATTATGAAGTGAAATATTTATTAATATAATACTCATATGAAATATTTATTATAAATAGTTACTTGTAGTGAGTCGTACTCTAGATAATGTCTAGTATTGTTCGGTTGTGAGAGTCTTGATCCTATCGGATACGAGTGGTAAGCCATAGGCCCTCTAGTTGCGGTATGATCGTCGGGAGTGATGTTCCCATCCGTACCTATGATGATGCAGGCCATAAGTATGAATGTGACATTAATCATCCCGTCCCTGAGTCTTGGTCCTATCGGATACTAGGGGTGAGCCATAGGCCCTCTAGTTGCGGTATGATCGTCAGGAGTGATGTTCCCATCCGTACTTATGGTGATGCAGGCCATAAGTATGAATGTGACATTAATCATCCCGTCCCTGAGTCTTGGTCCTATCGGATACTAGGGGTGAGCCATAGGCCCTCTAGTTACGATATGATTGTCGGGATTGATGTTCCCATCCGTACTTATGGTGAGATGCAAGCCATAAGTATGAATGTGACATTAATAATCCAGTCCCATTTGCTTGTTTGTTGTATTTGGCCATGTTTTAAAGGTAACCGCTGAGCCAGATACTTGTTTGTTGTGCCTCGGACATGTTTTAAAGGTAACCTCTGAGTCGGGCACTTGTTTGTTGTATTTGGCCATGTTTTAAAGGTAACCGCTGAGCCAGATACTTGTTTGTTGTGCCTCGGACATGTTTTAATGGTAACCTTTGAGTCGGGCACTTGTTTGTTGTATTTGGCCATGTTTTAAAGGTAACCGCTAAGCCAGATACTTGTTTGTTGTGTCTCGGACATGTTTTAAAGGTAACCTCTGAGTCGGGCACTTGTTTGTTGTATTTAGCCATGTTTTAAAGGTAACCGCTGAGCCAGATACTTGTTTGTTGTACCTCGGACATGTTTTAAAGGTAACCTCTAAGTCGGGTACTTGTTTTCTAATATTTGGACATGTTTTAAAGGTAACCGCTGAGCCAGATACTTTATGTGTTGTGCCTCGGACATGTTTTAAAGGTAACCTCTGAGTCGGGCACTTGTTTGTAGTATTTGGACATGTTTTAACGGTAACCACTGAGCCATATATTTTAGAGGTCGTGCCTTGGACATGTTTTAAAGGTAACCGCTAAGCCAAGGTACTTAAGGATTTGTATCTCGGACATGCTTTAAAGGTAGCCTCCGAGCCGGATGCTTTGCTTATTATGTGATGTTAGTAGTCCCATTTCGTGTATTGTATGTTATTTGGTTTTCAAGTTCATGGCTAAGGTTTCCATTCACATGTATTATTATGTAATCTTGTTAATCCGTGACATATGATATTCTATCGTGTTTATAGTTGTATTATCATTTATGACGTTTTGGTTGGATTGTCTCACATGGATGTATCATATGCCTTATATATGATTTACTACGCATGTTTTGAATGTTAGTCTCATGTCTCAATGCTTGCATCAAATGGTTATATCTATGATGTTCTAATATGTTCTTGTTTATCTGTGTTTCGACATTTTGTGGCTGGGAGAACCTTGAGTTACTCCCCACTGACTGTGGCGTTCATGTTTACATGAATGACAGGTTGTGAAGATGCTTACGTGGGGAAGACGTGTGGGCTAGCGAGAACTAAACCTTAGACTAGTAGTTGGTTTATTAGGATTGCTTAGACTCACCATTTACCATTTTGTCATTCGATGGATATATTTTCCCTCACTTTTGACTATCGTGTTTGTATAATTTAATCTTTATTTCCGCATTCTTTATTTATGTTTTAGGTTTTAATGAACCCGCGCTTTAAACTTTAAAAGTTTCAAAAAATTTCCTAATTTACGCTTGAATTTATAAGTTATATTTTCCGCGTTATTGCGGGGGTTCACAGTTGGTATCAGAGCCTTTGTTGCTCCTGACGCACACACGTGTACCCCAAACTTAGTTTGAACGTGACCTTGAATAATGAATGAGAGATGGGTAGAACTAAGGACCTAAGTTGGTAGTCTCTTTGTGTATGCTATTTGTTAGGTTCTAACTTGATTGATTTATTTGGTGTCTTGAGAAGATGGTGCGACCAACCAAGGTGGAGAATACTGTCATGGAGGCTCTTACTCAAATTCTCCGGAATCAACGAGATGCCAATGCTCAAGTCAATCATCGTCCTAACTTCTGTGGCAAGAGATCCTTGGTGCCCTCGTCTTCATCATCTGCTAAGAAGAAGAAGAAGCCATTTCCAAGAGGACAAGTACCAAGTGGACAAGTGCAAGGTGGACAAGCTCCCTCGTCGGAAGACAACCCTGAGGAGACCCGCAAGTGCTTCAAGTGAAGGCAAGCTTATCACCCCGGAATTGGATGCTTTGATATGCCCTTGAAGTGTTACCTTTGTAAGAAGCCCGGTCATTTCATCAAGGATTTCCCCGAGAAGAAGAAGACTTCTCCTCCTCATGATCCGGAAGCTGAGCCAAGAGAAGCCGTTCGTGTCGAGAATCAAGTCGGAGCCGCCGTTCCTCCCGACACCGTTATGGGTGTGTTTTCTATCCTTGATCAACCTTATCTTACTTTTATTCCGTGATGCTCATCCTTCTTCTAAACTCCTTTTGATTTACCATCGGAGTTTCTCTTATATCATTCATTCTGTTTTACCCTTGGAATTCTTTTGTAATCCTTCCTCTCAACTCACCTTTGTACCTTTCTCTTTTCCTTGACCATAAGCTTTATTGTTCATGCACCTCCTATTCTTTTGGTTGTGCTTTCCCTTTCGATTCTAATCTAGAGGCTTATGAAAAATTCTATCTTTGACATCCTTGTTGAGCTTACTTCGACTCTTACCCCGAGAAAGTTTGTCATAGTTCTTTTATTGGTTAAGTTTAAATTCTTTCAGCGTGCTTTGTAAACGTAATATCTAAGTTGTTTTTCCATTTCGTACAATTTCTAAATATTTCAAGCTACCATTTTTGGTTCTTTGTTAAAAATTTATATTACTGTTACAAAACTTTATCTATTTGTAAAGATTTGAAAAATGAAAATTTGATTTAATTCTCTTTTGTTCTTTGAGTATAACTTCTTTTTATTAATTTTTAATTACTAAACCCGAGATTACTTTTAATTTTGCTCAATTTCTAACTAACTTTGATTTATTTATGATTCCTTGTCAAAGTTTAATGTTATAATTTCAAGAACTTGACTCCTTTTTGAGTTTAAATTGAAACTTTTATTTTTGTTTTTGCTTTTGCAAAAGAAAATTTGAGTGGATTACCTTTTTCGATTGTTTTTTTACGATGATGGAATGTTAGGACTCGTTATTAAAGACGTCTAATAACTTGTCCTACGCTTATCGATTAATGATTTTTGTTTTAAACTGTCTTTGAATGGGAAAGTTAGCGCTCTTGTGTGCACGACAAGAGCAATTTCGTTTCATGAAGGAGACTTATACCTTTGAAAACTCTTCATAAATATTTTCGAAAGTATTTTGATTTGGGATTTCTGTAAAGGATTTGATTTTTGACATTGTCTTCGATTTGGAGTGTGATGTTCTTGAATGCGCAACGAGAACACTTCCGTTCCTTTGACGAGAATCTGGTGCTGCTGGAAAATTTTACTTGAAAATTTTGAAGGAACTTTTAATTCTTACAATAAGTTACCTTTTAATATTTTAATTACCAATTTCAAAAAGTCCAGCTTTCTTTTTATAACCTTTCATTTCTATTTTCAAGTTTCGAGGGCGAACTTTTTAAAAGATGGGGTGATTGTAACACCCGCGAATTTCTCATTTTGACATTTAAAATTTATTTAACCGTTACTTACTTTATTTCATAATTTTAAATTATTTAATTTAATTACTTTATTTTAAACACGATTTTTATAAAATAATATTTTAAAGCTTAATTTATATAAAAATACGTATTTTAGTCGGATAGTATTAATAATAATAAGGAAAAATTACAAATAACCACCACGTATTTGCGTATTTTTATAAATAACCACCATGTATTTGTAATTTTACAAATAACCCCTTAACTTTCATCTAAACTCCCCAATCACCACCGTATATTTGCCCCGACACTTATTTTTCTTATTTCCCGACTCGTTAAGTAACATTTTATGTAAAATTCCCATAACACCCTTCCCTCTATGGCTCTATTTGCAAAATCAATAGTAGTACTCCCAAACATACCACATACCAAAATCATTTGCGGAGAAATGCCAATCAATCCCTAATATCTAATTCCTCCGCTGATTCAACCCACCCCACCGGAGGCAACCACCACCAAAAACCGATGTTTCTCCGAAGATATCTCAGTACGACTCTCTTTGATACCCGAGCCCAAAATCCAAGGCACATACCCTTTGATAATCCGGCTGTTTCCAGAACTCCATCTCTTCTTTACTCAAATTCATGGCGGAAATCCGTCTGAAGGCAACAAAACCATCTCGTTTTTCGACAGTATCAACTTCTCGTCGTAGTCTGAAAAAATGGCGGAAAAAGAAGCGAGGTGAATCGGGGAATGGAGAAGGCAGTTGGGTTTATGAGAGACATTAATGGTGCCGAGAATGAGGAGGTTTGAGACGACGAAAAAGGTGCGAGGGAGAAGCATATGAGGACGAGAGATGAAGAAGGATGAAGAAATTTATGGGATTTGTTTGATTTTCTTGGAGTCTAGAGGAGAGTTGAAAATGGAGTGTAAGAAAGTAAGTAGAACATTAATGGTGTCTTCATTATTCGGGGTTTTCGCCATGGGCGTAGCTTTGAGTTTGATTAATGGAGTTCATGATTGTTGAACAATACGGAGTAGTTTTGTTCTGAGGAAATTGATAGATCGTTGTGAATTAATTAGGGTTAACAAATTGGGGATTTAGGTTCATAAGTTTGGGAGTATATTGCTGATAATTTTTACATAAAGGGAAGGGTATTATGGGCATTTTACGTAAAACGTTATTTAACAAGTCGGGAAATAAGAAAAATAAGTGTCGGGGCAGATATAAGGTGGTGATTGGGGAGTTTAGATGAAAGTTTGGGGGTTATTTGTAAAATTACAAATACATGGTGGTTTTTTGTAAAAATACGCAAATACGTGGTGGTTATTTGTAATTTTTCCTAATAATAATAATAATATTAATGATAGTAAACTTCCGTCTTAAATTATAGTAGGTTTAAGGCGAATTTCCGTCTAGCTATAGACCGTCACATTTTCCACTTGTGAGACTAATCTTTTCTCGACCAATCCCGTATCGACAACACCTTCAACTACCCTCTTACACTCTACATTCACATATTATTATTATTATTATTATTATTATTATTATTATTATTATTATTATTATTATTATTATTATTATTATTATTATTATTATTATTATTATTATTATTATTATTATTATTATTATTATTATTATTATTATTATTATTATTATTATTATTATTATTATTATTATTATTATTATTATTATTATTATTATTATTATTATTATTATTATTATTATTATTATTATTATTATTATTATTATTATTATTATTATTATTATTATTATTATTATTATTATTATTATTATTATTATTATTATTATTATTATTATTATTATTATTATTATTATTATTATTATTATTATTATTATTATTATTATTATTATTATTATTATTATTATTATTATTATTATTACCCCGTCCCCACCTCCCTTCTTTTCCCCTTCCTTTTTGTGTTTCCCCTGCAACAACAAACATATTGCAGCAGCTCAAATAAACTAAGCAAGCTCAAAAAACTCCATTTTCGTACCTTTGTAACACAGATCCCGGCCCCATTTCTTCACCATTCCTCTTAATTTTTGTACCATTCTCCTCCTTACTTCCTCCTTCATCTTTCAAGGTAATAAAGTCTCATTTTTGTGATGGTTTCGTTTTTCACCGTCTTATAAAAGTTTCGGTTTTTGGCTCAATCCTTTCGTTTTCTTGCTCCTTGTCGAAGGTTTCGAAGACCCGGTGGAAGACTCAAGCTTTGTGGACCGTTTATTCGAAGAATAAGGAGCGTTTAAGGTAACGGTGATAGGTTACTAGACAAAGTGTCGAAATTTCGTCTTATATGTCGTTTTTCATGCTCTTTATGTGTTAAAGATTGGTTCTTTATACTTTACTCATTTGTATGCTCGAATTTATCGTGTTAAACTCCATCTTAAACCTTGTTTTAATGGGGGTCGAAATATAACTCAATATGGCTAAGTAAAAACGTGAATGAAGGAGCTGTGAGACGATTTTTGTGCTCGTTTTGGTCTATGTTTGTTTGGTGGTTCGAGCCAACTCTGTTACTTCTGTCTCAATTGTATAACCAAGTATAATATGGGTCCTTTGTATGGTTAATTTCCGCCTTGTACCAAGCTTAAAAACTTGTCTTAAAACGGACGCAAAACTGGGAATTGAAAAGTGAAACAGGGGACTGTTTTAGGTGTTTTTGGATGCGATTTGTGAGCTGAAATTGTTGTTGGTTCGGGTCAATTTGATTACTCACGTCTTGTGTGCATATACATGAATGAATATGGTCTTTTGTTTGGATGAATTAGGCCTTGTAACATGCTTAAAAACTTGTCTTAAGACGGCCTCATGAATTTGCTAGAAAAACCATATATATATAAGTTGATGATGAGTGACTTTTGTGGACTGTTTTTGAGTCGATCCCACGGATAATTTGAACCAAATAGTTTATTCCCGCCTCCTTTGTATATCCAAGTATGTAATGGGTTGGTGGTATGTGAGAAATTCCACCCCTTTCATGCTTAAAATTTTGTCTTAAGACGGCTTCACAAATTGTCTAGAAACCATGTTATAGATTGTTGATGGGTGTATTTTGTGGACTGTTTTTGGATTGGTTTCTTGGGTTATTTGTGCCAACTTGTTAATTTCTGTCTCATGTGTATATACATGTATGATTTGGATAACTAGTATGGACGATTGCCGCCTTACTCGTGCTTAGAAACCCGTCTCAAACTCACCCGTGTTGGCCTGGACACCTGTCATACCTGACCGGGATGACCTCCAATACCACTGAAAATATGACAGATGGACCGGCGTCGGAATATTAGGTGGTTTAGTCACTTGAATCACTCGATTCGTAGTACGTATGAGTAAATGGCGCCCGTTTTACCGTTTTAAGTTATATAAATATATTTATCCTTTGTGTATGATGGTTGTTTATGCTTTTTATTCGTATCATGACCAAAGTTTTCCCTTGTTGACTCGTATATGCTTATGGGTGGTTCGGATTTTGTTTTTTTTACGTTTTGTCTCGTGTTTCGTATAACGTGGCTCATAAATATCGTTCTTTTACATATTAGGCTTTAATTGATGGATTCAATCGGTTTTATTTGTTGGGCTCCTATGGTCCAAATTGTTGGGCTCTTTTGGTCCTAAATGTTGGGCTCATTTTGTAACTTGTATTAGATTTGTTTGTATTCCGTAAATTTTCACATAACGTAAATTATTCATTACTACTTGTTATATTTTATTTATTTTATTTAACCGACATGTTAAATTATGAAGTGAAATATTTATTAATATAATACTCGTATGAAATATTTATTATAAATAGTTACTTATAGTGAGTCGTACTCTAGATAATGTCTAGTATTGTTCGGTTGTGAGAGTCTTGATCCTATCGGATACTAGGGGTGAGCTATAGGCCCTCTAGTTACGGTATGATCGTCGGGAGTGATGTTCCCATCCGTACCTATGGTGATGCAGGCCATAAGTATGAATGTGACATTAATCATCCCGTCCCTGAGTCTTGGTCCTATCGGATACTAGGGGTGAGCCATAGGCCCTCTAGTTGCAGTATGATCGTCAGGAGTGATGTTCCCATCCGTACTGATGGTGATGCAGGCCATAAGTATGAATGTGACATTAATCATCCCGTCCCTGAGTCTTGGTCCTATCGGATACTAGGGGTGAGCCATAGGCCCTCTAGTTGCGATATGATCGTCGGGATTGATGTTCCCATCCGTACTTATGGTGAGATGCAAGCCATAAGTATGAATGTGACATTAATAATCCCATCCCATATGCTTGTTTGTTGTATTTGGCCATGTTTTAAAGGTAACCGCTGAGCCAGATACTTGTTTGTTGTGCCTCGGACATGTTTTAAAGGTAACCTCTGAGTCGGGCACTTGTTTGTTGTATTTGGCCATGTTTTAAAGGTAACCGCTGAGCCAAATACTTGTTTGTTGTGCCTCGGACATGTTTTAAACGTAACTTCTGAGTCAGGCACTTGTTTGTTGTATTTGGCCATGTTTTAAAGGTAACCGCTGAGCCAGATACTTGTTTGTTGTGCCTCAGACATGTTTTAAAGGTAACCTCTGAGTCGGGCACTTGTTTGTTGTATTTGGCCATGTTTTAATGGTAACCGCTGAGCCAGATACTTGTTTATTGTACCTCGGACATGTTTTAAAGGTAACCTCTGAGTCGGGTACTTGTTTGTAATATTTGGACATGTTTTAAAGGTAACCGCTGAGCCAGATACTTTATGTGTTGTGCCTCGGACATGTTTTAAAGGTAACCTCTGAGTCGGGCACTTGTTTGTAGTATTTGGACATGTTTTAATGGTAACCGCTGAGCCATATACTTTAGAGGTCGTGCCTTGGACATGTTTTAAAGGTAACCGCTAAGCCAAGGTACTTAAGGATTTGTATCTCGGACATGCTTTAAAGGTAGCCTCTGAGCCGGATGCTTTGCTTATTATGTGATGTTAGTAGTCCCATTTCGTGTATTGTATGTTATTTGGTTTTCAAGTTCATGGCTAAGGTTTCCATTCACATGTATTATTATGTAATCTTGTTAATCCGTGACATATGATATTCTATCGTGTTTATAGTTGTATTATCATTTATGACGTTTTGGTTGGATTGTCTCACATGGATGTATCATATGCCTTATATATGATTTACTACGCATGTTTTGAATGTTAGTCTCATGTCTCAATGCTTGCATCAAATGGTTATATCTATGATGTTCTAATATGTTCTTGTTTATCTGTGTTTCGACATTTTGTGGCTGGGATAACCTTGAGTTACTCCCCACTGACTGTGGCGTTCATGTTTACATGAATGACAGGTTGTGAAGATGCTTACGTGGGGAAGACGTGTGGGCTAGCGAGAACTAAACCTTAGACTAGTAGTTGGTTTATTAGGATTCCTTAGACTCACCATTTACCATTTTGTCATTCGAGGGATATATTTCCCTCACCTTTGACTATCGTGTTTGTATAATTTAATCTTTATTTCCGCATTCTTTATTTATGTTTTAGGTTTTAATGAACCCGCGCTTTAAACTTTAAAAGTTTCAAAAAATTTCCTAATTTACGCTTGAATTTATAAGTTATATTTTCCGCGTTATTGCGGGGGTTCACAGCTGCGATTCCTAAGCATGTTGTAGTCCGATAATCATTGGGTGTTTGTTGGAGACTTGACAGATACTGGGTATCTACAGAGCCCCCACTTCGACTGAGGCTTGGACAGGGCGAAAGTCAAAGTATAGACCCCAGGTCAATCGAAGATTATAACCAGGAGACCGAACACGTGTCAGAGTGTTGAAAATTCCGCAACAGGTCGTCACGTTTGGATTTTTTCGAAAGAATTTGATTTCAAATTTTGAGCAATTAACTCGTGTTTGAATTAAATTGCATCGAACTTTGTTAAAATTGATTTGCGACTCGAAAAAACTAAAACTCAAACCGTCACGGATGAATTTCAAAAGAGACATTTACGAGTGTATTTGATTTGATTTTTGTGAGATCAAGACTCGGATTTGCGAGATCTTGAATTTTGGAGGAAAATTGACGTCGTGTTATCAACTTTCGAATTTTGTGGAAAATGTGAATAGGCGAAAAAATTTCGAAATTTTCGACTGACATGGAAACGATCCGTCGCGAATGGGGGCGACTAGCCCTTCCCCCCCTAAAATAAGGAGAGAAAAACCCGTATGCTTAAAGCTGCTTCGTGGAAACCGTGTCGGATTTCATTCCAAAACCTTCCTGCTTCATTGTGGCGACTCCAAAAAGCGCTGATTGTTTTGTATAAATAGGAACTTTTGTGCTTCATTATTTCATCATCCGAAACACGAAAAACATCTCTACAAAACCTTTCTTCTTCTTCCACAAAATAATTCATGGATGCTTTCGAAAATAGGTTGCGACATTGGTGTCGGGATTTGTCACCTCCCGAGAAGTATCAACTCGTTGTAATGGGAGTTGGTCAATTGTTGGTGCTTTGTCAAGTCAAGGTGCGATCCTCGTTCCTTGAAGCATGTTCTCGGTTTTGGGATTCGAAACATCATGTTTTCGTTTTCCCGAAAGGTGAAATTTGTCCTCTTGCCGAAGAAGTAGGCGCCATTTGTGGGTGGCCGGGTTGTATTCCAGTGCTTCCCCCGACTCGGTTGTGTTACAAAGAGAAGTTTCATTCGATGTTGGGCTTGTCAACATGTCAAGTCAACTTTCTCCTTGCTCCCCATGGTGTGGATATGTTGGCTCTTATCAACATTTTCTCAAACCGGTTGGATGTCAATGTTTTGGAGGTGGCTAGGAGAAGGGCTCTTACCTTTTGCCTAGTGCATGCATACCTCTTTGTTGATGCTTTGAAGAAGAGGGGTCAAAATGTTATGGTAGTATGACCCTTGTGCATGTAGTTGAGCAAATGGAGCACGGTTGGGATCCATCATGGTTGGTGCTTGGCGAGATCATCCAAGCTTTGGACAAGAAGGGCTCTTGTGGAGAAGCTCCTTCGTTTGGATCTCCAAGGATCCTCCAAGTGTGGCTATTGGAGAGGCTAAGGTATGTAGAGCCTCCGGTTGATTCTTCTTCTTACTCCTTCCGTCACCTTACTATGAGGAAGAAGTTGTACTCGGATATTTTTGCATCCACCCAGGCTTATTGGACCTCGATATTGGTGGAGGAGGGTGGTCCTCATGTCCGTTGGGTGGTGCCATGGTGGCACTTGAGGTCCTTCACGGGGTTGCCCGCCCCGGTTATTAGTTCTTGTTCTATGATGGTAGTGGGTTTGAAAGTTGCCTCCTTCATCTATCCCGAAAGGCTTATGAGACAAATGGGGCGTCAACAAAAGGTGCCAGCTCAAGATACTCTCGTCCAAGAGAGTGTTTTCCGGAACTCCGAGCTCGTCGAGGTCTTCGAAAGGTGGTGGGCCACTCGACCGATTTGGGAGGTACCAAACCCTGTTGCCACGACATAGGTGACCCCCGCTTATGTTAAGTGGTCAAGAGGTCAAACCTTGGAGGAAAGGTCCAAATCTTGTAAGGACGAGGTCGTCGACTTGAAGTATAGAGAGGTTGGCAAGGCCAACCGTGCCTTCTTTGACGACTTTTTTGATGGAGCTAGCCCGGATGTAATGAGGCCACCAAAGAGAAGAAGCTCAGGTCCCAAAGAGGTAGTGGGCCGTGTATGGGCTCGTCTTGGGCCGAGTTTGGGGTCATGCAAGAGACCGGAGGCCGTCGCCGTTGTAGATCCGTTGAGTATCCGTTCCGAAGAGGAAATTCATGCTAGGCGGGCCAACAAGAAGAACAAGGGGAAGATGTACCCCGAGGGAAAAAGCAAGGGTAGAATGGAAGAATGAATGCCTCCATTACCCATTTTATTATTATTATGTTGTATTAGTGTAGTGAGTTTTTATTATGTTGTACTAGCTATGTGTTGTGTATTTTGTGCTAGTTTTACTATGTGAGATGTCTTAGTCGACACTTCAGCTTTGACAAGTTGTAGACTTGCTTAGCTTTATTTGTTGTCAAATTTGTAATCCTTCTCATTATTAATTAAACACGAGGATTGCTTGTGTCAAAAGAGTTGTGAACGCTTGTGGTTTCTTCCATCCATTTTATAAAGGAAATTCGGTTTGAATTATCCTAAACATTGCACTTGGGAAAGGGGATTTTTGTGGGAAGGGAGAAAGGCTTCTTTTTTGCATTTTTGTGGAAAGGGGAATGTTTTTCCCGTTTTGTTTTTTTGAAGTTGATATGGGTGATGTTTGTTTTGTATGTGGGGATGGTTGTATCCTTCTTGTGTAAGAAAGGACTGCCTACGTATCCACCTAAAAAAGGTGAAATCAAACCATGATCGTAGTTCGAAAAGTTTTGTTAATTTGTTTTGGGTTTTGTGGTTGTATCCTTCTTGTGTAAGAAAGGATTGCCTACGTATCCACCTGAAAAGGTGAAATCAAACCATGCTCATAGTTCAGGTGTTTTTTTTAGTGCAAATGGATGTTGCCTTTGACAGATCAAAGGACGTTTGAAACGTGGCAAGGTGCCGCAACTTAGGCTCGATAAAACATGCAATTTCAAATTAGATCGCGTTGAGGAACTTGACTTGAAAGGGATACTGTGGTTGCTAGTTGTAAAACTAGGGTAAGGTTTGCTTGTGGCTAGGTCAAGAGTAGTATTTCTTGAGTTGGTCTAGGTTGGTCGGGTTTGTGAAATCCTCCCCGTCTAGGTCACCAAGTCTCACTGCGCCCCTCGAAAGTATTTTCTTGACTAGGTATGGGCCGGCCCAATTGGGTTTGAATTTCCCCCTCGGATCGACGGATAAGGGTGCTCGGACCGACTTGAGGACCAAGTCGCCTTCTTTGATGTTCTTGGAGTTGACCTTTTTGTTGAATGCCCGTTGTATACGACGTTGGTATAGTTGGACGTTGTCCAAGGTGTTGAGTCGCCGTTCGTCTACAAGCCTGAGTTGTTCGAACCTTCGACGGGTCCATTCCGCCTCAGGAACTTGACTTTCCAGCAATATGCGTAGAGATGGGACCTCCAACTCTACTGGTTGAACTGCCTCCATACCGTATGCTAGGTAGAAGGGTGTGACTCCTGTTGGTGTTCGAATGGAGGTTTGGTATCCCCAGAGTGCGAATGGGAGTTTGCTCGGCCAATCGCGGTAATTATCTTGCATCTTCTTGATGATGGTGACAAGAGTTTTGTTTGCTGCGTCTACCGCTTCTTTGGTCTGGGGACAATAGACGGATGATCGATGCCGCTTGATTTTGTATTTGTCCAGCAAGGCTTGTGTTTCCGCCCGGAAGTGGGAACCTTGGTCGCTGATGATTTCATGGGGTACCCCATATCTGCATATGATGTTGTCTAGTATGAACCTGGCCATTTATTTGGCGGTCAAGACTGCATAGGATGTTGCTTCCACCCATTTGGTAAAGTAGTCGATGGCGACGAGGACGAAGCAATGTCCTTTGGTGCCCACCGAGTTGACCTTCCCAATGATGTCGATGCCCCAGGTCGAGAAAGGCCAGGGTGATGTCATGGTGTACAAAAGGGATGGTGGTATGTGTTGTATGTTGGCAAAGATTTGGCAATTGTGGCAATGTTTGACGTAGTTTCTGCAATCGGCTTCCATGGTGGTCCAGTAGTAGCCTAACCGCATGATTTTTCGGGTCAGCATCATTGCGCTCATGTGAGGGCCGCATTCTCCGTCGTGGACCTCTCCAATGACTTTTTTGGCTTTCTGGTGATCAATGCAAAGGAGAAGAATCCCTTGGGGTGTTCTTTTGTATAGTTGTTCTTGGTTTATCACGAATTGTGATGCAATTAAACGGATGGCTCTTTGTCCTCTTGTATTAGAGTTGGGTGGGAATTCATTTTTGGTTTTGTAGTTGAGGATGGCTTGGTACCAAGGTTCGACATGGTTTTTCTCGTCGTTGTTGATGGCGCAGATGTGAGCTGGTTCGCTCCTTCTCTCGACACATAAGGGCAATGACGTCATGTCGTCAGGTATGTTGACGAGCGCGGCATGTTTTGCCAGGGCATCAATGTAATACTCTGTATTTATGAGTCTCTGGGTACTCTATCGAGTAGGCCTTACTCTGTCGAGTAAGGGTGAGTTGCGTTTTAAAATAGTTTCTGACCTGTTGGGTACTCGATCGAGTAACTAGGATACTCGATCGAGTTAGGGGGCACTCGATCGAGTACCTTAGCTACTCGATCGAGTAGCCGGTTTACGGGGAGTTATTTCTCGGGTTTTGTTAATTATGCGATTAAGGTATATAATCTTTTCCGTCATTGTTCTAAACACTTTTCAAAACCTAAATTACTGTCAAGAGAGAAAGCAAAGTACGTTCATCACTTTAATCGCATTGTTAGCAAATCCCGGAGTTTGGAAGGTCGGAATTCATCGTTCGTTATACCGTTGAGATCCTTGCGTCAAGGGTAAGACCTATGTACCGTTTTTATGGTATTTCCTTTAAGTTATTTAAACCCTAATATGGCGAATTGGGGGTTTTGTGTAGATTGTGATTTGGTAGTGTTTATGTGTTTGTATGATAGGAGGAGGTTTTGTAGAAGAGGCTTTTTGATACAATTGTTGAGACCGTCTGATAGTTGTGCTTTCCAACTAGGATTTCCTACTCAGTATTAGTCCCATAATGTGATGTTGTTGTGTTGTGGTTGATTTAATAATGTAGTAATTGTATTCAGACGGTTGTGAGTATACATTGTTGATAGATTCAGACGGTTGTTGATATTGTGATTGTGATTGTTTGTCTCTGGTTCTCGAGGCGTGTCCTCGGCTGAGTGGGGTCACTTGAGGGAGTGGCTTCACGCCCTAGTTTTGCCCTTCGTGGAACCCACCACGGAAGGGGATGTGCACATTAATGGACAGGGTTATCGCTCATTATGAGGAGCGGGGATTTGGTGGGTACGGCTGCGGTCCCCCACTGGCAGGGCTGGTCCAGTGGACAGTCAGTGATTGAGATGGATGGGACTGATGTGATTGTGTGTGTGACGGTGTGAGATATCTGTTTATCGTATTGTTGATATATATATAGATTGAGTGATTAGTACTGACCCCGTGTTGTTGTTTGTAAAACCTGCGGTGATCCATTCGGGGATGGTGAGCAGTAATTGAGCAGGTTTGAGTTGAGTCACATGGAATTGATGGGATGTGCCACTGTGAGATGATAGAAGTCTTCCGCTGTAGCTTAGTAGTTTAATAAACTTTACATTTAGTTGATTAGACAGTTGGTTTGAGAACTTGTACCCGTATTTTGGGATTTGGCTTGATTTGTACTTTTCACTAAAGTTATACTATTAAATGTTATTTCGTTATTGTCTTATGATTATCATGCCTCGGGTAACCGAGATGGTAGTATCCTTATACCTGAGTGGTCCTGGTAAGGCACTTGGAGTATGGGGGTGTTACAAATGGTATCAGAGCGACGATCCTGAAACCTGTAACCAATAAATCTAATGAATATAGGGAGTGAATTAAAATGAACCCGGGGTAAAGGTTGTAGGAGCTAATGCAAAGGCTTGGGAGACGTCCTGAAGTCGTGAACTTGCCCTACAATTTTGAATCGGTCACATGGGGGGTGTATGTCGAGGTCATATGCGTTGTTTGTCAGCTTGTGTGTGGATGTGATGAAGTATGTGTAATTGTTGGATGTTGGGAGTAGAAAGTTGATAATGTGAAAGAAAAATTGATGAGATATATAGAATTGTTGTTGGAATGAGAAGCATGATGCATGTTTACTATGTGGCGTTTAATAACATGATAGAGTTATTTCGTTGATCGTATGATGAGTTGTGTAGAATTATATGCTTAGTTATGATAAAATGTTGGGATTTATAAAGTTGTTTATAATGTTGGAATATGATATAACATGCGGGTAGCGTTTTTGAGTTAGCATGACTCGATCGAGTGGGACTGACTTGATCGGGTGGGTATTTGACGATTTTGAATCCAGAATCGTGTTTTTGGGCACTCGATCGAGTACCTCGGGCACTCGATCGAGTAGGGGGTCACTCGATCGAGTAGCCGGGCTACTCGGTCGAGTATGTTAGAGGTCAGAAGGTCTGTTTTGGGTCTGGAGTCGGGGCACTCGATCGAGTAGCCTGCTACTCAATCGAGTAGGTTAGGGAACTCGATCGAGTATGTCCTGGGCAGCTTGCTTTCGTGTTTTGAGGTTTTGGTACATATGTTTATATCCACCCCTTTCCTGATATAGTTTCAAGATGCCGCCCAAGAAGAATGCTTTGTATGCGAGAGCTGAGCTTATGAACATAGATGATATCGTTAAGATGTTGGAGCATCAGGATGCTCTTACGGAGGTTTTAAAGACTGTGGGAAAGGATAAGGATAAGGATAAGGATAAGGAGAAGGAGGTTGATCACTCTAAAATCAGCCTCTATATAGCGAGGTTTAACCCGAAAGAGTACAAGGGGGTTGGGGAGTCTAACCTTCTTGATAACTGGCATAGAGAGATGGAGAACATACTAGATTTGGTTCACTTTGTCCGATGAGATGAGAGTAGAACAAGCTGCGTTCTACCCGAGGGAAGCAAATGGTGGCAAGTGGTGGGATACGGTGAAGGTGAGTGCTAAGGAGTCAGATGCGAACCAAGGTTTACCTGCTATACCTTGGGAAGAGTTTCATAAGGCTATGAGAAAAGAGTTCGTACTGCTGGAGCATGTGAGGAGTAATTTGAGAGAGGAGTTCGATGGGTTTAAGATGACATCGACATGTCTCAGTAGCCGAGTACTACAGGTGCGCTTTAATGAGAAGTCTAGGTATCTTTGAGGATATGGGTTTGAGTGAGGAGAATCGCGCCGAGGTTTGAGTGGGGGTTGACCCCTAAGATCATGGACAAGTTACCCGTGAGAGTCCTTACTGATGTTAAGAAAGCTTATGAGAGGGCTGGGAGAGCTGAGAGGTTGGTGGAGATGGCTCAGGAGAGAGTCAGTGAGAAAAGAAAGGCTGAGAGTGAGGGTGGAGGCCAATCTAGTCACAAGAAAGGCAACCACAATCAAGCTAAGGGGTTTTCTTCGGGTCGATTCGATCTTTGGGGCTTCCTTTGGGCGTGGCCGTGGAAGTGTTAGTGGTAGTTGGGGAGTGATCTGCTATAGTTGTGGTGGTGTAGGCCACAAGAGACATGAGTGCACAAGTGCACCGGAACTTTCCGAGACCTCGCGAGCTATGCGAGCAATATACCGACTGGATCATGGGCAAACCGGGGAAGTCAGAGCTATCAGAGTGGAGGTAACCGCAACGGCAGTAATTCTTATTAGAAACCACCGACGAACAACAACAACAATTAGGGGTCGGGTGCTAAGCCGACCACATCAGCCAAGATCTTGTCCGGGAGGTGGACAAGACCAAAGGGAAAGTCGGGTCATGATGGAGAAGAAAGCAAATTAAGATGATGCACACGTTATCACTGGTACTTTTCTTGTTAACGGTAGTCATACCTTTGTTTTGTTTGATTCGGGGGCGTCTTAGTTGTTTGTATCTTCGAGTCATGTTAAACGGTTGGGTTTGAGGGTATATGAGTCTGTTAGTGAGGAAGTTTTTATACCTTCGGGTGAGTCTGTAACATGTGGGAGGTTATATAGGGATGTACCTATGATAGTTGGGCAAGTTGATCTACCTGTAGACTTGCTAGAGTTTCCTTTTAGCGGTTTTGAGATGATAGTTGGGATGGATTGGTTGGGAAAGTATAAAGCTAAGATAGACTGTCATCAAAAGAAAGTGTCTTTAAGAGGTCCTAAGGGTGTTAGTGTGTCTTATCGTGGGTTTCTGGTCAAACCCAAAGTTAAGTTGATTGCAGCTGTTACTTTAAAGTCTTATCTGAGGAAGGGATGTCCTTTGATCTTGTGCCATGTGAGAGATGACCGGATAGAGAGTCCGACAGTTGATCAGATACCAGTGGTAGGAGAGTTTGAGGATGTGTTTCCGAAGGAGATTTCGGGGTTGCCACCGAAGAGAGAGATAGATTTTACAGTTGAGTTGAAACCGGGGACGGGGCCAATCTCTAAGGCACCGTACCGTATGGGTCCTAAGGAGATGGAGGAGATTAGGAAGCAGTTAGATGATCTGATAGAGAAGGGATACATTAGACCAAGTGTATCGCCGTGGGGAGCACCAGTTCTTTTTGTGAAGAAGAAAGATGGGAGTTTGAGGTTGTGCATAGACTATAGAGAGCTGAACCGAGTGACAGTGAAGAACAAGTATCCTTTGCCAAGGATAGATGACTTGTTTGATCAGTTGAGTGGCGCATCAGTCTTTTCCAAGATTGATTTGAGGTCGGGGTACCATCAGGTGAAGATTAGAGAGGTGGACATACCAAAGACAGCTTTCACGTCGAGGTATGGCCATTATGAGTATGTGGTGATGCCGTTTGGGTTATCTAATGCACCTGCACTGTTTATGGATTTGATGAATAGGATCTTCAGACAGTTTTTGGATAAGTTTGTGGTGGTGTTTATCGATGACATCTTAGTCTACTCCAAGACTAAGGAGGAGCATGAGGAGAATCTGAGGATGGTGTTGCAGACTTTGAGGGAGCATGAGTTGTATGCTAAGCTGTCCAAGTGCGAGTTCTGGTTAGGGAAAGTTGCTTTTCTGGGGCATGTGATCTCTAAGGAGGGAGTAGCGGTGGATCCGGCGAAGATTGAGGCAGTGACAAAGTGGGAAGCACCAAAGAATGTTGCTGAGATCAGGAGTTTTCTGGGTTTAGCTGGGTATTACAGACGGTTTGTGAAAGATTTCTCCAAGATAGCTAGACCTATGACAGCGTTGATGAGAAAAGAGAACAGGTTTCGTTGGGATGAGAGTTGTGAGACGGAGTTCCAAACATTAAAGGAGCGTTTGGCCACAGCTCCTATCTTAGCATTGCCTGAAGGGATCGAGAACTTTGAGGTTTATACAGATGCCTCAAAGAATGGGTTGGGATGTGTGTTGATGCAGAACGGTAAGGTGATTGTCTATGCTTCTAGGCAATTGAAGCCTTATGAGGAGAACTACCCTACTCATGACCCGGAGTTGGGTGCAGTGGTGTTTGCTCTCAAGATATGGAGACATTACCTTTATGGAGCAATCTTTAAGGTATTTTCTGATAACAAGAGTCTCAAGTATATTTTCACTCAAAAGGAGTTGAACATGAGACAGAGGAGGTGGATGGAGCTCATTGGCGACTATGATATGGAAATTATCTACCATGAAAGGAAGGCCAATGTTGTTGTAGATGCTTTGAGTAGGAAGAGTGTACATTCTTTGTGTACAGCTCTATCTTTGATGAGGTTGAGAGATGAGGTAGAAAAGTTTGGTATACATATGATGCAGAAAGGAGATGCCATGGGGGATTTGACAGTGCAGCTTGATCTTTATGAGGATATTCGTGGTAAACAGGCTTTGGATCCTAAGATGGTTGAGTGGAGAGCTGGAGTAGAGAAAGGGACAGTGTCTCGATTCCCCATTCATACAGACGGTAGTTTGAAGTTCGATGGTAGGTGGTGTGTCCCTAATGACGAGGAGCTGAAAAAGACAATCATGACAGAGGCACATTGTACACCATATTCAGTACATCCGGGTTGTGACAAGCTATACAAGGATTTGAAGAACACGTTTTGGTGGCCTGGGATGAAGAAAGAAACAGCAGAGTTTCTGGCCCGTTGTTTGACATGCCAGAGAGTTAAAGGGGAACAGCGACGACCACAAGGTAAGATTCAGTCTTTAGAGGTACCTGAGTGGAAGTGGGAATCCATTTCTATGGATTTTATCGTGGGTTTGCCAAAGAGTTAACAAGGTAACAACATGATATGGGTAATAGTGGATCGACTGACAAAGTCAGCTCACTTTGTTCCAATGAAAGATACATGGACTAAAGCACAATTGGCTATTGCCTATCGAAATAACGTGCTTAAGTTACATGGAGTCCCTAAGGACATAGTGTCTGACAGAGATGCGAGATTTATATCAAGGTTTTGGAAAGAGTTGCAGGAATCGTTGGGAACAACTTTGAAGATGAGTACAGGTTTTCATCCTGCGATAGACGGTCAGACTGAGAGAACAATCAAAACTCTTGAGGATATGTTACGAGCTTGTGTGATGGACTTTGGTGGTAGCTGGGAGCAGAGGTTGGATTTGATAGAGTTTTCTTACAACAACAGCTACCACACTAGTATTGGTATGGCACCGTTTGAGGCTTTGTATGGGAGGAGATGTAGGAGTCCGATTTGTTGGGACGATAGTGCTTTGAGGCAAAGGGTTTTAGGACCGAGAGATGGTACATGAGATGGTTGAACAGATTAAGATGATCAGGGAACGGATGAGAGCAGCTCAGGATAGGCAAAAGAGTTATGCAGATCTACATCGCCGAGATATAGAGTTTGAGGTTGGGGACAAGGTTCTTCTGAAAGTGTCTCCTATGCGTGGGGTAATGAGATTTGGGAAGAAAGGCAAGCTGAGTCAGAAGTTTATCGGGCCTTATGAGATCTTAGAGCGAGTTGGGGAGGTTGCATATCGTCTGGCTTTACCAAACGTTAGAGAGAGAGTGCATAATGTGTTTCATGTATCGCAGCTGCGGAAGTATGTGAGTGATCCGTCACATGTGTTAGAGGCAGAGAGCTTAGAGCTAGATGAGTCCTTATCATATCTTGAGGTACCTAAGCAGATTCTTGACCGAAAGGTTAGGAAGACTAGGAGTGGTGAGACAGTGTTGCTTAAGATCCTTTGGTCTAACCACGAGATCGAGGAAGCTACATGGGAACCAGAGGAAGCTACGAAAGAGCATTACCCTTTCCTTTTTGATCAGGTATGTATGGTTACGGGGACGTAACCTTGTTTCTTTTAGGGGGTAGGAGATGATCGCGAAGAGTTTTTAAGAGTTATGTACCCTTTTGTATGTTGTGTCGGTATGGTTGTCGGGATGAGTTTGGGTTAGTAACATGTTTTATGATTGAGTTTTGTTTTGGTTGTTGAGTCGGGAGTGTTGTGGGTGTATCTTTGTTTTGTGGTGGTTTGAACTTCAGGGACGAAGTTCCTTTTAAGGAGGGAAGACTGTAATACTCCGTATTTATGAGTCTCTGGGTACTCTATCAAGTAGGCCTTACTCTGTCGAGTAAGGGTGAGTTGCGTTTTAAAATAGTTTCTGACCTGTTGGGTACTCGATCGAGTAACTAGGATACTCGATCGAGTTAGGGGGCACTCGATCGAGTACCTTAGCTACTCGATCGAGTAGCCGGTTTACGGGGAGTTATTTCTCGGGTTTTGTTAATTATGCGATTAAGGTATATAATCTTTTCCGTCATTGTTCTAAACACTTTTCAAAACCCAAATTACTGTCAAGAGAGAAAGCAAAGTACGTTCATCACTTTAATCGCATTGTTAGAAAATCCCGGAGTTTGGAAGGTCGGATTTCATCGTTCGTTATACCGTTGAGATCCTTGCGTCAAGGGTAAGACCTATGTACCGTTTTTATGGTATTTCCTTTAAGTTGTTTAAACCCTAATATGGGGAATTGGGGGTTTTGTGTAGATTGTGATTTGGTAGTGTTTATGTGTTTGTATGATAGGAGGAGGTTTTGTAGAAGAGGCTTTTTGATACAAAATTGAGACCGACCGTCGATAGTTGTGCTTTCCAGGTAGGATTTCCTACTCAGTATTAGTCCCATAATGTGATGTTGTTGTGTTGTGGTTGATTGAATAATGTAGTAATTGTATTCATACGGTTGTGATTATACATTGTTGATAGATTCAGACGGTTGTTGATATTGTGATTGTGATTGTTTGTCTCTGGTTCTCGAGGCGTGTCCTCGGCTGAGTGGGGTCACTTGCGGGACTGGCTTCACGCCCTAGTTTCGCCCTTCGTGGAACCCGCTACGGAAGGGGATGTGCACATTAATGGACAGGGTTATCGCTCATTATGAGGAGCGGGGATTTGGTGGGTACGGCTGCGGTCCCCCACTGGCAGGGCTGGTCCAGTGGACAGTCAGTGATTGAGATGGATGGGACTGATGTGATTGTGTGTGTGACGGTGTGAGATATCTGTTTATCGTATTGTTGATATATATATAGATTGTGTGATTAGTACTGACCCCGTGTTGTTGTTTGTAAAACCTGCGGTGATCCATTCGGGGATGGTGAGCATGAATGAGCGAGTTTGAGTTGAGTCACATGGGATTGCTGGGATGTGCCACTGTCAGATGATAGAAGTCTTCCGCTGTAGCTTAGTAGTTTAATAAACTTTACATTTAGTTGATTAGACAGTTGGTTTGAGAACTTGTACCCGTATTTTGGGATTTGGCTTGATTTATACTTTTCACTAAAGTTATACTATTAAATGTTGTTTCGTTATTGTCTTATGATTATCATGCCTCGCGTAACCAAGATGGTAGTATCCTTATACCTGAGTGGTCCTGGTAAGGCACTTGGAGTATGGGGGTGTTACAATCAACAAATTTATTTTCCTCCCGTGGTAAGTGGAAGTAGTCGACTTGGTCGAAGAACTCGGCCTCTTGATTGATCTTTTCTCGGTAGGGTGCTAAGCTGTTGCTATGGATTTTCCATGATCCAGACACCTGATTGATGATGAGTGAGGAATCGTCGTGGACCCTCAGTCTCTTGATGCCAAGTGTTATGGCTGCTTGTAGGCCGATGAAGCATGCTTCATATTCGGCGGCATTGTTGGTGACGGTGAAGTCCAGTTTGATCGAGATCGGAACATACTCTCCCTCTGGTGATATTAGAAGGATTCCTACCCCGAAGCCTCTCAGATTTGACGCACCGTCAAAGTCGGCACAAAGGATGTCTTCGTCAGGAAGTGACCATGTGTCGGTCATTGTATCTTCGTTGATGGGTTTCCTGCTAGGAAATCGGCGACTGCCCTTCCCTTAATAACCTTGAGGGGTACGAATTTGAGATCAAATTCTGATAGCATGAGTGTCCATCTAGACAGCCTTCCGTTTAGTACGGGTTTTTCGAAGATGTATTTGACCTGGTGCATCTTGGAGTAGATGTGAACCGTGTAGCTGAGCATGTAGTGTCGCATGTTCTTTGTTGACCAGACTAGGGCAAGGCATGTCTTTTCCAGTTGGGTGTACCTTGTCTCATACTCGATGAACTTTTTGCTGAGGTAGTAGATGGCTCGTTCTTCGCCGTCGACTGTTTGTGCCAGCATTCCTCCCATGGTTGTGTCGGTGACAGTCAGGTATAGGGAGGCGCAAAGCTTCTTATAGATCGGTTCGCAAATCATAGTGAGTTTGGCTATGAAGCGGCTGATGTATTGAACTTGACCGAGAAATCCCCGAATCTTCTTCTCGTTCTTAGGCCGAGGCATTTGTTGAAGAGCTTTGATTTTGGTAGGATCAATTTCGATGCCTCTTTTACTGACGACGTGTCCAAGGAGTTTTCTGGAGGTAACCCCAAATGCACACTTCTGAGGATTCAGCCTCATGTTATATTTATGCAGACGAGCGAAGAATTTCCGGAGGGCGTTGATGTGGCCGTCCCGCTCTTTTGATTTGACGATCATGTCATCGACATATAATTCCACCTCCTTGTGCATCATGTCATGTAGGAGTGTGGTGGCGGTTCTTTGATAAGTTGCTCCGACGTTGATTAGACCGAACAACATGACATTGTAGCAGTATGTACCCCACTATGTAGTGAATGTAGTTTTGTGCATGTCTTCCACAGCCATTTTGATCTGGTTGTACCCAGCATACCCATCCATGAATGATAGTAGGGCGTGCTCGGCGGTATTGTCCACCAAGATGTCAACATGTGGCAGAAGGAAGTCGTCTTTTGGACTTGCTTTGTTCAGATCCCTGAAGTCGATGCAAACCCGAATTCTCCCATCTTTCTTGTGTACAGGAACTATGTTGGCCACCCAGTCAGAGTATTCTAACACTTTGATGAACTCGGCTTTGAACTGCTTGTTTACCTCTTCCTTGATTTTCAGGGCCCACTCAGGGCGCATTCGGCACAACTTTTGCTTTACGGGTTTAGCTCCGGGTTTAATGGGTATTCTGTTCTCTGCAATCTCCTTGTCGATCCCAGGCATGTCGTTATAGGACCTGGCGAATACGTGCTTATATTTGTGTAGGAGGTCGATGAACTGCTGTCTTTCCGAGGGGTCAAGCGTGGTCCCTATCCTAAGTTCTTGAGGTGTGTTGTTGGTTCCTACGTTAATAGGTTCGGTCTCCTCAATGATGGAGGTCCTATCCTCTCGTTTGTCAAGTTCTTTGGCTATGTGAGGTGGGTAGTCACTCAAGTCAAATTCCTCATATTCGTTCAGAATTGCATTGCAGTTAAAATGAGACGAGTCATAAGCAAACTTAGCGTTCATTAAGTTGACTTGAGTGAAAAGCTCGGATAGGACACACATCTCATGGGCAGTCAGAGGCGACACTGTGGAGGAGGTGGCCCCTAGAACAAGCTCCAGGTTGCTACCTTTCATGGGAGTGGGGATAACCTTAGTTGACTCGGCCTCTGAAGCAGCCACAAGTTTCTGATAAAACAGTGGAGAAGGGACTTTGACTAGGACATCAAGAGTGCTAGGAGCTAAGACAGACTCAGACTCAGACTCAGACTCAGACTCAGACTCAGACTCAGACTCAGACTCAGACTCAGACTCTCCTTCACTTTCCTCTTTGAACATAGGGCCTTCTCCAGTTGTGACCTTGAGGATGCGGCCTTGGCGGTCGGTCCATTTGACAGTTTTCCTCCAGCTTTGTGTAGCTTTCTCCGGGTCAGTACCAGAGATTAAGGCGGTGGGATCGAATTGGTTGTCTT